>NC_053154.1:314194675-314561341 GCF_016835505.1 Polypterus senegalus
TAAACAATATCTACATACTCCTGTCATATCTCCTATGTCCATATATTTAATCTCTTTTTGATTTTACCTTTACGTCAATATCGCATTGAATTTTCATTTTATTTTCAACAGAACATATAATGCTATATCCTAACTACAGGGTCACGGGGGGTCTGCTGGAGCCAATCCCAGCCAACACAGGGTGCAAGGCAGGAAACAAACCCCGGGCAGGGTGCCAGCCCACCACAGGGCGCACACACATAAACACCAAGCACACACTAGGGACAATTTAGGATTGCCAATGCACCTAACCTGCATGTCTTTGGACTGTGGGAGGAAACCCACGCAGACACGGGGAGAACATGCAAACTCCACACAGGGAGGACCTGGGAAGTGAACCCGGGTCTCCTAACTGCAAGGCAGCAGCGCTGCCCGTCTGACAATAGCATTCACACAAATGACAAATGATTGAATGGTGTGTGTGGTTGTAAATGTTTTAGATGTGGGCGGGACTTCTCCAAATCTCTTTGCATAAAGTCTTGTCTCGCGGGGCTTGATATTTTCTCTGGCGGGATTTCACTTTCACCAAACAACAAATTTTTTAATTCTCGAGGATAAGAATTGGGTAGAAACACTACTCTTCCCTGATTGCAACACGAATTAGACGATCTACAAGTCTCCGACTTAAAGTTTAAATCCAAACAATATATTCGATCTCTCTTCCGTTATTTCATAATTCATAATTTCCATTTGTTTGCGCTAATGCAATCTTTACTATCATTTTTTTGAGACTTTCGAATTTTCGTACTTCCATTATCTCTAACCTGCTCTGCACATGTATCGCGCCAACGTTTTTGAATTCTTTACGACGTTCTGCTTTGTCATCTACTCTTTGTCTTTTATTTCCAGCCCCAGGTGTGGTTAAATCTCTTGGCACAAAGTCTCGTCACGCAGGACGTGAAAGTGTCTCTCTAAGAAAGTCACGTCTTGTCTCTCTGAAAATGTCATGTCTTGTCCCAAGATTTTTCTATGTAATAGAGAGATATAAAATGAAAGTATTTTAATGCATTCTTGTTTATCATGGCACCAGAGAGTGGCAATGTGTTGCATGTTAGACAAGGCGGAGTTTCACCGTACTGTGTGCAAGTAACAACATCATGGCTGCTGCTAATAATGGGGCATGCAGTACAGAGCCTCTAATTCAGGTGTTCCCAACTCGGGAGTTGTAAATACAAGGGGGCACCACTGAGCCCCAAACCACAGACACAGTAACTCCTGTAATAAAATCAATTGGACTCAGGAAACGTCAAAAAGAGTTGAGGAAATTGCCCCGTATAACGTCCGTCGGACTTGATGAAAAATGAATGAGGATGGATCAAAAACCAAAGCATTTGACAACATACCGTACTGAAATGGACATATTTATACACAAAATGGCAAACAGGATGTGAGTTGGCAGGAAAAGACACCAAACCAGAACATCGGAAGTGATGTCATCATGGCGGAACCGGAAGTGAATGTCATCAAGAAGAAGACGGAAGTGACATCATCATGCCGGGACTGGAAAAAGTGGCGTCCTTAATGAGAGCCCAGAAGTAACGTCATCATAGCGGGACTGGAAAAAGTGACGTCATCAATGGGAGCTGGAAAAAAGTGATGTCCACCACCTACTCAAAGCTTCATGATGCTCCAACAATGATGGACGGATTAAAAGGCAGAAGTCTACGTGACCATCATCATCATCAAGTCCTTAAGTGAGAACCCTAAATCCAAAGAGGACTGTTTCATTTATGTTAGGTAGAATGCCCAGAGGGGACTGGGTGGTCTCATGGTCTGGAATCCCTACAGATTTTATTTTTTTCTCCAGCCGTCTGGAGTTTTTTTTTTGTTTTTTCTGTCCACCCTGGCCATCGGACCTTACTCTTATTCTATGTTGATTAATTTTATTTTTCTTACTGTGTCTTTTATTTTTCTATTCTTTATTATGTAAAGCACTTTGAGCTACTGTTTGTATGAAAATGTGCTATAGAAATAAATGTTGTTGTTGTTGTCTTCATGGCGGGACTGAATTTTTTTATTATAATGGTATAGTTATATTAAAATGTACTAAGCTGTTATATGGGAATGATGCTTTTTTTTTTTACTTTTGAACAATATTCTCATCTTGATTTTCTTTCCACTTTTCCAGGTGTTCTAATTGTTTAATTATCCATTATTTATGAATTAGTGGCTCCGACGCTAAAGTAATTGCAGCCTTTCATGATTCGGTGTTGTCTGCTCGTTTTTAATTGTCCTTATTAAGATACAATGAAGGGAGCAAACTGCACAGAGAAAGGGTAAAATAGAATAAAAATCAACCAAAGAGAGTTGGTAAATCTATAGCAAAAATAGAAATATTTTTAAATGTCTTAGAAATGTAAAAATCCCGTTACTGTGTTTTTCTGAAAACATTGTTTTATTCAAATGAGATCACTTCATCTTTTTAAATTATCATTTGATGTTTTAAAATGAGATCAGTGTGATCAGTTGTTGTCACTGATTATGAATCTGGCTGAAACAAAAACCTGAAGCCACAGTGGACCCCCGGATCGAATTTGAGAACCCCTGCCCCATAGGTGGCTTTGACTCCAGAGGTCCGACTTTTCTCGTGTGAGCTTTGCACGAGCTCCTGGTGTCACTGTGGGTTTTCCTCTGACAGCCGTAAAGGCGAGCAGTTTGGGTTCCCATGACATTCATCTGGGTGGGCTCGGTTCTTACGTTGCGCCCACTCATCCTGTTGTTTAGATAGGTTCGGAGACCCTGAATTGGATTAAGCGAGGCTGAGAAGGTACATATGTGGTATGTAATCATTGCGCTGAAGCAACGGCAATATAGTGAAGCTACAAGGCATTCCATAAACTTGGAAAGCCGAATTTACTATTATCGCATATGTAGCCGAATGTTTAATCCAAAGATCAGGATACATCACAGCTCCTCAGGCGGCCAGCTGCGTCCCCATCCCCTCAGGGTGCTATATTATTTATTCTGAAACTTAAGTGACGCAGTGACTCAGAAGCCGTCACCGTTTAGTCCCAAATGCAACAGAGATAGAAAACTTCAAGGTCGGAATTTATTCTGCGCCTGGCATCAATGACCTGCTGATATGCCACGCGATACACTCCAACCCGGCGGCTGTTAGGGCGCTTTTATCCGACTCGGGAGCGACTCGTGCAGCTAACGCACCACCACTTTACCATCAAAATTCTGAACGGACTCCGAGTGTAAACCCGCACGTGTCCCCCGCTTATCACCTGCAGTCACCCCACCACTTCGCCGTTAATTTCACTATTATCAAAAGACCCCAAATGTAAGTCTCCACGTGTCACTTATTTGTCACCTGGCGTCGCACCACCACGTTACCATTACAGACGCCCAGCGTAAACCTTTACGTCTCCCCCACTTGTCCCCTGCCATCACCTCAACATCTCACCGCTAATTTTAGTATTATCAAAAGACCCCAACTATAAGTCTCCACATGTACTCCACTTGTCACCTGTCGTCAACCCACCATTTCACCATTAATTTCAGTATTATCAAAGGACCCCAAGCATAAACCTGCACTTGTCCCCACTTGTCAGCCAGCGTCGTCCCACCAATTTGCCACTACAGACCGAAAGCTTAAACTCTTACAAGTGTCCCACTTGTGACCTGGCGTCACCCCACCACTACATCACCATTATCTTCAGTATTGTTAATAGACATCAAGCATATAAACCACCACATGTCCCCCGTTCGTCACCCCAATGCTATAGCGCTATTTTCAGCATTATCAACTGATGCCAAGCAAAAGCCTCCACGTGTCCCCAATTTGTCACCTACCATCACTCTACCACTTCTCCCTTCTCTTCGGTATCATTAACGGAGGCCAAGCGTAAGCCCCCACGTGTCCCCAAACTTGTCACCCCACCATTTCCCTGTTATCTTCGGTATTAATAACAGACTGAAAGCATCTAAACCTCCACGTGTCCCCCACTTGTCACCTGGCGTCACCCCGCCATTCCACCGTTAATTTCAGTATTCTTAAGAGGCGCCAAGCGTAAACCTCCACGTGCCCCCGACTTGTCACCTGGCGTCGCCCCGCCGTTCGCCCCGATTCGCTTAGGTACACACTTACTCGGTCGCCTCCAGGCTCTTCCTCTCGATCGCCGAGGACATTCCCAGGATTTTCCGCGTCCCCAGTGCCGATTGCATGTGAACAGCTAACGATGTGTTGTCTCTGCGGTTCCTTTTTGTTTTTCCTCCGTTTCTTTAATTCTTATTCTTGAATTCCGAGCCAATGATTATTTCGGTTGTAATCCTGCCGTTCACACGGGATCTCCAGTTTTATTCTTCCCTTGCGTTGTCAGTCTTCCTGCTGCTAGCACGACAGATGTGCATCTCTGCTTCGACTTGTTTAAACAAAAATGGCTTAAAATAAATTAAACGGAAAATACCGACAGAGAAAGGCGCGTCTGCTCATCCTGCTAGCGGATTTAATGGAGGTGGATGCGCCTTCGCAACACACGAGGAGCATAATAAGTGTCTGGCACTTGTCTCGACCCTCTCCCGCTTTCTCCTGGCCCCCCTTAAGGATCTGGTGTTTATTTCGCTAGGGAGACTTTTTTTTTTTTAATAGCTACCAAGCCCACCCTCCTCTGGTTACGTTTCCTCTTTCCTGGTCACGACGCCGCCACAATTGAAGGAAATCGTAATTTAAAGAGACAGCGGCCGATCGCACAAGCAGCAGGCGAGCTGCGTGCCGGAATGGCGCAATCTGTGTGCCAATTGGGGGAGACGCCGAGCAGACCCCCACCTCCTCGACCCTCTTTAGCTGACAGGCGCGGGGCGCTTTATACTTGTTGGGCTCGTCGCCTCCAAACACGTCCGCCGCTCTTCTTTCTAACCAAGAGAAGGGGGAGCGCCGGTAAAAAGACATTCAAAAAGTGCATGGAGGGAAAGAGATACAGTGTATATCTCTTAATTATAGTATTACCTGTCTGGGTCAGGTACCGTGACTAGTAATCAATATATAATTAGCCAGAAACTCAGCTTGAATTAATTTGCATGATATATTTATTAAAGTGTCAATGAACTGGAACTGTTTTGTCTGCTGGTTTCTGTCCAGGGGTCCACAATGGAAGCACGTTTTTGTTCCAACTAGTTTCCCAGTCTCGTTTCCTCTGTTTGATCGCATTGTTCAATTAGCTGAGCTGTTTTATTTTTTACTTCTTCAATTCAGTATTGAGAAAAAGGCAATGGTGACTTTAGCATTTCTAACAAATTTAGAAATATTAGTGGCGGAGTAACAGATGAAGACGAAGTCAATGTATTTATAGAGCGCTTTTCAAGACACTCAAAGGGCTTCAAAAGTGTGTGTGGGGGGCACTTTGACCACCACCAAGGAGTAGTATCCACCCGGAAGCCATTTTGGCACCAGTATGCTCACAGGTCAAAATGTTGAGAGAGATAATTAGCCAATTAGAGACAGGGGATGATTATGGAGGGGGGGGGCAGAATGACTAGGCCAAGGGGGGCAATCTAGCCAGGACATCAGGATACACTCTGCTCTTTACAAAGAATGCCCAGGGATTCGTAATGACCACTGTAATAAAAAGGCGCTATATAGGTGCCTGACCGGACACAGATGGACACGGAGGCACGTATCAAATGAAAGACTTTATTTTTCTTCAGGTGGAGGGCACGTCTTCCCCATAATCCCTCCAGCCACAACACAGTCCCAGGCACTGAAACCACACCACAAAACACTCTTCTTCTCCTCCTCCTCCTCCTCCTCCTCCTCCTCCTCTTCTTCTTCTTCTTCTTCTTCTTCTTCTTCTTCTTCTTCTTCCTCCGCCTCTCACCCAACTCTGGCCCTTGAGTAGTGGCTGCAGGCTCTTTTTGTAGCCCTCCCAGAAGTGCTCCAGGTGGTAGTTGGCCTAATTAGGCTGCACTTCCAGGTGTGGCTGCATTCCAGCCCACAGAGGCTCGTTAAGCCGTGCAGCTACTCCGGGTGGTGGCCACAGAAACCAACAGGTCCGAGTCCTGAAGTCCCACACCTGTGGCCCCGATGTAACCCAGGAGGGCTGCCACCACACATTCCGGGGGAAGTAGAGTGCATTACATGGCTGATCCCCCAGATCCAGTGTTGAAGGGGCATCCCGGCCGGGCATGGCATCCGGCCGCCCACACCACAGAGAGTCAGGACCTCGGTTTTATTTCTCATCTGAACGATGGCACCATTTTTTCAGCACGGCATTGGGATGCACAATCGGACCACAAGGTAAACACCCCCTGCTGGTCTTGCCAACATCTCTTCCATCAGCAAGCCAAGCTTTTCCAGGTTGGTCTCCCATCCATGTACTGGTCGGGCCCAAACATGCTTAGCTTCAGGTGGATGACCTGTTCTGAAGTGCAGGTGATATGGCCATTGCAGCTGCTGCTTCCCAACTAGGACTCTGCGGTTAGCCCCCTAGTGTGCTCCCTACGAGGGGCTTGCATGTTCTCCCTGTCTCCACATGGGTTTCATATAGGTGGGCAGTGCTTTGGACTTCAATCCTTAAAAGCTGTTGGTTCTAATCCCACTACTGACACCAATTTACCTGCCTGTGCTCCAATGGGAAAAAAACAAAAAAATTGAAACATATTGTATCTCAAATGTTGGAAGCTGCCAGATAAGAAATAATAACAATAAAATACATCTGGGGTTTGTTTCCTGTCCTGTGCTGGCTGAGATTGGCTCCAGAAGACTCCAGTGACCCTGTAGTTAGGATATAGCAGATTGGGAAATGACTGACTGACAATAAAATACTAGTGGTCCGGTTTCCTCACACAGTCCAAAGACATGAAGGTTAGGTGAACTGGCACTGTTAATTTAGCTCGTTTGTATGTGTGTGTGTGTGTGTGCGTGTTCACCCTATGATGGACTAGCGCCATGACCACAGAATCAGGCCAGGCTCCAGGGGGTCATTTAGTCAAGCAAAGCCCCCCGAGGGTACCATGTCACACCCACTCTCCCTACACCCATGCTTTGGGCTTAAAAGACAAGTGGAGTGAGGCGACGGGTAATCGCCAGGTAGCACTTCAGTAAAGGGGACATTGTTGTGTCTTTTTAAATATTACAAAATAATGAAGAAAAAAAAGCTAAACATGAATCATAAGAATTACACACACATCCAGTGCCTTATTTAAATACCACATTTAGTGAGAAACGCTGAAGTGGCAATAGAGAACAACCGCGATGGTAAACACTCAACTATGATGAATGCGAAGAGAATCTCCATCAAGTCAGTGACGGTGATGAACAACATGAATGAGATCTGCAGAACTTTTAACATAAGCTTTAACAGAAGGCCATGAGAAGTCAAGCAAAACGACTCCTTTTATTGGCTAACTAGAAAGATTACAATATGCAAACTTTCAAGGCAATTCAGGGCCCTTCTTCAGGCGAGATGTTATGCATGAAGAAGGGGCCTGAGTTGCCTCGAAAGCTTGCATATTGTAATCTTAGCCAATAAAAGGAGTCATTTTGCTTGACTTCTCACTACATTCATAATGGCTAACACGGTACAACACTCTAGCACTACAAACAGAAGGCAATTAGAGAGACGTTTATACTTGGAACTAAAACTTTAGTAATGTATTCAAAATCGACCGTTGCAGTCGTGTCGCCGTGTTGATCATTTAATTTTACTTTGCCATGTCTGTGTCTCCTAAGATATGCCTGTGTTAGGATTACTAAATCAAAAAGTAAAGGCACTTTAACAACATACGCAGTAACCGCTATGGATAGAACAAGCCCAATGGCTTGTGGGTAATTTGAACACACACAGTGAGGCACTCTGCCTTTTGTCTCATTGAAGCCAAGGACACATGAACATGGACACTTGGCTGCACCATTGCTGAGTGAGATTACTTGAGGCAGAGGGAGTGAAGCCTGCTGAAATTCACCCAAGGATGTTGGCTTGCGGAGATCAGTAAGCTGTTTGGGTACCCATCTTGCGCAAACTTTACGGTACCCCAAGTCATCATGGCTGTTCCGCGTAGCCCAGAAGTGCTTCCTGGGTGCAATGCTCTGGTATTACAGTATTAAGGGAGCTGCTCCACCTCATGCAGCCAAGTTAGAGTTGGGAGGGTAGAAGGACAGCAGTTGCCTGGGAAGTGTGCAAGAGAAGAGAAGAGAAAGAAAGAAAGAAAGAAAGAAAGAAAGAAAGAAAGAAAGAAAGAAAGAAAGAAAGAAAAATGAGCTGACCAATGAGAAGGTATTATGTTTATTTGTTGTTTTGTTTGTTTGAGCCTGGAACTGTGTTGGTGCTGTTGTGTCTGGGGTTGGAGGCTCTGCTATGCCCTCTATCTATCTATCTATCTATCTATCTATCTATCTATCTATCTATCTATCTATCTATCTACTATATAGTACCATTCTATCTATTTTTATCTACCTAGCTATCTATCAGTGCATAGTGCCTTTTACCATTTGCTATTTATCTATCAGTGTGGCACAGTGGGTAGCACTGCTGCCTCGCAGTTAGGAGACTTGGGTTCGCTTCCCAGGTCCTCCCTGTGTGGAGTTTGCATCTTCTCCCCGTGTCTGCGTGGGTTTCCTCCCACAGTCCAAAGACATGCAGGTTAGGTGGATTGGCGATACTAAATTGTCCCTAGTGTGTGTGTGTGTGCCCTGTGGTGGGCTGGTGCCCTGCCTGGGGTTTATTTCCTACCTTACGCCCTGTGTTGGCTGGGATTGGCTCCAGCAGACCCCCGTGACCCTGTAGTTAGGATGTAGCAGATTGGATGGTGGATATCTATCTATCTATCTATCTATCTATCTATCTATCTATCTATCTATCTATCTATCTATCTATCTATCTATCTAATACCATTTTATTTATTTTTATCTACCTATCCATATACAGTGCCTTTTACAATTTACTATCTTCTAGCTATACACATATATAGTCCCTTTTTATCTATCATAATATAGGTCCTTCTACTATCTATCTATACACATATATAGTGCCTTTCTATCTACTGTATCTTTAAATATATAGTGCCTTTTTAGTTATTGTTCTATCAGTATATAGTAAGATTTTATTATCTATACACAGATATAGTATCTATCTATCTATCTATCTATCTATCTATCTATCTATCTATCTATCTATCTATCTATTATATAGTGCCTTTCACATCTATCTATCTATCTATCTATCTATCTATCTATCTATCTATCTATCTATCTATCTATCTATCTATCTATCTATCTATCTATCTATTCACTTTTTAAGAAGTCTTCCTAAGTCACTTCAGCGCCTTTATGTTTTTCCTTTCACTTTTTCCCGTCTGTAGTCCCCCAGCGATGGCCGATTCCGCCCTCACGGTGCAGTTAAAGGAGGTTGCTTATCTACATCCAGAGACGCGCTCCTCTCCCAATTTCCAAGAAGAGGAGGGAAGGCACACACATGGCGTTGCCGATAAAGTTTGCCCCCTGCTAGCACCAGCACCCAGATCGCACAAATGCCGAGTGAGTAAAGTGAACTCCTTTTTGAGGAATCAGTCTGTTTTCTTTCTCTTTGTTTTTTCGAAGTGTAGCCTTCTATTCTCTAATAAAATGAGCGCCCTGGTGGTTTTTCATAAACAATAAAATTGTCCAGGTTTTCATCGACAAATCGTGACTTTCAGGAGGATGACATAACACGGACGCTCGCAGTCTGTTTACACTTTCAGGAGGTCGTGCCAGCCGCAGACCTCCTCACCCCCGGCGGTGCGCAGTCACGTGAAAATTTGGTTCTGTCCGCATACAGTAAAGCGGAGGCCAACCGAACAGCCGGCTGCGTTAGCGCGGTGTGATCTGCAGATTTGAGCGTCCTTTAGATTCAGTGCACTTATTTTGAAGTGCTAGCGAGATTGGTTTCTGTAGAAATAACAAAACATAAATGTAAATTTACGGACAAACTTGAAAATAAATCTAGGTGTTTTCCAAATGCGCCTGAAGTGTAGATGCAAATGCATTCTCTTCTATCCTTCCAATATCATGGCCTCCTGGTGAGGAAAGGCACCAGAAACCAAACTGTCCCTCCATTATAAAGACATCCTGACCTGAGAAAGAAACCCACTGATGTCGTCAGAAATGCCAGCCAACCCGTGTTGTCTGTGACAGTGTTACATAAAAAGGCAAGTTTTCTATAAGAAACTTCATAGAAAATGGCAACCCTGAGTATAGCGCCTTACATTTGATAACACAACCTGCTCAATTACATAAATGTATGGTTTGTCTATATTGTATGTGAGACTAAGTTCTTCCATGGTGCCCAAAAAAAATGAAAGGCACACTTTGAAAACCCATCAGATCTCAATTGGAAAAAAATCCTGCTGGCTATGTCTACTACTATGGACTGATATGGTGATGTGTTAGGAACGAAAGGATGGCACATCGTTTGATGGAAATGACAATGATCAACCTACAGAGGGCTGAATTGAAAGACGCCCCGAAAATCAAAGGGGAAAAATGATGCGGCAGTCAGGCAGGTGAGTCCATTTGGCCGAAATTTCATTGCAGCAACTCCAAATCGTACTCAGTAGTTTGTATGCCACCCATGTGCTTGTATGCATGCCTGGCAACGTCCTAATGAGACAACAGATGGTGTCCTGGGGGATCTCCTCCCAGATCTGGACCAGGGTATCACTGAGCTCCTGGACAGGCAGAGGTGCAAACCTGAAGTTGAACCTTGGGCATCCAGGGAAGTCTTGGAGGAAAGCCTGATGAAGTCTGGAAGAAACCTGCACCTTGGGAGAAGAGCTGTTTCACTACAAAAGAACAAGCCCAAAGTTATAGAAAAAAAAACGGCTTCAAAACAACAACGGGAGTGGCCGAGGGTCCTGATCTCAGTCCATTTGGGAATTTGTGACTGGAGTTGACAGTGGCTCTTCACTCACAATCGCCATGACACCTGAATAGAGCAAAGAAGAATGGAGATTGTGGACTTGAACCCGGACACAGACAGGCGGACATCTTATTTGCACCCAACACACGTTTATTTCCAACTATATTTACAATAATGTTGTTAGTGCACTTCCCAGTGCCTCCAGCACCGTTCCCCCAAATGTCCAGGCCACACAGTCATAATGCCTCTCTCTTGGCCGCCTCCCGTCCTCTCTCCAGCTCCGTCCTCTTCCACCCGACTTCCACCATCGACTGACGGGAGGCGGCCCCTTAAATAGGAACCCGGATGGGCTCCAGCTGCTTCCCGGCACTCCTCCGT
This sequence comes from Polypterus senegalus, assembly GCF_016835505.1. Classification (NCBI taxonomy): domain Eukaryota; kingdom Metazoa; phylum Chordata; class Cladistia; order Polypteriformes; family Polypteridae; genus Polypterus; species Polypterus senegalus. The sequence continues at coordinate 314,205,928 of NC_053154.1, forward strand.
AGCCACGCCCCAGTGTGGCGGAAGTGCCGGCTGCGCACCTGGAAGCCGTCTGGGTGTCCCCTGTCGTCTGGTGTGGCGGAAGTGCTGGGCTCCAGGGATATTCAGGCACCGGGGCGCCACCTGGCGGTGGCCACGGGTCCCTACAGGGCTGGGCTTCCAAGCCATTTACCCGTGGCCCCCAACATAACCAGGGAAGACGCCCCCTCGTGGTCACAAGATAAATGGCAGGATTGACAGAGACAGACAGACCAAATGTGGCACTTGGTGCCACAGCCCACCTGCCAAGTTGTTTTGCCTGTCTATGGTAAAGTCATCCCTGATGGAGGATCGCAGGAATCATGGGAAAGAGGGGTCCTTTCATCAGATTGGCTGGCCCAGCACCATTTCAGCCGTGGAATGGCCAAATGGGGGAGGCAGCTTGATGGATGAGGTCTCCAGGACTCTAAAAATATCCAAATCTTATTATGGGATATCATCTACTGTTAAATTCTGCTCCGTACTTCTAAAATTTTTATTTTTATGCTGTATTGAGGATTTGTTCTGTTCTGTGTATTGTATTGTATTGACCCCCTTCTTTTGACACCCACTGCACGCCCAACCTACCTGGAAAGGGGTCTCTCTTTGAACTGCCCTTCCAAAGGTTTCTTCAATTTTTCCCTACAAGGTTTTTTTTGGGAGTTTTTCCTCGTCTTCTTGGAGAGTCAAGGCTGGGGGGCTGTCAAGAGGAAGGGCCTGTTAAAGCCCATTGCGGCACTTCTTGTGTGATTTTGGGCTCTACAAAAATAAATTGTATTGTATTGTATTGTATTGTACCTGAGCACACAGACGGAGGTGGTCATGACAGCCATGTACTAAATCCTGACCTGAATACTTAAGCAATCCATGATTTTTGATTTATATTTGTAATTAATTTAGACTTGTTTGAAGGTAACTTGTTTTCACTTTGACGCGAAAGACTCCCCAATGAATTCTCTTTATGGCAGCCCATGTGGTTTGTTCTCAAAGATAACTCAAATCCACGGACTTCTTAACCTCAAATAGGGAGGCTGCCAAGGAGGGGCACAAACTACAAACGGGTGTGGACTCGTGGTCGCTGGTTGGAGTGAAGATGGACGTTAGGTCTTATCTCTGACATTGCTGCATCATCCAAACTTGTTTTTTTTTCCAGCTAAGAAATCTATAAAAATGAAAGCATCTTCTCGCTATGCACAATGTAGAGACGTTCATGCAGGCATTTCATTCAAGCGGAGCTGATGGCTGAGCGCTGCTCCACTTCTTCTGTTTCTGTCCTTCCTGTTCATTAACTTCAGGATTGTGGTGCCTCTCCAAATTGGTATTGGGCAAAGAGCTTCGGTTCAAAATGGGAATCCAGCTAATCTAAACCTGCTTTGTCCTGAAGATGTTCACATTTGGGTGGTGGTTGGGGTGAAGCCTATGCCAGCCAGCACAGGGCACAAGACAGGAACAAAACCTGGACAGGGTGCCAGTCCATCGAAGGGCCCCTTGCTCATGTTACGATAACTTAGAGTAGCCAGTCAGACCTTTTCTATGCCCTGCACCCTGATTAAAATGTCTGATGAAGAAGTCAGATTTCAAATTTTTGAACCACATACAGTACCGCAGGTGAACAAAACTGAACTCAGAAAAACTCAGTGCATAAAATTTAAACGAAAAATGAGCAACTTACCTTCATTGATCTCAATAATCTTGTAGTAATCTCTGTGGGTACCAGGGAGGAAGGACGGGCATCTCGGCCGGGATAGTGGAAGATTTCACACCTGGCCAGGAGGCCATAATGGAAGGACAAGGAAAAATAGCAGGCAGACCAAATGGTAGGCATTCCTTTTTGAGGTGTGGCTGCTGACACACGCAGTCGTCTTACAGCGAAGATGTTTCCTCAGATGATCTGGTATTTTTGATAGGGAAAGTAGCGGAATACACCTCAAACTTCAGGACGTTCAAACGAGACCAAATTAGATACTGCAGACTATTTCAGTTTGTGTGTATTCACTACTCACAAAGTTTGGCCTTGTAGAAAAGGCTTTTGCAAATTGAGGTGATAATTTAGGTGTACAAATGGAAACTCCACCTGTGGATTGCTGCTCCCAGAATATCAGGGTAATACATGACCCCCAGGAGGCCATCTTCACTGTCCTTCCACTATCATGGCCTCCTGGTGAGGAAAGGCACCTGCAACCAAATTGTCCCTCCATTAAAAAGGCATCCCAACCTGGTAAAGAACCATTGATCCCATCCTGAGTAGGTCCTACCTGAGCAGGTCATTCACCCACATGGCAGTTGGCAGTGTTCCTTAGGGCTGAACCCAATTAGGACACCCGCAGGGTTGCATGGGAAATGGAGTCCTGAAATCAGACCCTGTTAGGGTCTTTGGGGACCACCAGAGGACGCTGCCTTTGGGGGGACTGCCCAGGTTCCCGCAAGACCCAGAAGTACTCTGGGAAACTTGGAGAGGAGACTGGAAGCAGATCCCAAGTTCAATTTTAGAAAAAAGCCCACTGCCTGAGTTTAGTGAGTCAAAGTGGGGAGGCGGTGGACTCAAGTCTTGGAGGAGGAAGGAGGATTGCGCTTGGTGTGTTTTATTATTCATTATTATTCTTGTACAGAACCCCTTTATTGGAGTATAAGTGTGTCTGGGGATTGTCACACACGTGCGTTAAGGAGGCAGCCAACAAGTCCTAAGGTGAGTGATCTACGACGAGATGAAGGTTGATTTTGAGTGCTAACATTTCTCGGTCTCTCTTACCAGACCCAAAGAAGACAAATAATAATTCCACGCACTTACCTCCATGACTTCCGGATTCTCAAAATGGCCACTCCACATCAATTCCGTTTCTGGCTCTGGAAGAGGACGTCATTTCCAGTCCCACCGTGATGATGTCACTTTTTTCCGGCTTCCATTGATGACGTCACTTTTCCAGTCCCACCATGATGACGTCACTTCCGGGCTCCCACTGATGACATCCCTTCCGGTCCCGGCATGATGACATCACTTTCCGGGCTCCCATTGATGATGCCACTTTCCAGTCCCGCCATGATGACATCACTTTTTTCCAGCTCCCATTGATGACATTACTTTTTTCAGTCGCGCTATGATGACGTTACTTCTGGGCTCTCATTAAGGACGCCACTTTTTCCAGTCCCGGCATGATGATGTCACTTCCGTCTTCTTCTTGATGACATTCACTTCCGGTTCCGCCATGATGATATCACTTCCGATGTTCTGTTTTGGTGTCTTTTCCTGCCAACTCACATCCTGTTTGCCATTTTGTGTATAAATATGTCAATTTCAGTACTGTATGTTGTCAAATGCTTTGGTTTTTGATCCATCCTCATTCATTTTTCATCAAATCCGACGGACGTTATACGGGGCAATTTCCTCAACTCTTTTTGACGTTTCCTGAGTCCAATTGATTTTATTACAGGAGTTATTGTGTCTGTGGTTTGGGGCTCAGTGGTGCCCCCTTCTATTTACAACTCCCGGGTTGGGAACACCTGAATTAGAGGCCCTGTACGGCATGCCCCATTATTAGCAGCAGCCATGATGTTGTTACTTGCACACAGAACGGTGAAACTCCGCCTTGTCTAACATGCAACACATTGCCAATCTCTGGCGCCTTGATAAACAAGAATGCATTAAAATACTTTCATTTTATATCTCTCTATTACATAGAAAAATCTTGGGACAAGACATGGCATTTTCAGAGAGACAAGACGTGACTTTCTCAGAGAGACACTTTCACGTCCTGCGTGACGAGACTTTGTGCCAGGATGATTTAACCACACCTGGGGCCGGAAATAAAAGACAAAGAGTAGATGACAAAGTAGAACGTTGCAAAGAATTCAAAAAGGTTGGCACGATATATGTGCAGAGCAGGTTAGAGATAATGAAACTACTAAAATTCGAAAGAAATTAATGGAAACAATCAGAAATTATTAGCGAAAAGAGATCAAATATATTGTTTGGATTTAAACTTTAAGTCAGAGTCTTGTAGATCATCTAACTCGTGTTGCCATCATGGAAAAGTAGTGTTTCTTCCCAATCAAGAGGCGTATCCATGAGAATTAAAAGATTGGTTGCTTGGTGAAAGTGAAATCCCGCAAGTAAGCCCCACGAGACAAAATCTTATGCAAAGAGATTTGGAAAAGTCCTGCCCACATCTAAAACATTTACAACCACGCACACGGTCCAATCATTTCTCATTTGTGTGAATGTCATTGTCAGACAGAGTTCTTGTAGAAAGAAAGAAACGATATTCAGTCACGGACAGTTACACGTTGCGTTGTCACGATGTAAGTCCAAACACGGAATCAAAATTCAATGCGATATTAACGAAAAGGTAAAATCGTAAAGAGATCGAACATATGGACATAGGTGATATGACATATAGATATTGTTTGGCTTTAAACTTTAAGTCGGAGACTTGTAAATCATCTGATTGGTGCTGCCATCAGTTTGTGTTTCTTCCCAATGAAGAGGCCTGTCTGCGAGAATTTAAATATTTGTTGTTTGGTGAAAGTGAAATCCACATACGCCGTCACGCTTGGCTCACAGAGTTGCACAGATATACAGGAGATTTTAGAGACAGAAACGTTATTCAGACACTTCAGACAAACGTAAGTCTCTTTCAGGAGTGAATCGAGCTCCATGTGTAGTCGGAGGGGACAGTTTCTCGATTTAAAGAACAGAAAGTCTTCCTCTTCATAGGGGTGTGCTTCAGGAGTGGAACCCCCAAAAGGAGCAGAGGATGTCTGGGGGACAAGAGAGACAAGGCAGTGAGACCAAAGGACAGCTGCTGTACAGGCTTTTAAACGTTTGAAGCACCGTGCGAGATGCAGATTATGCGGCACGGCAGCAGCAAGAAGCCAGCAGCTGATCGAGCAAAGAGGAGGTAAAAGAAAAACTGTATTTGTTTCCCATTGTATCACCGTTTAAGAGGGGGTTTCAGAGGAGCGACTGCGTCACAATGCCAAAGTGACTGGCGCATAGTGCAGGCTTTTGGGGGGGGGTGGAGGTTGGCAAATGAAGTGAGCAGGGGACAAAGCCTCCTAGTAACTGATAAGTTAAAATCAGCTTACCTGATATACTCTGTCACATGGGCCAGCCCCGGGAGTGTGCCTCAGGCTCTGGTCACGTAAATATGGCAGTGTAGGATTTGAATGATTCTATAGTGGAAGAAGAAAAAGACCCTGGACACATGAAGTCACTTCCACTCAGTTATCAGGATCCCCACTCATTCTGGTTCACCCCTTACATAAAAATGTGGAAGGCTGGAAGTCAACATTCATTTTGGGCCCTGCTTCCTACAAGACAAGTTCTCCCATGGTGACAGCCTTAATTTGCTGAGGAACGGCCTTGGACCACCATTCCTGATTTCTTTTGTTCTCTTTATTCAGTTAGTTCTCACATTAGGGTGGTACGATACACATAATGGCTGGGCTGGCATCCTGACAGGCCATCCCTTACCTGGCCAAGAGGCCATTATGGAATGTTGGCACAGCCCCCGGGAGGGATGGCTCCTAATCCCTTTCCCAGTTGGGGAGAAGAAATAATGGATGGACAGGGGGGAGCTGACAACCAAGAGTAGTTCAGTCCCCATTTAAATGCCTTGATGAAGAGACTTCCATCCTAACTGGGATGGAGAGTGAATTGTTACCCAGGCCATAATGGAAGGACAACATGGAACCTGGCCAGGATGGTTAGCAATCCTAATCCCAGTCAGGGTACAAGGATAATGGATGGACAACACAGACATTGTAGTCAAAAGCAATTTGTTCCTTTGCTCAGTATATGGCAGTGTTTGTTCAGACTGGTCCCAGTTAGGACTCCCACAGGACTGCAGTACAGAAGAACAGCCCTTGGATGCCACAAGAGGGCGCTGCTGGGGGGAGGATTCTCCTGGTTTGCATACGACCCGGAAGTGCTCTGGATGACCACTGCTGTGACATTAGATGCATTTCTGGATTCAGCTTAAAAGAAGACCTCCACATCACCAACAGGAGTCATAGATGGGAGGAAGCGGGCAACACTCACATGGAGGGGCGAAGGAAAGAAGAAATTGCTTGGTTGTTATAATCTCAAGTTGTGCCAATTTGGAAACATGCTGGTGACAAATAAAGTCCTTTATTTGAACCCAGAGTTTTATGGGGTGACATTGTGTCTGAGGTTTGGTGACTCGAGGTTGGGGCTACTGGTTACACTCAGTATTACAGCTGGTATGCTCTTCTGGTATGGTCAAAGTTTGGAAACCTGCAGCACTGTTGGGTGTTCTGACACCATGAAGGTGATAGAGAATATTTTAAATAAAAGATGATAATAAATAACGTGAGCCAGTAAAAAAAAAAGCAAGATTAGTTACCAGTGAGTCAAAATCATCAAGGCAAACTCAAAAACCCAAACTCATAGTCAAAAATACAAAAATAAATATTTGCTCCCCTGCTGAATTTGTAAATTTACTCACTTACAAAGAAATGAATAGTCTCTAATGTTTATGGGCGTTTCATTTTAATGGAGGGAGACTGCATATCAAAGAAAAACGTTGGGTTTGAGGGGGTGGGCGAGCAAAGCGAGCAGGGGGATAAGCCCCGTAGTTACTGATTTGCATGTTATTTAGTGAAATAAGGATTTGATCCCCTACATCCCAGCCACAATTCTGGCTCCCACAGATAGGCAGACAGATTACAATCAATCAATCAATCAATCAATTCCAGATACTCCTGATCTCAACTCGTGATGTGTATAAAGCACACCTGTCCACAGAATCAATTTCTTCAATTCCAGCCTCTCCTCCACCATGGGCAAGAGCAAAGAACTGTCAAAGGACGTCAAGGACAAGACTGGAATGGGCTATAAGGCCATCAGCAAAAAGCTTGGTGAGGAGGTGACAACTGTTACTGTGTCTATCCTGAAATGGAAGAAATATAAAATGACCATCAATCACCCTCAGTCTGGAGCTCCATGCAAGATCTTGCCTCATGGGATGAAGGTGATCATGAAAAAGATGAGGCATCTGCTCAAAACTACACAGGACGATCTTGTTAAAGATCTGAAGGCAGTTGGGACCACCACAGTCAATAAGAGCATCATTGGTAACACACTATGCCATCATGGATTGAAATCTTGCCACGCCCGCAAGGTCCCCCTGCTCAAGAAGGCACAGGTACAGGCCCATCTCTAGTTTGCCAGTGAACATCCGGGCCTCTACACGTGGACAGGTGTGCTTTATACTCATAACAAGTTGAGATCAGGAGTATCTGGAATTGACTGATTGATTGTAATCTGTGAGCCAATCTGTGGGAGTCAGAACTCTGGCTGGGTCATAGAGATCAAACACTCATTTCTCTCAATGACATGCAAATCAATTTATAACTTTTATGTAACTATGGGGCTTCGTCCCCTGCTCGTTTCACTCGCCCAACCCCTCAAACCCAGACACTTCACATCTCTGCCGATCTCGTTATGAACAGGTGGGCTGAACGCACCCCAAGGAGATGCGGTCGCTCCTGCGAAACCCCCTCTTAATCGGTGATACAATGGGAAACAAATACAGTTTATTTTAACCTCCTCTTTGCTCAGTCAGCTGCTGGCTTGCTGTTGCTGCCATGCCAAGTCCTATGTCCATATATATTCAATCTCTTTACGCTTTTAACTTTTCATCAATATCGCATTGAATTTTGATTTGGAATTACATCGTGACAACGCAACGTATAACTGCACATGAGTGAATATCGTTTCTTTTTCTCTACATGAACTGTGTCTGACAGTAGTATTCACACAAAGGAGAAATGATTGGACCTTGTGCGTTGCTGTAAATGTTTTCGATGTGGACAGGACTTTTCCAAATCTCTTTTCATAAAGTCTTGTCTCTCGAGGCTTGAAATTTTCTCTCGCGGGATTTCACTTTCACCAAACAGCAAATCTTTTAATTCTCGTGGATGCGCCTCTGCATTGGGAAGAAACACTACTTTGTTTTTTCCCTGATGGCAACATGAATTAGACAATCTACAAGTCTCCGACTTAAAGTTTAAATCCGAACAATATATTTGATCTCTTTTCGTTGTTCCTTTAATTCTCCGAGTTATAATTTCTGTTTGTTTGCGCTAATGCGATCTTTACTATCCTTTTTTTGAGACTTTCAAATTTTCGTACTTGCATTATCTCTAACCTGCTCTGCAAGTGTACCATGCCAACATTTACGATGTTCTACTTTGTCATCTACTCTTTGTTCTTTTATTTCCGGGCCCCGAGCGTGGTTAAATCTTTTGGCACAAAGACTTGTCTCCTTCCAAGTTTTTTTTTTTTTATAATAGAGAGATGTGTTGTTTTACTGGATTTGTGGTTGATATTCTGTCTCTCTCCATTAAAATGAAACTACCATAACAATTAGGAGACTGTCCATTTCTTTGTAAGTGAGCAATCTTACAAATTCACCAGGGGATCAAATACTTATGTCCCCCACTTCATTTGTCCACATCCTCCAAAGCTTCCTGAACATAATGTAACTCACCCCGGCCTGAGCTATACTTCAGAACGTGGTTTTTGTTTTTTATGCTGCCATTCATTCTATAGTGACTGTGGCAGCACACAAATGGCCAGAAGGTGAGGCCTTCAAAAGAACATGCAAAATACAGGCCAGAATTCTAACTGGACGGTCCCAAAAATAGATCTCACCGCCTGATCTTAGGAAACTGGGAGGCTTCAGGCCTGTCTAGACCCCAAAATGGAGAAGAGGCTTTTAAAGTTCAAAATGCCAAAAAAATAGCCTTAAATATGTCTCGCTAGAGGGAGTGCCATGAAACTCTGGCAACTCTGAGACAAGTCCCACTAGAATCTTTATAAAAGAGGATTTTTTTTAATTGGTAAAAATACAAAATATCAAAAGAAAAGGCAAATGGGTTATTGCCTAGAAGTCAATCCACAGCAAAACAACTCCTAACCAAAAATAAATAAAAAAACAAAAATCATAATCCTTAAAACAGGAGCAGAAGTCACAAAAATCAGTAAATGCAAAGAAGCAAATAACTGAAATGAGAACTTGCCAAACACACTCACAATGAACCGCAAGGGACTGCATTTCCCATAAGGCTTTACAGGACTAGGGGCCACACCTCTTGGGGAACCACACAATACAAGGAATATCAGAGAATATATTCTTGTACATAGAGCCTGCAAAAAAAATTCAATAGAATAAAATGAACTAATATTATAGGATTAGATGAATGAAAATGAACAGAGCAGTAAAGTTAATGAAAATAGTGAACAACAAAGGAAAGAACCCAAAGAAGACAAAACAAGCTCTTCTTCTATGTTGTTTTTTTGATCAATTTTGATTCTTTTGTTTGCATTTAAAATGCTTATGTTTTTAATTTATCATCAGGTTCCAATGGTGCCAGAGTAGTGAAGGTCTACCTGTCCTGCATATAAAGAAGATACTAGAAGCAGATCTGAAGGCAGGGGGGCAATCCAAAGTTCAGAGTTCGGACCACCAAGGGGTAGAAGTTGTTGCAGAACATGACAGAACTGGTTCAGTACCTTCTGCAAGATGAAAGTGGGACAAAGAAACTTTGATGGGGCGGGAGCAGTCCCCCCACAATGCCTTAGGCTTTGCAGATCCAATACTTTATGAAGATTAATGGAGGGCTCCAAAGATCTTTTTCTGCAGTGTGCACCAGGATCTTAAAGTCAAAGACACTGCACTACCCAAACCAGACAGTGATGCCTCGATGGCCCTTGATGATGCCCTTGTAGAATGTGATGAGAATGTGGGGAAGGAAGTGGGGACACTGCTGTGTCTTGGCCATAAAGGTGGTGTTTATTGACCAAGTAAGGAATTGCGCTTGACCAATTCCACCACAGAGCCCTCAATGTGCAGTGGGGTGTGGACACCATGGACCTTCCTGAAGCCCACAAGTAACCCTTTTGTCTTTTCCACATTAGGAGACAGATTGTTTCACTTGCACCAGTCCGCCAATCATCATATCTCCTTTCTGTCAGCTGACTCATCCCTGTTGCTGATGAGACCCATCATCATTTTGTCATCGACAAACGTAATAATGGTGGTAGAGCAGTATGCAGCCTTACAATCGTGAGTCAGCAGAGTCAACAGAAGTGGGCTGAGTACCCACCCCTAGGGGAGCAAAAGTGCACCGTGTGATGGCTCTGGTGATGGGGTTTCTGACTCAGACTGTCTGGGTTCTCTCTGTCAGAAGGCCCAGGATCCGGAGGTATAGAGAAGTGTTGTAGCCTAGAAGATCTCACTTCCCAGTGAGCTTCTGAGAGATGATGGTGTCTCTTTCGTCCCGATGGGGCAGGGCAAGTTGAAGAAAAAATGACATGGCACCTTCAGTGGACCAGTTGGGCTATATGCAAACTGGAGAGGGTCATGTGATGTAGGAAATGCGGCTTTCAAACGGCCCAAGACAAGCCTCCAAAAGCACCTCATGATGACAGATATGAGTGTTATTGGGTGAGAATCATTGAGACAAGAGGCACAGGACATCTTCAGCATTGGTGACCACCATTTTTATGCACTCGAGGACAACTGCCTACCTCAAGGAAATAATGAAGTTATCTGTAAATATATCCGTCAACTGGTTTGCGTATTCCTTGAGCACTTCAAACAGGTATGGTGTCTGGTCCAGCAGCTTTGCATGGGATTATATTCAACAAAGTTCTTCTCACATCAGCAGTGGATAGAGGAGTACCTGTTCTTCCTAAGGATGGATGGACTTCCTCACAGTTATGTCACTCCGGGCATCAAACCGTGCATAGAAGTTAACATCTAGAAGGAAGGGACCACCACTGCAGACAGATGGTGAGGTCTGATTAGAGTAGATTAGGGTTACATTAGATACATTTCATTAATCCCATGGAGAAATTCCAATGCATAGAGCAAAAGAAACATTAAAAAAGAAACAAGACTACAAACTCACAAAACAGATTATACATCTAATCAATTAATCAATCGATCGATCAATAATAAATAAATAAACTAACTTAATGAGTACATCAGGTGCAAGCATTGAGTTGCCTGGTAGCAGTGGGCAGAAAAGACCCCCAGGGGCGTTTCTTAACACACCATAACAGAATGAGCCTGTGGCTAAAAGTGCTCCATGCGAGAGGCAGTGCCTCCTTGAGGGGATACAGGGGATTTTTCATGATGGCTGCCAATTTTGCCAACATCAACTTTTCCATGACAGCTTCCAGTTTGTCCAGGGTTCACCCTGTGATGGAGCAGGATAGCTTTCCTGATATGTTTGTTCAGGCTTTGTGCTTCTTTTGTGCTCAGGTTTCTTCCTCAGGAGGCTGATGTGTAGACCACCACATGGTGCACACATCAAAAGTCCTGAGTCTCTTTAGCAAGTCCAGTCTGCTCTGGCTCTTCTTGACCAAGGCCACAGTGTTGTCAGACTAGTCCAGTTTGTTGATTATGGTGAACCCCAAGTCACTTGTAGCTCTGCACCACTTCCATGTCCGCCCCCTGGATGGTGACTGGTCTCAGCGGATTTTGTTCGCACCTGAAGTCCACCACCAGCTCTTTTGTGTTATGCATGTTGAGTTGTAGGTTTTTGTCCCTGCACTACTAGATGAAGTCTTTCACATCCTTCCTGTACTCCAACTCATCTCCATTATTAATGCTGTCTATGATGGAGGAGTCATTGGAAGATTTCTGTAGATGACAAGTGCTGGTATTGTGCCATGAGTCTGCTGTGTTGAGGGGTAAACAGAAAGGGAGGAAGGACAGTTCTCTGAGGGGCTACATTATTATACACCACCATTTCTGACACACAGTCCCTCGGCCTCACAAATTGCTGTCAGGTAGTCCATGATCCAGGAGACTGGGGAGACATCACGATTCAAAGCCTTTGGCTTTTTCCCACTCTGTGAGGCAGAATGGTGATTAAACCACTGGAAAAGTCAAAGAACATGACCTCACTGTGGTACCCGCTTTGTCCAAATGGGAGTAGGCTCTGTGAAGCATGGAGACGAGAGAATCCTCCACACCTATATATGGCCATTAGACAAACTGCAGAGGATGTACCACCATGGCTGGTCCTCCAGCTGTTTTAGGACCAGCCTCTCAAAGTTCTTCATGATGTAAGAGCAATTGGTCTGAAGTCTCTGAAATGTCCTTCTTTGGCACTGCGACTACAAAGGGTATTTATCACACCTGGGGAACTTTCTGCAAATTCAGGAAAAAGGAGAACAGGCACTAATGGACCCCACAGAGGTGGCTTTCACATGTTTTCAGCACCTTGGGGTTGATTCCATTCTGTCCCTGAAGCCGTGTTTATGCAGAGTTCTTCCAGCTCTCTCCTCACTTGATCAGCACAGTATATATACTGCTCAAAAAAATAAAAGGACCCTTTTTAATGCAAGTATAGCATCAAGTCAATGAAACCTCTGGGCTATTGATCTGGTTAGTTAAGGAGCAGAGGGGCTTGTTAATCAGTTTCAGCTGCTTTGGTGCACTAGAGAGGCAACAATGAGACGACCCCAAAACAGGAATGAATGGTTTAACAGGTGGAGGCCAGTGACGTTTTCCCCTCCTCATCTGTTTTGTCACTCGTTTTTCATTTGGCTACAGTCAGTGTCACTATTGGTAGCATGAGGCCATGCCTGAACCCTACAGAGGTGGCGCAGGTAGACTAACTTCTCAAGGATGGTAGGCACATCAATGCGTGCCATTACCAGAAGGTTTGCTGTGTCTCCCAGCACATTCTATAGGGAATGGAGGAGATTCCAGATGACAGGCAGTTACTCTAGAAGAGCTGGACAGGGCCACTTGTAGAAGGTCCTTAACCCATCAACAGGACCCACCGGTATTCGCTACTTTGGGCAAAGAGGATACAGGATGAGCACTGTCAGAGCCTACAAAATGACCTCCAGCAGTCAGGCCACTGGCAAACAATCAGAAACAGACTTCATGAGAGTGGCCTGTGGGCCTGATGTCCTCTAGTGGGCCCTGTGTTCACTGACCAGCACTGTGAAGCTCGATTGGCATTTGCCATACAATACCAGAATTAGCAGGTCCACCACTCGGGGATCTCCTCCCAGATTTCAACCAGGGCATCACTGAGCTCCTTGACAGGCTGAGGCGTCGGATGGACCGAAACATAATGTCCCACCCTGAGGTGTTCTATTGGATTGAGGCCAGGCGGGTGAGCGTGGGGGACAGTCAATGGTATCAATTCCATCATCCTCCAGGAACTGCCTGCATATTCTCGCCACATGAGGCCGGGCATTGTTGTGCACCAGGAGGTACCCAGGAGCCATTGCATCAGCATAGAGTTTGACAGTGGGTCCAAGAATTTCATCCCGATACCTAATGGCAGTCAAGGTGCCGTTGTCTAGCCTTTAGAGGTCTGTGCGTCTCTCCATGGATATGTCTCCCCAGACCATCACTCACCCACCACCAAACCAGTCATGCTGAACGATGTTACAGGCAGCATAACATTCTCCACGGCTTCTCCAGACCCTTTCACGTCTGTCACATGGGCTCAGGGTGAACCTGCTCTCATCTGTAAAAAGCTCAGTGCACCAGTGGTGGACCCGCCAATTCTGGTATTCTATGGCAAATGCTAGTCGAGTTCCACGGTGCCGGGCAGGCAGCAAGCACAGGGCCCACTAGAGGACATCGGGCCCTCAGGCCACCCTCATGAAGTCTGTTTCTGATTGTTTGGTCAGAGACATTCACACCAGTGGCTTGCCTGTCTGCTGGAGGTCATTTTGTAGGCTCTGGCAGTGCTCATCCTGTTCCTCCTTTCCCAAATGAGCAGATACCGGTCAGTCCTGCTGATGGGTTAAGGACCTTCTACGGCCCTCTCCAGCTCTCCTGGAATCTCCTTCATGCCCGTGAGACTGTGCTTGGAGACACAGCAAACCTTCTGGCAATGGTACATATTGATATGCCATCCTGGAGAAGTTGGACTACCTGTGCCAGCTCTGTAGGGTCCACGTATGGCCTCATGCTACTAGTAGTGACACTGACCATAGCCAAATGCAAAACGAGTCACAAAACAGATGAGATGGAAAAACGTCAGTGGCCTCCCACCACCTGTTAAACCATTCATTCCTGTTTTGGGGGTCGTCTTCATTGTTGCCCCTCTAGTGCACCAAAGCAGATGAAACTGATGAACAACCCCCTCTGCTACTTATCTGACCAGATTAATAGCCCACATGTTTCATTGACTTGATATATATTGTGGCAAGTGACTGGGGGTGGTACCCAGCTGGGATGCCCTGGAGAACCAGAGGAGGGCTTGCGCCTTCTCCAGACCACGAGGGGGCAACCGCCCTGGTGGCTTTGGGGACCACAGGAACAGGGCTTGGAAGCTCAACCCTATAGGGGCCCGTGGTCACTGCCAGGGGGCGCCCCAATGCCTAAGGAGCCCTGGCCCTCAGCTCTTCTGCCACCCCTGGAAGTGCTGGGGGGAAGAAAACCAGGGACACCTGGAGTGCTTCTGGGAGTGCAGCTGGTACTTCTGCCACACTGGGTAGTGCCAGCGGAAGATTATCGGGAGGCACATGGAGCACATCCGGGTGATTATAAAAGGGGCCGCCTACCTCCGTTCAGTGGCTTGAGTCGGGAGCAGAGAAGGACGGAGCTCGGGAGGAGAGGAAAGGAGGCGGCCTGAAGAGAGTGAGGCATTTGGACTTTGGGGGAGTTTGGGGTTGTGTACTGCACTGTACATAATAGTTGTAAATAAAGCGTGTGTTGGGTGACTTATAGCGATGTTTGCCTGTCTGTGTCCACAATTGTCATTGACAAATAAAGATGTAGAGTAGCTTCGGCTGATGTTTATTAGTTGGTTTATTTATTTAATGTGCTTTATATGCAAATATTCGGTGAAATGGTGCCATACAATAAACGAGAAGAAGTGGTGGCACTGTGCGGATTTAGATTTTTTGTGTCAGCTTGTTATCCTCCAATTAGCTGTGAACCCCCAAGTCTCACTGAGATGGCACAGGTGGTGAACCAGCTGAGGGGAGGAAATGCTTCAGGGATCTGTGGTATCTGGGGTGAACTTCTCCAGGCTGGTGGTGAGGCTGTCTGCCTGGCATTGCAAGCAATCTTTGCTTCCATTTGGGAGACTGGCATTATTCCAACTGACTAGAAAACCGGACTTGTTGTCCCTATCTGGAAAGGGAAGGGTGATCGCCTGGATTGCGGCAACTACAGGGGGTAACACTGCTCTCGGTGCCAGGTAAGACCCTTGCTAGGGTCATCGTCAATAGGATCCGTGATAACTTCCTCACCTACCAGCGACCAGAACAGTCTGGTTTTATGCCTATGAAGTCTACCATCAACCACATCCTGGCACTGAGGGTTCTCATGGAGCACAAACGCAAATATCGGGAGAGTTTCTTTGCAGCCTTTGTCAATTTTCGTAAAGCGTTCATCTCAGTTGATCAAACTGCCCTGTGGGACAGCCTGAGGGTTTGTGGGATTTCCCCCAAAGTTGCTGGATATCATGGCCAGCCTTTACACTGGTACTGTGAGTGCTGTGTAGAGTGGAGGCAGGACCTCTGCGTTTTTCCCAGTTGATTCTGGGGTTCATCAGCGGTGTTTTTGCACCTACTCTGTTCAAAGCTTGTATGGACTGGGTGTTGGACAAGGTCGTGGGGTCCAGCAGCAGTGGGGCATCTGTTGGTGAAGAAAGATTCAAGGATCTTGACCTTGTTGACGATGCTGTGATCTTTGCGGAGTCAATGGAGGCTCTGATCGGGGCTCTCGAGAGACTGAGTGAGGTGTCTCAGTGTCTCGGCTAGTGAGTGTCCTGATAAAAACCAAAGATCAGGCCTTTAATGACCTCTTGGGCACGGCCATCAGCAGTGTGTCTGTCTGCAGAGAGAGTGTCGACCTTGTCGAGAGGTTTACTTACCTTGGCAGTGACATTCATGTCTCTGGTGACTCTTCCTATGAAGTCAGTAGACAGACTGGGAGAGCATGGGGGGTCATGAGGTCGCTGGAAAGGAGCGTGTGGCACTCCCGATATCTAAACAAAAGGACGACGGTCCAAGTCTTTAGAGTCCTGGTGCTTCCTGTCTTGCTATATGGTTGCAAGACATGGACGCTATCCAGTGACTTCAGATGAAGACTGGACTCCTTTGGCTCTAACGTTGGTTTGACTTTGTGTTTGGGAGTCATGGAGTCCCAAATGAGGCACATTACCTGTATTGCGAGGGAGTGTCAGGTACGGCACTATGGCCATGTGGTGCGTTTCCCCGAGGGTGATTCGGCTCGTAAGATCCTCACTGTTGGGAACCTGAGTGGCTGGACCAGGCCAAGGGGTCGCCCATGTAACACCTGGCTGCGGCAGATAGAGGGTCATTTCTGGAGGGTGGGACTGAATCGCGTGTCTGCCTCGGGGGTTGCCAACCGGGATCTGAGTTGTTTCGTCATGTAGTGGGTGCGGCAAAGCATTGTACCTGTGCATGCTCACCAACTTGACTTGACTTGACTTGACTTGTTACACAACTCCAGTCTCAAACACACTGACATTAAATATTTACAGGGAAAGACGCTATATAAACTGTGGCATTTACTCAGACTGAGTAATGGAGGAACAGTGGGATTATACTCATTTATAAGGAGAAGGGACACATTCTGGATTGTTTAACCTATAGAGTGATAAAGGTGATGACAGACACACAAATGACATTTGGGAAAGAGTAATAGAGAGAAGGCTTAGGGAAGAGACCACCATAGCGGAGAGCACCTTGGTTTTATTCCAAGGAGAGGAACAACTGATGCTGTCCTTGTATTGAGAGGGCAGATAGAGAAGCATAAAGAACGACAGAAAGGTCTGCATATGGTGATTACTGATTTGGAGAAAGTTCATGATAGGGAGCCATGTCAAGAGATCTGGAGGTGCATGAGAGAGAAACGAGGACCAAAAAAGTGAGTGAGGATTGTCCAGGATATATAACGTATAAAGGAGTGAGGTCTCGGATTAAAAACAGTGTTGTGGTAACAGACAAGACCCCAGTTAAAGGAAGTCTGCACCAGGGGTCTTCTTGAAGTCCTCACCTCTTTGATCTGGTTATGGAGGTGTTGACTCGTGGGATTAAAGACCAATCCCCCGCGGTGTAGGGTTTGTGCTGATGATGCTGTGTTGTGCAGCACCAGAAAAGAGGAAGTGGAGAGGATGCTGGAAGAATGGAGAAGAGCTTTGGAAGATGGAGGACTGAAAATAGACAGGAAGAAGAAGGCAGAATATGTGAGGTTTAATGATGATCAGGATTCAGAAGTTAGCCTGCAGGGGGAGCTCTTGAAAAGGGTGCATACATTTAAATATTGAGGATCAGTGGTAGACCAAGATGGAGAATTAGATTCAGAGATAACTCAGAGAGTGTGGTGTGGATGGAACCATTGGAAGAAGGCATCAAGAGTGTTGTGTAATCAAAGTATTAAGGTGAAGGATAAAGGTGAAGTTTTTAAGACGGTGGTGAGACCAGCAGTGATGTATGGAGCTGAGACATGGGCAGTCAAGGGATCACAGCAGAAGAAGAAGTTTGATGTGGTAGGAATGATGGACATGTGGAATTACATAAAAGGACAGAATAAGAAATTGGACCATCAGAAGTACAACAAAAGGGTGAGAGACATCTCAGAAAGTTCAGGAAAGTAGGTTGAAGTGGTATGATGAGTAGAGACAATGACTATGTGGAAAGAGTGATGGGAATGGAAGTCCAGGAAATATCCAAAGTAGAGGTGATTGGATAAACTCAAACAAGAACTGAAGGAAATGGAGTAGGTGTAAGTATGGAGAAGGTTGATCAGGCACATCGTCCCCCCACAGAAGTGGGAAAAGATGAAGAGGAAGAAGATTTTCTCAAGCTGACAAAGTATTGTTTAAAGTGAGTCAGTCAGTTATTATCCAACCCGCTATATCCTAACACAGGGTCACGGGGGTCTGCTGGAGCCAATCCCAGCCAGCACAGGGCACAAGCGGGATTAAATTGCCAATTTTTGAATACAGCTTGTTTGTTGATGCCCACCTGCAGAAGGGCACCTCTAGTGTACCAGCAAACATTCCAACCTCGCCACTGACTTTCGAACATGGCAATCAAGTGACACTGCCCTGAGGCCCGGCCTGCTGCAATCACTGAGAGGCACACAGGAAGATGAGAATGACTCAGGCTGACAGAAGCCGCTGCTCTCTCTGCTGTCCCCCAGTTTCCTGTTTGTTCTGGCACCGCGGCCTGCTGAGTCCTGATAGGCTGGCTGGAGCCAGATGGCTCAATATGATACAACAGGTGGCCACCACAGGGACGGCACCACAAACCCCAGGCTGTCACAAGATGACGACTGTAAAAATTCAAAGTCTCTTTTTTTTTCTGAAATCATTGATTTTTATTTTGGTGCACTCCGAGTACAGTGTAAAATTTTCAAGCACAAAAGGACATGGATTAGTCACAGCGGAAGACAAGGACTTCCAGCATTGTGTAGTAACAAAGTGGAAACCCTTCACTACTGTACTTGAGCAGGGCTTGAGAATATTTCTGCTTTACTTCAATATAAAGTTTTCTGCCTACTTTCACATCAATCTCTCGATGTTTTCAAACACAAATGGCTACATTTACTGCATTATATTTTGACAGACTCGTTCTTTACTGCAATAATAAACCAGAAAGCAAACAGTGTAGTCACTCATCTGACACACAGGCTTCCTCGGCTTTAAGAATATTCACATATACAAAGAATCTGGGACAAATGTCAAATGCACGCAACGGTGCGGCCGTCTTCACAGCCATTTCAAGCAGAGCCTGCAGAATAGGGCGGGGCTGGAGGTTTGGGGCGGAGCTGGACTTTGGTGCCGCACAATCCCAGTTTTAGTTCAGACCTGAGTGGGACGGAGCTGATCTGAAAGGCTACAGCAAGGTGGGCTTGTGTGTTCAGATGTCACTTGCCAACTCGCATTATCGTGGATATCACATTTCAAAGATAGACCTGGAACAAGTTGGAAACACCCACGAAAAACCAAAGCACCATAACTTTTGAATGTTAATTCAACACTTTGTAAGAATTCCTGGGTAAGTCTCTACTAGTTTTACATGCTTTGTACAGTGTATCCCATTGTTTCTGGCAGAACCTCTCAAGTTCCTTTAGATTGAATGGGAGGCATCTGTAAACTTCCATCTTCAGATCTCTCCACCCATGTTCTATGAGGAGTAGAAGTGGTCTTCCAGAAGAACCTGCTATACAGTAGATACCTTCTCTAGTTAGCCAGACTCCTGTTGTTCATTTTTCAACTTTCATTATAGAGAGACGGATCTGCCGTTCAGTAGCGGTACACCAGTGATTTGAACCCTAGTTGAAGTCATTAATTTCTGTTAATCATTTACTTTTATTGTTTCATTAATTGGAGTTACCAACATGGTACATCAATTCTCCATGTGCTTTTCTGTCTGTCACTACAACAGATAGACAGAGTGATAGATAAAATTCAGAAAGTATTCAGACCCCTTCACTTTCTGAACACTTTATTGTATTGTAGATTTATACAATTCCCATTTTCGCTAACCGATCCACACTCCAAAACCCATTTTGACAAAGTGGAAAACATGATCTCAGAAAGGTTTGCCAATACTTTTAAAAATCAAAACATGAAATCTCATATTTATAGTGTGTCACAAGAATAGTTCAAAGACATAAAAAAAGGTTTGGGGCAGCCACCCGTACGTATATTGTGCCCTGGCTGCAAAATGGGTAAATATTTTGTGAGATGTTCACAGAACTGAATCCAAAACAGAACTGACTTAAAGGTTTTAAATATGGTGGCTTTAAAGACCGTGATAGGAAGTGATGTCATCCATGGGGCCAGAATTTCCTGTGGATGGTCTGCAGAGGACTGAGAAGGGAGAGGTGAAGAGAGAGGTGGCAAAGGCTAAAGAAAAGGCGTATGATGAGATGTATGAGAGGATGGACACTAAGGAGGGAGAAAAGGACCGGTGGGCTAGACAGAGGGACCGAGCTGGGAAAGATGTGCAGCAGGTTAGGGTGATAAAGGATAAAGATGGAAACGTACTCACAAGCGAGAAGAGAGTGTGTTGGGCTGATGAATGAAGAGAACGAGAGAGAGAAGAGGTTGGATGATGTGGAGATAGTGAATCAGGAAGTGCAACGGATTAGCAAGGAGAAAGTAAGGAAAGCTATGAAGAGGATGAAAAATGGAAAGGCCGTTGGTCCAGATGACATACCTGTAGAAGCATGGAGGTGTTTAGGAGAGATGGCAGTGGAGTTTTTAACCAGATTGTTGGAATCTTGGAAAATGAGAGGATGCCTGAGGAGTGGAGAAGAAGTGTACTGGTGCCGATTTTTAAGAATAAGGGTTAGGGTTAGGGTTAGTAAAACTACTACGGGGGATAAAATTGTTGAGCCACAACATGAACTTATGTAAAATAGTCATAAAAGCTCAGTTAAGAAGGGAGGTGATGATTAGTGAACAGCAGTGTGGTTTCATGCCAAGAAAGAGCACCACAAATGCGATGTTTGCTCTGAGGGTTTTGATGGAGAAGTTTAGAGAAGGCCAGAAGGAGTTGCAGTGCATTTGTGGACCTGGAGAAAGCAGATGACAGGGTGCCTCAAGAGGAATTGTGGTATTGTATGAGGAAGTTGAGAGTGGCAGAGAAGTATGTGAGAGTTGTACAAGAGATGTACAAGGGAAGTGTGACCATGGTGAGGTCTGTGGTAGGAGTGACGGATGTGGGATTACATCAGGGATCGGCTCGAAGTCCTTTCTTATTTGCAATGGTGATGGACAGGTTGACAGACGAGATTAGACAGGTGTCCCTGTGGACTATGATGTTTGCTGATGACATTGTGATCTGTAGTGAGAGAAAGGAGCAGGTTGAAGAGACTGTGGAAATTTAGAGATATGCTCTAGATAGGATAGGAATGAAGATCATTAGGAATAAGACAGAATACATGTGTGTGAATGAGAGGGAGGTCAGTGGAATGGTGCAAATGCAAGGAGTAGAGCTGGAGAAGGTGGATGAGTTTAAATATCTGGGATCAACAGTACAAAGCAATCAATCAATCAACATTTATTTATATAGCACATATTCATACAAAAAAATGTAGCTCAAAGTGCTTTACAAAATGAATAGAAAAATAGAAGACACAATAAAAAATAAACATAGGTCAACATTAATTAACATAGAATAAGTAAGGTTCTATGGCCAGGGTGGACAGAAAAAACAAAAAAAAAAACTCCAAAGGCTGGAGAAAAAAATAAAATCTGTAGGGGTTCCAGACCACGAGACCACCCAGTCCCCTCTGGGCATTCTACCTAACATAAATCAAACAGTCCTCTTTGTATTTAGGGTTTTCATGGAAGGACCTGATGATGATGGTCACGTAGACTTCTGGCTTTCAGTCCATCAATGTTGGTGCATCATGATGCTTTGAGTAGGTGGTGGTGCAGGCCGCCACCACAAAGAAACCGGAAAAAGAAACAGAAGAGAGAGTAGGGGTCAGTACGGATTTTAGAGCCACTATGAATAGTTATTATGAAGAATTGAACACACAGAGTATCAGGATTAAGTTAAAGTGAAGTTATAAAAAGGCCATGTTAAAGTAATGTGTTTTCAGCAGTGTTTTAAAGTGCTCCACTGTATTTGCCTGGCGAATTCCTATTGGCAGGCTATTCCAGATTTTAGGTGCATAACAGCAGAAGGCCGCCTCACCACTTCTTTTAAGTTTAGCTCTTGGAATTCTAAGGAGACACTCATTTGAAGATCTAAGGTTACGATTTGGAATATAACGTGTCAGGCATTCCGACATATAAGATGGAGCGAGATTATTTAAGGCTTTATAAACCATAAGCAGTATTTTAAAGTCAATCCTGAATGACACAGGCAACCAGTGTAGTGACATCAAAACTGGAGAAATGTGTTCGGATTTTCTTTTCCTAGTTAGGATTCTAGCAGCTGCATTCTGATTTATGTCTTTTTTGGGTAGTCCTGAGAGGAGTGCGTTACAGTAATCTAGTCGACTGAAAACAAAAGCGTTAATTAATTTCTCAGCATCTTTCAATGATATAAGAGGTCTAACTTTTGCTATGTTTCTTAAGTGAAAAAATGCTGTCCTAGTGGTCTGATGAATATGCAATTTAAAATTCAGATTACAGTCAACGGTTACCCCTAAATTTTTTACTTCCGTCTTAACTTTTAATCCTAGTGCATCAAGTTTATTTCTGATAACCTCATTGAATCCATTATTGCCAATTACTAAAATTTCAGTTTTCTCTTTATTTAGTTTGAGAAAATTACTATTCATCCATTCAGAAATACCAGTAAGACATTGTGTTAGTGTATCGAAAGAGTCGGAGTCATCAGGTGCTATTGATAAGTACAGCTGTGTGTCATCAGCATAGCTGTGGTAACTCACGTTGTAACCTGAGATAATCTGACCTAACGGAAGCATGTAGATTGAGAAGAGCAGCGGACCAGGATAGAGCCTTGTGGAACACCATATCGGATATCATGCGTCTTTGAGATTTGATTACCACAACTCACAAAGAATTTTCTACCTGCCAGGTAGGATTCAAACCAATTTAATTTGTGGAAGAGAAGTGAAGAAGAGAGTGCAGGCAGGGTGGAGAAGAGTGTCAGGAGTTGGACGGTTGGGAGACAAAGTCAGAGAGGCGAGATTGGTTTGGTTTGGACATGTGCAGAGGAGAGATGAGGGGTATATTGGGAGAAGGATGGTAAGGATAGAGCTGCCAGGGAAGAGGAAAAGAGGAAGGCCTAAGAGGAGATTTATGGATGTGGTGAAAGAGGACATGCAGGTGATGGGTGTAACAGAACAAGATGACAAGGACAGAAAGAAATGGAAGAAAATGATCCACTGTGGCAACCCCTAACGGGGGCAGCCGAAAGAAGAAGAAGAAGACTAACCACTGTCGTTTCTGATTTTTTTCTTATTTAGCTTGAAGAAGTAACTACTCATCTATTCAAAAATACACAACAGAAATGAGTCAGAGAGCCCTGAGCATCAGGGTCATCAGGTGCTATAGATAACTAAAGCTGCATGTCATCTGAATAGCTGTGGTAGCTCACTTTGTGTTTTGAGATAATCTCGCCTAATGGGAGGATACAGACTAAATATAACAGCAGGCCCAGAATAGATCCTTGTGGTACGCAATATACAATATCACAGATCACTGAACTACAAACACCTCAACTAACAAAGTATTTTCTACCTGGTAAATGAGACTGAAACCAATTTAACCCTTAAACTGCCAGAACCGGCTAAAGTCGCTTCCCAGTGCAATTTGCCAGTATCCCGGAATTGATCAGTCAGTGCTGTCCATTCATTGAGCAGCCAGCTGATGACCACTGGTGCCCCCTGCAGCACTGCAGCATCACTGTCTCTTGGATTCAGCCGCTGCACCAGACTGGCATGCCAGCATCAGCATTGGACTCTGTGTGCAGCCAGTTCAAACGCTGTTGGCTCAGTGATTTACTGAACTTCATCAATGGCATTAGTTATATTATATTATAGTTATATCTTGAACATATAATAGATTGTTCCAGTAGTTTTTTTAATATGTTTTTTACAGTTCATTGGCAGTGTGTAAAATGATCAGTGTTACAGTAATTGGGATGCTCTTTGCTTGAAAAAAAATTTCACTTTTTCTTTGTGAATTGTGATGTTTACTTAAAAAGTGCAGCAAAAAAGTATTTGCCATCTGGGGTGCATTAACCCCCCAAGTACAGTATGTGGCAGTTTAAGGGTTAAGAGGCATACCCATGGACTAAGGTGGTTTGTTAGAATAGTGTGGTCGCTGGTTTCAGAAGCTGCAGTTAAGTCTATTAGAACAAGAACAAATGACGTTACCTCTGTCCACATTTACCCGCTTGTCATTTACAACTTTGAGCAGTGTCAAGATGTGAGTCTACTTCAGGCACTGGACTGGGTAATTAAAGCCCCCCCATGACTATAATAGCCCCCTCTGGACTTGGTTATGCAGCCACTATACTAATCTGTAGTGGTAAAGATGGTACTGATTTAGAAGGTGAGGCTCTTAATTTACCAGTCAATCTACGTCCCTACCTTCACCTATGAACATAAGCTTTGGAAAATGACCAAAAGAATGAGATTGCAGGCACAAGTGGCCAAAATGAGCTTTCTCCACAAGGTGGCTGGATGAGACATGGTGAGTAACACAGACTTCTGAGAGAGGCTTGGATTAGAACCACTGACCCTCCGCATCAAGAGGAGGCAACTGAGGTGGTTCAGGTATCTAATACAGATGCCTCCTGGACACCTCCCCATGGAGGTTTTACTGGCACAACCTGCTGGTAAAATCCCCGGAGAAGACCCTGGGCTCATTGGAAGGATTATATCTCCCAGATGGCCTGGGAACACCCTGAATTCATTCCCATGAATTGGCAAGTGTGGCTGGGGATGTGTGGGCCTCACTGCTAAGACTGTTGCCCTCATGACCCAGCTTCAGATAAGATGGGGAAATTAAATGAATAAATGAATGAATCTAAACTTGCATTTTTAATATTATGACAAAAATATAAATGGAAACTATTGTTGCTATTAAGGGATCTATAACAAACTCCTAATAGGAGGTCTCGATCCCTGATACTGTCTAGTTGAATCCAAACATCCTCACTAAGCTGTGGTCCAGAATACACAATCTATAATAGCTGTTATACGAAATAAATATTAATTTTAACTCATCTGATGTTAGCTCACCAAAAATTACTTCTTACAATTTCAATGTATGAAAGCGTTATTGAGTGGCATGGTGGGTAGTTCTCCGTCCTAACAGAGCCAGTGTCCTGGATTTGAATCCTGGGCCAGATGCCACCTCTGTGTAGTCTGCATGTTCTCCCTGTGCCTGCTGAAGGTAATCCCTGGTCTTCTTTTCATATTCCCGGAGATTTGAAGGTTAAATTGAGAGTTCCAAATTGTCCCCTGTGTGGTAATGGGTGGGCTGTTTCTTGCCTTGCGTCCAGTGCTGCCTGGACAGACTCAGGCCCTATGATCCGTAGCCCTGCTTTGGAATAAGCAGTGTTGAGAGAGGAATGAGATGAGATAAGAAGTGTTTGTTCTCTGGGGAAAGCTGCAGACTCTCCTAAGTGCGCGTGCGAAGGACATGGGTCTCGATTTAGATGTCATCAGTGCTTTCAGCTCTTGGATT
Organism: Polypterus senegalus; assembly: GCF_016835505.1. NCBI lineage: Eukaryota > Metazoa > Chordata > Cladistia > Polypteriformes > Polypteridae > Polypterus > Polypterus senegalus. The sequence goes on from NC_053154.1 coordinate 314,231,113, forward strand.
TCAGACACAGAAGCTGCCCAATTAGATGACAACGATAACACGTCTGTCCTTTCAATTAGAGTGCTCGTTTTTTATTTTCGCCGTTGCCACCTTCCCGTTTTGATCAGATAACCTTCACGAGGAGGTGATTTCTAAACAGAAAAAACAGTCACCACGTACTCGCGGGCCTCAGCTCTCCTGCCGATTTGCCCAATGTGCCATAAATCGTCTTCCTGGTCTGTCAGAGTGATTTACGATTCTGCCCTTCCTTGTCAAGATAGAACTGGAGCGCCTCAGGAAAGCTGGCTCTTTCTGTAATCTTCTTGATCAAGAGAGAGAAAAAAAACAAAAGCAGTTTCACATTAAAGTGTCAGTGTGACAGAGTGACCCCAGAGTTTGAAGCAAAGGTGGGTAGGAGGTGACCATCCAGCAGATCTCAGGTGACTCCCAGGTTTTAAAATACATCTGGTGGAGGCAAGCGTTTGAGCCGTTAGGTATCAGAGCAATGAAGAAAGGAACAGAGACAAAGGCAGGAAGTCAGTTGGGGTGCCCAGTGCCCTGCCAGACATGACCTGGGACTACTTGTCACCGGAAGCCCATTGGAGATGGAAAAGCAGGAGTCTGAATGAGAGGCGATGAAATGCCAGACTAGTAGGTACCATACAAGACATCTGCAATTGAGCCAAGTACATTACAATACAATTCAGTATATTTTTGTATGGTGATCTTTACTGAGTGCTGACACAGAGCTTTGTGACAAGTTCTCAGGTGAAATGCAATTATAGACTATACTAATTACTAAATACACATAAAGATACAGATTACACAAAGTACACAAAACTGATTATCATAATTGAAAACAATATCTGTTCCTGAATTAACGGATGAACAATTGACAGTGGAGGAGGAGATGAAAATTCTAAAACAGGAAGTGAATGACAAAGGCAGACACAGTGACATTCCTGGAGACCCCAGCCAACTGGCCACCACCCCTACAGCGGACCTCATTTATAAAGCTTGCGTAGGCACAAAAAGAGGTTTGAAATGTGCAAACGGAACTTCCCATGTAAACATCAGGATTAATAAAAGATAACTTGATGGAGCAATTCTGCCCCACACAGTGAATGCAACGTTTTGGAGTAACTGGGAAATGGCGACACCTTTGGTGAAGTAGGGAAATGCAGCCAGACCAGCTAAATGACGACTCAAGTGTATAATAATTCATATTACTGAGTTGTTATTATACAGGGAGATTCTAATGGGCAGTACCCCAAGTTATAATGTGTCACTCAAGTAATGTTGCGTAAGGAACGAAATAAATACAGTGCATACGTTGACAGATGTGCAAACGATCCAATCACATTTGGTGTTGGAAATGGTCACCTTCTTCTTGAAAACATCGATCGACACGCCTCTTCATATTGGTAAAGGTATCCACAAACATTGTAGGGGTGATGGCAGCAATTTCCTGTTCAGTGTCTCGCTGTAATTGTTCCAGTGCACGAGGCTTGTCCTTGTACACTTTCCTTTCAGTGCTCCCCAAAGGAAGAAATCTGGAGGTAACGGGTCTGTGGAACGAGGTGGCCATAGTCCCTTCGAAATGACCCAACTGCCAAAAAACGATTCAGTTTGTGCCATGCCGCAAAATGACTTGTGACAGGTTGTCCCAATTTTCTGGAAATAACCTTCATTGATTCATTCAGTCATTCACAAATAAGTCAAAAAGAGTGACATGCCTCTCTAGTTTGTACATTTATCTAGGAATACTGTGATCTTCATTTAGTTTGGATTGCTTCATTATTAAGACAGTAATGCATCATAACTTGGGGCCCCACCCTTTACAATCACCCTGTAATTCTGCGTTGATATGACAAACATATTGAAGCTCAACTGCGATGAATATGACGTCCAGATTGCATTTCAGTTCCCTTTTAAGAGGGCCAATGCTGTGTATTTGCACTGGATTTTCATCAGTTTTATTATCGACTACTTGTAATTACTTCTCGGGGAACTGGCTGACAGCTCAGGTATATCCCAGCCAAGCTTCATGCTGTCTTGCCTGCTGTGTTGGAAACCATTAACCGGCCAGGGAGGGACTACATCCAGCTTTCGTATGGTGTGTGTGCACAAAATAAAAAGGCAAATTGCACCTGTGTCTGGTATTCCTGAGCACTTGACTACACTCATATTGCAATAAGGGCACTCCCCGAAAATTAAGCTGCTTTGGTTAACTGTAAGTAGTGATATTCAATTAACACACAAGTCATCGATGATGTGGCTGGCAAATTTTGTTTTCTCACACTAGCCTGGGCTAACCCGTGATTCATTTATTTCGAGTCAAAGTTGCTTTGACAGACGTAACAGTGCCTGGAGAACCCCAGTATGAATTCCCACAGGGCAGCATGGGAGATGTGGTCCCATAGGCTTGCCATGTCAAGTTCTGTGTGTGTGTGTGTGTATATATATATATATATATATATATATATATATATATATAAATATATATATATATATATACACTAGGGGGCTCTGCCCCCTGCTCGCTTCTCTCGCCAACCCCTGGGTTTGGTTAACCAGATATACAATTTAAAGAGATTGATATTTTCACGGGAATTGTTACATAAGCATTATTTTCACTTTTACTTTAAGACCAGTTAAAACAATATTTGTAATGAACTTTTCTTCAAGATCGCATTGAATTTTGATTCCATGTTTGGACTTACATTGTGACAATGCAACGTAAAACTGCCCGTGAGTGAATATTGTTTCTTTCACACTAATAAATAAAGCGACTTTTTTGAAAATTTGTCCCTGTGCTTTGTTAATTGTCATAGCAAAAGCTATTCTAACGGGAAACTGTAAACATTTTAATACAAATAGCATATCAAGATCTCCTTTTGTGTCTATTGTTATTCAAGGAATATGTACTACCTTACCTTTCTTGTTGCCTGTTAAAATTTTACATGTTAGAATTGTTCGACCAATTTTTTTATACAACTAATCTTGATCCATTGCATAGTTCATCACTCATACATAAATCACTCAATAACATTACAATACATCCTTCTTTCTACAGTAATTCAGCCAGTGGAAGACCGGACGGTGTTAATGGTTGTAGTTATTCTTCCTGATTTTGTAAGTTTTCATATTCCATACAATCATCACCAACTGCTTCAGCAGAGTCTATTGATACACATTTAACCAATTTGCTGTGTAACCACTCAACAGTTTCCGCATTAATTCGTTTGACTTCATCGTTTCGCGCTGCCATATTTAAATGAATGGGTGATTCTAAACTGGATCTTCGGAACTGTGTGTGTGTGTGTGTGTGTTCATAAGTAAGCTCTTTAATGGATTGCTGTCTATCCAGGTTAAGTGCCGGAATACACCTGATGACTGTGGTCTTGTTTGAAAATAGCTGTAAGTAGGGCGTGACTTGAAACAATCTCGTGGTAAAAGTTTCCGTCTCACGGAACTTCCTTCCAAAAGGTCTCTTCCAAAAGATTTTTTTATTAGAGAGATGTGCATTTTAACTGGGTTTTGAAGTACACATATTTTTACGATCCAATCCATGCAAAGTTTTATAAATGAGGCCCCTGATCATTCTATAATGAGGTTTGTGTTGACCATTCAATCTGATGAGAGAATCTTTTCATCTGATGATTCCAGCACTCCTTTATCTGAGATGACTTCTCCATAGGCAGGAGAACACCCTGGCAGGAGGGAAGTGGCACCAAGTGGCACATCAGGATACCAAGAAGAGGAACAGAACAGAGGTGGCTTAGTAACAGTTTATAAACACTGTACCACTTCAATTTCTGAACAAATGACTAACAAGCACAGATGCAGTATGCACAGCTAATCAGCAGCTCTAGTCAGGGTGTGCCAGACTAAATTGAAAATTGACATTGAAAATAGTTGCAAGTACGGCGTGACTTGAAAGAATCTCAAGTTAAATGTCTCCGTCTCACGGGACTTCATACCGCGCCAACATTTTTGGAATCTTTTCATTCTTGCTGGCAACATGAATTAGATGATCTACAAGTCTCCAACTTAAAGTTTAAATCCAAACAATATATTCGATCTGTTTTCGCTGTTGTTGTATTTCACTGAGAAATAGTTTCTGTTTGTTTGCACTAATGCGATCTTTACTATCCTTTTTTTGAGACTTTCGAATTTTCGTACTTCCATTATCTCTAACCTGCTCTGCATGTGTACCGCACCAACATTTTTGAATTCTTTACGACATTCTACTTTGTCATCTACTCTTTGTTCTTTATTTTTGGCCACAGGTTTGGTTAAATCTCTTTCTCGCGGGATGTATAAGTGTCACGTCTCGTCTCCTTCCAAGATTTTTTTTTATAATAGAGAGATACACACACATATATTTTTGCAGATGGCCAGGTACCCTCCCCTGCCAGGATGCCAACATTGTGGATGGACTGGTGGACAGAGCATAATCAAGGCATTATCTCCCCTACGACACTAGATGGCAGCCCCCCTGGATTGCTGGGGCACCATTGGATTCCCACAGGTCAAGCTGGGAGTTGGAGTTCACTGCAGCCCTGTTGGGTTCTGTTGGTGCCACCTGTGTGAGTTGATGAAGCTGTAGAGCCCTACTTTGGGTTTTCACCACACCTGGGAGTGATTCCACACCTCACTAACACGCCTCCTGAAGCACCCTCGGGGGCAACTTAAAAGGAGCCGCCGGGAGCCAGAGGTGGGAGAGAAAGAGAGAGCGAGACAAAGACAAAGCTTGCCGGAGGAGGAGTGGAGGTGGAAGGAGAGAGAGAAACAGACAGAGCCAAGGAGAAAGAGAAACTGAATACTGGGAACTGTACCTGTGCTTCTTTGTCCTGTACTGCTTGTGGGTACAGTTTGGGAAGCATTCCCACTGTACAACAACAACAACAACAACATTTATTTCTATAGCACATTTTCATACAAACAGTAGCTCAAAGTGCTTTACATATTAAAGAATAGAAAAATGAAAGACACAATTATAAAACAAAATAAATCAACATTAATTAACATCGAATAAGAGTAAGGTTCAATGGCCAGGGGGGACAGAAAAAACAAAAAAAACTCCAGACGGCTGGAGAAAAATAAAATCTGTAGGGATTCCAGACCATTAGACCACCCAGTCCCCTCTGGGCATTCTACCTAACATAAATGAAACAGTCCTCTTTGGATTTAGGGTTCTCACGGAAGGACTTGATGATGATGATGGTCACGTAGACTTCTGCCTTTTAATCCGTCCATCATTGTTTGAGCATCATGAAGCTTTGAGTAGGTGGTGGTGGTGCAGGCCACCACCACAAAGAAACCGGAAAAAGAAACAGAAAAGAGAGTAGGGGTCAGTACGGATTTTAGAGCCACCATGAATAGTTATTTTGAGGAGATTGAACATATAGAGTATCAGGATTAAGTTAAATTACGATTAAAATGAAGTTATAAATAGGCCATGTTAAAGTAATGTGTTTTCAGCAGTGTTTTAAAGTGCTCTACTGTATCAGCCTGGCGAATTCCTATTGGCAGGCTATTCCAGATTTTAGGTGCATAACAGCAGAAGGCCGCCCGCCTCACCACTTCTTTTAAGTTTTGTTCTTGGAATTCTAAGGAGACACTCATTTGAGGATCTGAGGTTACGATTTGGAATATAAGGTGTCAGACATTCTGATATATAAGATGGGGCGAGATTATTTAAGGCTTTATAAACCATAAGCAGAATTTTAAAGTCAATTCTGAATGACACAGGCAACCAGTGTAGTGACATCAAAACTGGAGAGATGTGCTCGGATTTTCTTTTCCTAGTTAGGATTCTAGCAGCTGCATTCTGCACTCGTTGCAAACGATTTATATCTTTTTTGGGTAGTCCTGAGAGGAGTGCGTTACAGTAATCTAGTCGACTGAAAACAAACACGTGAACTAATTTCTCAGCATCTTTCAGTGATATAAGAGGTCTAACTTTACTTATGTTTCTTAAGTGAAAAATGCTGTCCTAATGATCTGATTAATATGTGATTTAAATAAATAAACTGTAAGTAAACATGTTTTGCTAAATTTTGTGCCTGGTGTCTCTTTGTGCTGTTTGGATAGCTGATGTGCCCCCTGCAGGCCACTATATGTATAGTGCATACAGCTCCCCAAACCCAGACACAGACAGGCACAGAGACACAAGTCTAAGGCAACACATAATTATTTCTCATGGGACAGCACATTTTCCAGCTCCCCACTACAGAGCACGGTACAAAAGTACAAGCAGTAATGCTCAGTCCCTTCTTCTTTCTTCTTCTTTCTCTGCCGCCTCCTCTTCTCTCCCAGCATGCTTTGTCCTCCACCTCCTGACTCTGGTTCATCAGGATTACCCGGAATCACTCCCAGGTGTGGTGGAGGTCCATGATAGGGATCTGCAGCCCCCTCTGGCAGCCCCCACGGAATCCAACTGGGCTGCACCAAACTCCAGCTCCCAAAATGCCCCGCAGGAATCTGTGGTGCCACAGCTGCCCAGGAGGGCTGCCCTCTAGCATCCCACGGGAGGTATTGTATTGCTTCAGTGATCCTCTCTCTCCCCAAGTCCTTCCCTGCCGTTGCTGCCCATCACAATATATACTGCATCGACCCAACACAGGCTGACAACGGAGGCACAGGTAAAAATAAACAAAAAGATTTATTCTTGGTGTTCTTCAGACATGGGGCACTCCAAAAGAAAACACCCAAAACCCACACTCTTCTTTCTCTACTCCTCCCAGGCAGCTTCATCCTCCTCCTCCCGACTCTGGCACTCCACGTAGTGGCTATGGGCTCTTCTTATAGCCCACCCAGAAGTGCTACAGGTGATAATTAACGTAATTCAGGATTCACTTCCGGGTGTGGCTGCGTTACAGCTCACACGGGCTCATTGAGCCATGCAGCTCCCCCTGGCAGTGGCCACGGAACCCAACAGGGATGTGCCCTGAATTCCCAGGCCTGTGGCCCCAATGGAGGGCAGCCACCACGCGTTCCAGGGGACGTAGTGTGCATCCCATAGCTGCTTCCCCAGATTCAATGTCAAAGGGGCGTCCCAGCCAGGCATGGGTCCCGGCTGTCCGCCACAATATATGTATATATGTATATTGTGGCGCCGACCCGAACACAGACAGGCGGACATGTTATTCATCACCACCACACGTTTATTATTTACAACTATTTACAAAGTTAGGTGTCACTCAGACACAGAATGAAGTGCACAAACCCCAAACACACAGTCCTGGCCACTCAATGCCTCTTCTTCGTGCCACCTCCACAATCTCTACTCCTACCTCGTCCTTCTTCCACCCGACTCCAGCCTTGAATGAAGGGAGACGGCCCCTTTTATACGCTCCCGGATGAGCTCCAGGTGTTCCCGACACTCCCCTGTTGGCCACGCCCCAGCATGGCGGAAGTGCCGGCTGTTCTCCTGGCAGCTCACCGGGTGTCCTCCTTAATCTTCCCCCCAGCACTTCCTGGTGTGGCGGAAGTGCTGAGGTAACAGGTCCCCAATGCATTGGGGCGCCTCCTGGCGTTGACCACGGGCCCCTGCAGGGTGGGGTTTCCATGCCCTCAATCTGTGGCCCCCAAAGCAACCAGGATGGTGGCCCCCACGTGATCCAGGGTGGGCGCAGACCCACATCTGGTCCCTCACGGCGTCCCAGCCGGGTCGTTGCCCCTGGCATCCCTGACAAAATATATATATATATATATATATATATATCTGCGGTTGGCAGGCACTTTGCCTGGGGTTTGTTTCCTGCCTTGCGCCCTGTGTTGGCTGGGATTGGCCCAGCAGACCCCCGTGACCCTGTAGTTAGGATATAGTGGGTTGGATAATGGATGGATGGATATACATTGTCGAGGATGCCAGGGGCGATGACCCGGCCGGGACGCCTCGAAGGACCGGAAGTGGACGTTCGCCCATCTGGGATCACGTGGGGGCTGCCTTCCTGGTTGCTTTGGGGGCTACGGGTTCAGGGCATGGAAGCCCCACCCTGTAGGGGCCCGTGGTCACCGCAAGGAGGCACCCCAATGCCTTGGGGACCTGTTACCTCAGCACTTCTGCCACACCAGGAGGTGCTGGGGGGAAAATTTAAGAAGACACCCGGAGAGCTGCCAGGAGAACAGCTGGCACTTCCGCCACAATGGGGCGTGGGGCCAACAAAGGAGTGTCGGGAATCACCATGGAGCTCATCCATGGAGAATATAAAAGGGGCTGTGTCCCTTCATTCAGTGTTAGAGTCGGGTGGAAGACAGACGAGGCAGAAGAGAGAGTGGAGGCGGCCCGAGAAGAAGGCATTGTGTGGCCAGGACTGGGGGTGTTGGGGTTTGTGCACGGGACTGGGTCTTAGTGACCATAATTATTTTAAATATTTGTGTAAAATAAAACGTGTGGTGGTGAGTAACAACATGTCCGCCTGTCTGTGTCCGGGTCGGCTCCACAATATATATATATATATATATATATATATATATATATATATAGTATTGCCCTCGGAACGCAAACAACTTGGAATCCGAATGAGCCTGTTTTGTGTTATTTTATTTATAGAATAACAACTTAGTGCATTCGCCATGGGTCCTAAAAAGTGTAGTGAGGAAAATAAGAGTAAGAGGAAAGCTGTTAGAGCTACAATTGAAGTTAAGAAAGATCTTATCGCTAAGCGTGAAACCGGTACACGTGTGGCTGATCTCACCACTATGTTTGGGATGCCTAAATCGACTGTTTGTACGATTTTGAAAAATAAAGAAGATTTCAAAGCAGCTGATGTGGTGAAAAGGGGTTACGACACTGACCTCTAGGACATCGAAAAGTATGGATGAAATGGAAAAACTCCTCTTAGTTTGGATTAATGAAAAACAGCTGGCTGGTGATGTGATTTCTGAGACGATAATTTGTGAGAAAGCCGAGGTCCTCCACGATGATTTAGTGAAAGGCTTGCCTGATACTGGCGCTCAAAAGGAGGAGTTTAAAGCCAGTAGGGGGTGGTTTGAGAACTTTAAGAAAAGGACTGGGATCCATAGTGTTGTTATGCACAGAGTGGAAAGGTAAACACAGGTTTGCTCTGGTTTCCTCCCACGGTCCAAAGACATGCAGGTTAGGTGCATTGGCGATCCTAAATTGTCCCTGGTGTGTGCTTGGTGTGAATCTATTTATCTATCTATCTATTAATCTATCTTACTATATAGTACTATTCTATCTATTTTTATCTACCTTGCTATCTATCAGAGCATAGTGCCTTTTACCATTCACTATTTATCTATCAGTGTGGCACGGTGGTAGCACTGATGCCTCACAGTAAGGAGACCTGGGTTCGCTTCCCGGGTCCTCCCTGCATGGAGTTTGCATGTTCTGTGTAGGTTTCCTCCCACAGTCCAAAGACATGCAGGTTAAGTGCATTGGCGGTCCTAAATTGTCCCTAGTGTGTGCGCATGCGCTGCGGTGGAATGGTGCCCTGTCTGGGATTTGTTCTTGCCTTGTACCTTGTGCTGGCTGGGATTGGCTCCAGCAGACCCCCGTGAACCCGTGTTAGGATATAGAGGGTTGGATAATGACTGACTGACATTTTTATTCAAATAGTATTATTATTTGTTAATATTTTACCTTCAAATCCAGTATATTTACTGTTAAAATCATTTTAAAAATTCGAACTTGTGGGACCCAGAAACAGATTAATCCACTTTCTATTATTTTAAAGGGGAAAAACTGTCTTGGAACTCAAACGATTTGGATCTTGAATGGGGTTCTGGGATGGATTAAGTTCGACTTCCAAGGTTTCACAATTTTTATATTGTGGCGGATGGCTGGGGGTTGTGCCTAGCCGGGACGTCTGGAAGGACTGGGAGAGGATCCATACCTCCCCTGATCCACAAGAGGGCAGCCGCCCTGGTCTGTATGGGGGCCATGGGAACCGAGCATTGAAGCTCAACCCTATTGGGGCCTGTGGCCACCACAAGGGGCGCACCAGGAGGAGTGGAAAGCCCTGGATGTCAGCACTTCCGCCACACCCGGAAGGACTGCCAGAAAGGAATTCCAGGGACACCCGGAGTGCTCATGCGGTACTCCTGCCACACCAGGAAGTGCCACCGGGAGACTGTCACAGAGTACCAGGAGCACATCTGGGTGGGTATAAAAGAGGCTGCCTCCCTCGAGTAGATGACCCACATCGGGATGGAAGAAGACAAAGCTTGGGAGGAGAGGACTAAAGGCAGCAGAAGGAGAAGTCCAGACGGGAGAGACGTTTGGTACACTGTGACTGTTGTGTGCTGAAACTGTTATTAAACGTGTGTATATTTGGGACATTTTGTGTCTGTCTGGTGTGGCTGGGCTGAACTACCACTATATATACTGTAAAAACAAAAGAGACAACACAGCGTAAAGAGTTGGGGTTTCCGGCCCCGTATACTGTAAACAAAAATAAGTTTCTTTCTTTTACAAGGTCAAAGGTATAAACAAAAACTTTGCTTATGCGCGTGACGCCTTCACATGTGCCGGCGGCCATTTTTATATAGGAGGAGCCGGAAGTGGAGGAATGCTGGGAAGGAGGCGTGAGGGATGACGGGATTCGTGACGTCAGGGAAGATGGTGGAGGAAGGGTGGAAGTGGACGTGGTGCGGTCAGGTTATGATGGCGGAGCGTCTTTTTTCCTGAAAGAGAGAGCAGAAAGGTTAGTAACCCGCCATTCCCTACCGACAAATGTCCTTCGAAGCGATTTCGGGTCCGCCCGCGGCCTCCTACTCGCACATGTGTGACACGACCCCCCCCCTCAGCCCAAGACCATCCGGTCGGGCGGACTTAACCGAGAGGTCATGGACGCGAGAGAGGGCATCGGCGTTGGCCTGAAGGCCGCCGCGGCGATAAGTGACCGTGAACTTATAGGGCTGTAAGTCCAGGAACCACCTGGTGACCCGCGGATTCGACTCTTTGTGAAGGGACATCCACTGAAGCGCAGCGTGGTCAGTCACCAGAGTGAATTCGCGACCCAACAGGTAATACCGGAGATAAGTCACGGCCCACTTAATAGCCAGGGCTTCCCTCTCCACCGCCGCGTACCTGGTCTCTCGGTCCAACAATTTCTGGCTTAGGTACATCACGGGGTGTTCGACACCATCAACGATTTGGCTCTGTGTCCGAAGCGTCGGTCTGGAGGACAAAGGGTAGCCCAAAATCTGGGGTCCGCAATACAGGTGCCGACGTAAGGGCCTGTTTCAGGTCACTGAATGCGTGTTCTGCTTTGTCGTTCCATACCACATGCAGGGGAGCGCCCTTCTTTGTCAAGCTAGTCAAGGGTGCTGCCCTTTCGGAGAAACGGGGCACGAACCGGCGGTAGTACCCGCTAGCCCCAAGAAAGCTTGCACCTGTCTCTTGGTACTCGGACGGGGCCATTCCAGGATGTCTTTGACTTTGGAACATTGGGGTCTCACCTGTCCTCGTCCCACAAGGTAGCCTAAATACTTGGCCTCCTTTAAGCCAAAAAAACATTTACGGGGTTAATGCGGAGGCCGGCTTTAGCCAGTGTCGCGAGGACAGCAGAGAGCTGCAATAGATGTTCCTCCCAGGTGCCGGAATAGATGACGACGTCATCCAGGTAGGCGGCACTATAGGACTGGTGGGGCTTCAGCACTCTATCCACCAGACGTTGAAAGGTCGCAGGGGCCCCGTGCAGCCCAAATGGGAGGACCTTGTATTGCCAATGTCCACTAGGGGTGCTAAAGGCAGTTTTTTCTTTTGCAGATGCCGTTAAGGGAATTTGCCAATACCCTTTTGTCATATCAAGAGTAGTCAGATATCGAGCCGCACCCAGCCGCTCGAGGAGGTCATCAATACGGGGCATAGGGTAGGCATCGAACTTGGAGACCTGGTTTAAAAGTCTAAAGTCATTACAGAATCTCCAGGACCCGTCCGGCTTAGGAACGAGGACAATCAGACTGGACCAGGGGCTGTGGCTTTCCTCGATGATGTCCGAGTCCAGCATCCGCTGTACCTCCAGTTCCACCTCAGCGCGTTTTGCCTCCGGGAGTCTGTAGGGCCTCTCATGGACGACTACTCCGGGTTCCGTGACTATATCGTGGGCAATCAGCGTGGTCCGGCCTGGTGACTCGCTCACCACCTCGGGGATGGCGTAGATGGCCTGGGCAATCGCCTGCCGTTGTACGGGCGTTAGCTCGTCGCCGAGGTTAAGGGCAACCGTGCTAGCGAATAGGGAGAGGGATCTATGTGTTTCGGGAGTCTCCTCCCTGTCCTTCCATGGCTTTAACAAATTAACATGATAGATCCTCTCGCTCGGTCGACGATTAGGTTGCTTGACTAAATAGTCGACGAGCCCCTTTCTTTCCTTAACCTCGTATGGCCCCAGCCAGTGAGCTAGTAATTTGGAGTGGGAGGTGGGAACGAGTACCATCACTCGATCCCCCGGGTGGAACTCCCGGAGGACAGAGTTGCGGTTGTAGCACCGGGCCTGCGCTGCTGCGCACGAGTCACGCGGCTCTTTGAGGAGAGGCCTGATTTTGGTGAGCCTGTCGTGCAGTTGCGCTACATACTCCAATATATTAGAGGAGGGAAGGGCCTCAGCCTCCCAGCCCTCTTTTAGGATGTCCAACAGTCCCCGGGGTTGTCGCCCATATAACAGTTCAAAAGGGGAGAAGCCCGTAGAGGCCTGGGGCACCTCCCGGTAGGCAAAGAGCACGAGCGGGAGGAGTTGGTCCCAATTCCTGCCATCAGCGCTGACTACCTTGCGAAGCATCTGTTTAAGCGTCTGGTTAAAACGTTCTACCAGACCGTCTGTTTGGGGGTGGTAGACAGACGTCTTCAGGTGCTTTATTCTCAGTAATCTGGCAACCTCCCTGAACGTATCTGAAGTGAAGGGAGTACCCTGGTCCGTGAGGACTTCTTTAGGGATACCAACTCGTGAGAAGAGATTGACTAGTTCCCGTGCGATGTTTTTGGTGGTAGCGGAGCGCAGGGGAAACGCCTCTGGGTATCGGGTGGCATAATCAACCATGACCAATATATACTTATGGCCACGGTTGGAGGGTTCCAGAGGTCCTACTAAGTCGACCCCTATCTGGTCAAAGGGAACATCTATCAGGGGTATCGGGACGAGAGGAGCACGGTCCCTCCTAGGAATCTGGCGAATCTGGCAGTCCGGACAGGACTGACAGAAGCGGCGGACCTCCTCGTTGATCCCGGGCCAGTAAAAGCGGAGCTTGATCCTCTCCAGTGTTTTCTCGGCCCCGAGGTGGGCGCCTAAGAGGTGTGCGTGAGCTAGCTTGCATACCTCCCGCCGGAAGGTACGCGGAACTAGCAGCAGCTTCCGCACCTCGCCCTCGTGAGTTGCCACCCGATACAACAGATCATTTTCCAAGACAAAGAAGGGGCCATGTGGCATGGAACTATCCGCTTGTGAGCTGCCTGGCAGAACAATCGCATTCCTGGGAAACCGCAGGGAATCGTCATTCCATTGTTCTCTCAAACGAGGAGGCGTGGAGCGAAACTGGTGGTCCAGGCCGCTCAGGGGATCTAATGAAAGGTCGGGGGAATGTGCTCCTTGGCCCGTCCCTTCGCCGGTGGGAGGTCCCGGCTCAGAGCGCGTCGCCTGAGAAACCTCCCCTATTGTGCCTGCGCCATTGTGGCTTGCCTCAGTGCATGGCGTGGAGACCGCGGGAAGGGTGCCTTGTCCCTCCATAACCAGACCCAGTGAGGCCCCAGGAGCGGTGCGTGCCTTACCGCTTTTTCTTTGTGACCAGTCTTGTCCCAGGATCACTGGAAATGGGGGTTCGGGCAATACCGCGACCAGCAGTTTGGACAATTCCCCCCTCCAGGAAAGATAGCATGCTGCGGAACGGTAAGCCCTGGTCTCTCCGTGTACACAAGTGACTCGTACATGTTTGTTTAGCCACTGTCGCGGTAAGACATAACGGCGAGCGACAATAGTTATGTTGCTGCGGAGTCGAAGAGAGCCACCACCAAGTGCCCGTTTACTAACACCACTCCCGTGTTCGGACTTGCCAAGGGGTGCAGCGGAGTACAGTACCTTTCTGCCGAGGTCCAGGTGCAGTCCATCGGCTCCATGGGGGTGTTCAGCGGGCAGGTTGGTAGCAGGTGGCCGGTCTCCCCACACTTGTAACAGCGCGGAGAGGCCGGCTTTTCTCAGGGTCTGGGAGGTGCTTCTGCAGCGCGTCGAGAGGGCTCGGGGGTGGCCGCCCGTCCCGGCCGGTTCCCGCGAGCTTGCCTTTCTGCCCCCCCGGCTCGGAAAACCGCGAGCTGGCGCTCCAGGACTTCCAGGAGTCCTGGCATGTCCGTATAGGGTGGCGCCCGAACCTGCTGGGTGAGCGAGCGGGCAGTCGTTGACCAGGCCCTCACAGGCCACCTGCTCAGCGACCTTCCGGGCTTGGGGCCCTCGGGCGCAGCCACCGGCCCATTTTCCCCAGAAGTGAAGGCCTGTGCTCGGGCGGCTTTCGGGTCAAACTGCCAGCTCCGCCATTCACTCGCCTGCTGGCTCGGCGTAATGCCGTAGCGTGCCAGGATCTCCAGTTTCAGGAGCTTATAATCCGCGGCCTCCTCCTCAGGGAGGTCATAATAGGCTCGCTGCGCGGGCCCCTTTAGGTAGGGCTCCAGAAGGGCCGCCCACTCGGACCGCTGCCACTCGTTCCGGGTGGCCGTCCTCTCAAAGATCCCAAGTAGGACTCAATGTCGTCCGCCTCCGCCATCGGTACAAGGGGACGGAGGTTTTGGACGAGGTGGATCGGCCCTTACCCTCTCGGCATCCGCGAGTTTCGCCTTCGGCCTCCAGCTCCTGGGTAGTAGTAGCCTGTGCTTGCTGCAGGGGCTGGATCTGGGCGTTCATGCCCTGCAGCACGGTGTTGAGGTCCTGCCTTTCGGTCATTGTTTGTTTTCTTCGGTGCAGTTATCCTGCTGACTACGCCACTGTAAAAAGAAAAGAGACAACACAGCGTAAAGAGTTGGGGTTTCCGGACCCGTATACTGTAAACAAAAATAAGTTTCTTTCTTTTACAAGGTCAAAGGTATAAACAAAAACTTTGCTTATGCGCGCGACGCCTTCACATGCGCCGGCGGCCATTTTTATATAGGAGGAGCCGGAAGTGGAGGAATGCTGGGAAGGATGCGTGAGGGATGACGGGATTCGTGACGTCAGGGAAGATGGCGGAGGAAGGGCGGAAGTGGACATGGTGCAGTCAGGTTATGATGGCGGAGCATCTTTTTTCCTGAAAGAGAGAGCAGAAAGGTTAGTACCCCGCCATTCCCTACCGACAAACGTCCTTCGAAGCGATTTCGGGTCCGCCCGTGGCCTCCTACTCGCACATGCGTGACAATATATATATATATATATATATACAGTGGTGTGAAAAACTATTTGCCCCCTTTCTGATTTCTTATTCTTTTGCATGTTTGTCACACAAAATGTTTCTGATCATCAAACACATTTAACCATTAGTCAAATATAACACAAGTAAACACAAAATGCAGTTTTTAAATGATGGTTTTTATTATTTATGGAAAAAATTCAAACCTACATGGCCCTGTGTGAAAAAGTAATTGCCCCTGAACCTAATAACTGGTTGGGCCACCCTTAGCAGCAATAACTGCAATCAAGCGTTTGCGATAACTTGCAATGAGTCTTTTACAGCGCTCTGGAGGAATTTTGGCCCACTCATCTTTGCAGAATTGTTGTAATTCAGCTTTATTTGAGGGTTTTCTAGCATGAACCACCTATTTAAGGTCATGCCATAGCATCTCAATTGGATTCAGGTCAGGACTTTGACTAGGCCACTCCAAAGTCTTCATTTTGTTTTTTTCAGCCATTCAGAGGTGGATTTGCTGGTGTGTTTTGGGTCATTGTCCTGTTGCAGCACCCAAGATCGCTTCAGCTTGAGTTGACGAACAGATGGCGGACATTCTCCTTCAGGATTTTTTGGTAGACAGTAGAATTCATGGTTCCATCTATCACAGCAAGCCTTCCAGGTCCTGAAGCAGCAAAACAACCCCAGACCATCACACTACCACCACCATATTTTACGGTTGGTATGATGTTCTTTTCTGAAATGCTGTGTTCCTTTTACGCCAGATGTAACGGACATTTGCCTTCCAAAAAGTTCAACTTTTGTCTCATCAGTCCACAAGGTATTTTCCCAAAAGTCTTGGCAATCATTGAGATGTTTCTTAGCAAAATTGAGACGAGCCTAATGTTCTTTTGCTTAACAGTGGTTTGCGTCTTGGAAATCTGCCATGCAGGCCGTTTTGCCCAGTCTCTTTCTTATGGTGGAGTCGTGAACACTGACCTTAATTGAGGCAAGTGAGGCCTGCAGTTCTTTAGACGTTGTCCTGGGGTCTTTTGTGACCTCTTGGATGAGTCGTCTCTGTGCTCTTGGGGTAATTTTGGTCGGCCGGCCACTCCTGGGAAGGTTCACCACTGTTCCATGTTTTTGCCATTTGTGGATAATGGCTCTCACTGTGGTTCGCTGGAGTCCCAAAGCCTTAGAAATGGCTTTATAACCTTTACCAGACTGATAGATCTCAATTACTTCTGTTCTCATTTGTTCCTGAATTTCTTTGGATCTTGGCATGATGTCTAGCTTTTGAGGTGCTTTTGGTCTACTTCTCTGTGTCAGGCAGCTCCTATTGAAGTGATTTCTTGATTGAAACAGGTGTGGCAGTAAACAGGCCTGGGGTGGCTACGGAAATTGAACTCAGGTGTGATACACCACAGTTAGGTGATTTTTGAACAAGGGGGCAATTACTTTTTCACACAGGGTCACGTAGGTTTGGATTTTTTTTTTCTCCCTAAATAATAAAAACCATCATTTAAAAACTGCATTGTGTGTTTACTTGTGTTATATTTGACTAATGGTTAAATGTGTTTGATGATCAGAAACATTTTGTGTGACAAACATGCAAAAGAATAAGAAATCAGGAAGGGGCAAATAGTTTTTCACACCACTGTATATATATATATATATATATATATATATATATATATATATATATATCTGCTCAAAAAATTAAAGGAACACTTTGAAAACACATCAGATCTCAATGGGAAAAAGAAATCCTCCTGGATATCTATACTGATATAGACTGGGTAATGTGTTAGGAACGAAAGGATGCCACATCGTTTGATGGAAATGAAAATGATCAACCTACAGAGCCCTGAATTCAAAGACGCCCCAAAAATCAGAGTGAAAAATTATGTGGCAGGCTAGTCCATTTTGCCAAAATTTAATTGCAGCAACTCAAAATTGTACGCAGCACTTTGTATGGCCCCTGTGTTCTTGTATACATGCCTGACAACATCGGTGCATGCTTCTAATGAGATGACAGATGGTGTTGTGGGGATCTCCTCCCAGATCTGGACCAGGGCATCACTGAGCTCCTGGACAGTCTGAGGTGCAACCTGGTGGCATTGGATGGACCAAAACATAATGTCCCAGAGGTGTTCTATTGGATTTAGGTCAGGAAAGTGTGGTGGCCAGTCAATGGTATCAATTCCTTCATCCTCCAGGAACTGCCTGCATACTCTCACCACATGAGGCCAGGAATTGTCGTGCACCAGGAGCCACTGTACCAGCATAGGGTCTGACAATGGGTCCAAGGATTTCATCCTGATACCTAATGGCAGCCAAGGTGCCTTTGTCAAGCCTGTAGCGGTCTGTGTGACCCTCCATGGATATGCCTCCCCAGACAATCATTAACCCACCACCAAACTGCTCATGCTGAATGATGTTACAGGCAGCATAATGTTCTCCATGGCTTCTCCAGACCCTTTCACTTCTGTCACGTGCTCAGGGTGAACCTGCTCTCATCTGTAAAAGCACAGGGCACCAGTGGTGCATCTGCCAATTCTGGTATTCTATGGCGAATGCCAATCGAGCTGCATGCTGCTGGGCAGTGAGCTCAGGGCCCATTAGAGGACATGGGGCCCTTGGGTCACCCTCATGAAGTCTTTCTGGTTGTTTGGTCAGAGACATTCACACCAGTGGCCTGCTGGAGGTCATTTTGTAGGGCTCTGGCAGTGCTCATCCTGTTCCTCCTTGCCCAAAGGAGCAGATACTGGTCCTGCTGATGGGTTATGGACCTTCTATGGCCCTCTCCAGCTCTCCTAGAGTAACTGCTTGTCTCCTAGAATCTCCTCCATGCCCTTGAGACTGTGCAAGGAGACACAGCAAACCTTTTCGCAATGACACGTATTGATGTGCCATCCTGGAGAAGTTGGACTACCTGTGCAACCTCTGTAGGGTCCAGGTATCGCCTCATGCTACCAGTAGTGACACTGACTGTAGCCCAAATGCAAAACTAGTGAAGAAACAGTCAGAAAAGATGAGGAGGGAAAAATGTCAGTGGCCTCCACCTGTTAAACCATTCCTGTTTTGGGGGTCATCTCATTGTTGCCCCTCTAGTGCATCTGTTGTTAATTTCATTAACACCACAGCAGCTGAAACTGATTAACAACCCCCTCTGCTACTTAACTGACCAGATTAATATCCCATAAGTTTCATTGACTTTATGCTATAATCTGATTAAAAAGTGTTCCTTTAATTCTTTTGAGCAGTATATATTGTCACACACACGCAAGTAGGGAGCAACTGACCGGCTCAATAATTCACAGGAAATGGGTTTGGAACAGAGTGCTAGGCCGGGTTTATACTTCATGCGACACGACACATGCTGCAGCAGACACTCCCGCTACGTAAGAGTTGTACTGCTTATACTTGTATGCATACTTTATATAAATCTGGAAGAATCCAGCAGGTGGCAGTGCGAGATATCATCACGGTGAGAACAGGTTCAGTTTCACTGTGTTGTGAATTGCCTCATCAATCCAGGGAAGTGCCCATTCCAGCAAGCATTGGGCGCGACGCTGAAACAATCACTGGACGAGGCATCAGCTCATAGAAAGGTGAACACAAACACTCACATGCACACTAGAGTTATTTTAGTGTCACCAAATCTGCATACCTTTGGAAGGAAACGTGAGCTCACTGTGGAAACCCAGCAGGAAAACATGCAAACTCCAGGCAGGGAATATTAGCGGCGTGACTCCTTGTGAGACAGCACTGCTACCGCTCCGACACCATCCATCCATCCATCCTCTTCCGCTTATCCGAGGTCGGGTCGCGGGGGCAGCAGCTTAAGCAGAGAGGCCCAGACTTCCCTCTCCCCGCCACTTCTTCCAGCTCTTCGGGAGAATCCCAAAGGCGTTCCCAGGCCAGCCGGGAGACATAGTCCCTCCAGCGTGTCCTGGGTCTTCCCCAGTGCTTCCTCCGGTTGGACGTGCCCGGAACACCTCACCAGGGAGGCGTCCAGGAGGCATCCTGATCAGATGCCCAAGCCACCTCATCTGACTCCTCTCAATGCGGAGGAGCAGCGGCTCTACTCTGAACCCCTCCCGGATGACTGAGCTTCTCACCCTATCTAAAGCCCAGACACCCTGCGTAGGAAACTCATTTCAGCCGCTTGTATTCGCAATCTCGTTCTTTCGGTCACTACCCATAGCTCATGACCATAGGTGAGGGTAGGAGCGTAGATCGACTGGTAAATTGAGAGCTTTGCCTTACGGCTCAGCTCCTTTTTTACCACGACAGACCGATGCAGAGCCCGCATCACTGCGAATGCCGCACCAATCCGCCTGTCGATCTCACGCTCCATTCTTCCCTCACTCGTGAACAAGACCCCGAGATACTTGAACTCCTCCACTTGGGGCAGGATCTCTCCCCCAACCCTGAGAGGGCACTCCACCCTTTTCCGGCTGAGGACCATGCTCTCGGATTTGGAGGTGCTGATTCCCATCCCAGCCGCTTCACACTCAGCTGCGAACCGATCCAGAGAGCTGAAGATCACGGCCTGATGAAGCAAACAGGACAACATCATCTGCAAAAGCAGTGACCCAATCCTGAGTCCACCAAACCGGACCCCTTCAACACCCTGGCTGCGCCTAGAAATTCTGTCCATAAAAGTTATGAACAGAATGGTGACAAAGGGCAGCCCTGGCGAGTCCAACTCTCACTGGAAGCGGGCTCGACTTACTGCCGGCAATGCGGACCAAGCTCTGACACGGTTGTACAGAGACCGAACAGCTCTTATCAGGGGTCCGGTACCCCATACTCCCGAGCACCCCACAGGATTCCCGAGGGACACGGTCGAATGCCTTTTCCAAGTCCACAAAACACATGTAGACCGGTCGGGCAAACTCCCATGCACCCTCCAGGACTCTGCTAAGGGTGAAGAGCTGGTCCACTGTTCAGCGACCAGGGCCGAAAACCACACTGTTCCTCCTGAATCCGAGGTTGACTATCCGCGGACCCTCCTCTCCAGAACCCCCGAATAGACTTTTCCAGGGAGGCTGAGGAGTGTGATCCCTCTATAGTTGGAACACACCCTCCGGTCCCCCTTTTTAAAGAAGGGGGACCACCACCCCGGTCTGCCAATCCAGAGGCACTGTCCCCGATGTCCATGCGATGTTGCAGAGACATGTCAACCAAGACAGTCCTACAACATCCAGAGCCTTAAGGAACTCGGGTATCTCATCCACCCCCGGGGCCCTGCCACTAAGGAGTTTTTTGACCACCTCGGTGACTTCAGTCCCAGAGATGGGAGAGCCCACCTCAGAGTCCCCAGGCTCTGCTTCCTCATTGGAAGGCATGTTAGTGGGATTGAGGAGGTCTTCGAAGTACTCCTCCCACCGACCCACAGCGTCGAGCGAGGTCAGCAGCGCACCATCCCCACCATATACGGTGTTGACACTGCACTGCTTCCCCCTCCTGAGACGCTCCGACACCATGTCACCCCCATGTGTGTAACTATTAACAGTAATCATTATTTAAACGAAATTAACGATTTATCTGTAAAATGTAACATACATACTTTAATGCATTTCTTTATGAATGTGATATCAAGTTGTGATAAATTAATTCACGAAACACTTTCAAAGAGTTGGGGAATTGCCCCATATACTGTATTGCTGTGGTGCAATATCGCTGGTCAAAAGATGAAAAAACATCAAACATTCGACCTCAAAGGATAGGTGATCATGGTTTTTATACAGTCAGAAAATGGCTACAGGAAATAATTATACAAGAAATGATATTATATGGAAAGTGATGTCATCAATGGGGAGCGGAAGTGATGTTATTGGAGGAGGAACGGAAGTGACTTCATCATCTGGAGCCAGCAGTGATGTCATCGGTGGAGGACCGGAAGTGATGTCATCATCAGGAGCTGGATGTGGTGTCATTGATGAAGGACCGGAAGTGGTGTCATTGCCAGGAGCCAGAAGTGATGTTGTGGATGAGGAAGCGTATGAGGAGCCATTTTCTAAAGTACTGAATGTTGGAGGTGAGTGATTTTTTCTTCTTTAGTTCTGGAAAATTAGAGAGAGAGGCATCACTACTGCAATACAACTCTTCATCTGGTAACAAATCGCTCACCTCTGGGCTTGTTGACTGTCACCTAAGTGTGCGTGTGTGACAAAGTATAAATTTAAGGATTCTAAATGTGCAGAGAGTTGGAATATCATACATTTAATGTGTTCTGTGTGGTGATCTATTGCTGCTTACTGCTGCTGTCAGGTCAGGAGGAAGTCCAAGAAGCTCATAGCGATTAAAAACTGGGATGACGTTTATGACGGTCTGCTTTAATGATAAAGTAAACTACGAGGTTAAAGTGGACATTTCGAGATTAAAGCCGTGAAAAGTCAAGCAAAATGACACCTTTTATTGGAAGGGGCCTGAGTTGCCTCGATAGCTTGCATATTGTAATCTTTTTAGTTAGCCAATAAAAGGGGATCTTCCCATCATACCTGTTGTACATAATTTCCTGTCCATCCCTATAGAGAAGATAGTGTCATTCATTTTATAACAAAGGCTTAGGAAACAACCGTCACAGTATAACGAAAATAGCAAGGTGTATGGGAGGCTGCAGTCAGCGTGGGGAAGGGTTTGGAAGAGGACGAATAGGAATCGAGAAATGCCTTGTCGGCTGCATGTGGGCGGGACCGGTTTTGAAGTGGAAGCAGGATGAACCAGAAGAGAAATATATATGAGATTATCCTTCTATATAAAAGCGGTCAGGTGTCCTTCCGTCCCGTGAGTGCTACGCAGGCGCGGAGTTTCACACCGCCCGTCCATTTTGCAATGCGATGGGATTTGTAGTTTCGATTTTCCAGGTAAAAGATGATTTTCTACTCCAGACTGTGCGATATCTTCTTCTTCTTTCTTACTATATAAAAGCGGTCGGGATTGTCCTTCCGTCCCGTGAATGGAAAGCGTAGTGGTATTCCGCTTATCACAGACTTACTACTTGCAGCTTGCGGTACGAAGCAACATGATGTGAGCAGAGTTCTGGTGCTCCCATCGTTCTCTTGCTTTTGTGCGCGATGCGCTGGAAAAATAGACAAAATTATGTCTCTGGAAATAATTAATGTTGATGGAGTACAAAAGCCTCACCACGTAGTAAATATCAGGGGGGTTCAAAAGGGCAACCTCAATATAGAAAAAAAGTTTAAATTTCATCACAAAAATAACAGAAACTACGAGTATTAAAGTAATACCGCTCAAATGTAATATAACCAAATTAATGAGTTTGTATAAAATCAAATTGATCTACATATTGAATTGCCTTAAGAAGTGGTCAGCTTAAAAGTCGGTCGCCTTAAAAGTCGGGTCAGCCTAGTATGAAATAACATTTGATGAATTTATTGATATTAAACACCTCTGTGCCCCCTGGTGCTGAGATAATAAAATAAAAATAGTACATTAGGCAGCTTAATCCCCATCAAGTCAATGACCCACAAACAGTTACATTTTGCGCATCTACTGATCAACATGGTATTTCAACAGCAGGTCCAGCTCCGCGTCAGTCACACAAGGAGTTCCTCAGGGCTCTGTCCTTGGCCCTCTTCTCTAATGTATTTATATGCTTCCCTTTAGCCATAACATGTGTAGCTTTAGACTGGGTTATCATTTTTATGCAGATGACACTCAACTCTATTTCAATGTCAGATGTGCAAGTTCATCAGAGTTTTCTCAGCTCTCAACTTGCCTCGGTGAAATTAAAACCTGGATGGAGCAGAACTCTTTAAAATTAAATTGCAACAAAACTGAACTCCTGCAAATTGGCACTAATGCACAACTTAAGAAAATTAGCTCCTTCTCAGTCACTCTTGACGGTGATCTCATCAGACCTTCTTCCGATGCAAGGAATCTTGGTATCATTTTGTGATTCCTCCCTTTCTTATTCCGGCCACATAAATCACATTAAGAAACTTTCTTACTTTCACCTCAGTAACAGATCCCATGTTCGCTCCTTCCTCTCCTTTTCTAATGCTGAGAAACGTGTCCCTGCTTTTATCACATCCCGCATCGATTATTGTAACTTGCTGCTGGCAGGTGTCCCTTCTAATCTTATATCAGAGCTCCAGTTGATTCAAAACTTGGCTGCAAGAGTCCTTACTCCAACCAACAACAGCGAGCACATCACACCCATCCTGCTTCGCCTTCACTGGCTGCCCGTGTCTTACAGGATTGAATAAAAAATTCGACGAATAACCTACAAAGCTTTAAATGGTCTTACACCGGACTACATCAGTGACCTTCTAAATCACTAGGCTCCTGTTCGCCTACTAAGGTCCTCTGATTCTGGTAATCTTGTTGTGCCTCACACTAACCTGCACTCTATGGCTGACAGCAGGGCCTTCAGCCTTTGGAATGACATCCCGCAATTAATCAGATCAGCCGACTCCATTCAATCTTTTAAAAAACAACTTAAAACTCATCTATCTAGGAAGGCTTTTAACTTAACATTCTTTCCCTTTCTTTCAGTTTACCTCTCTGTCCAGGTGCTCAGGATAATTTATGTCTGTTATATCACAAATTAGGTTATTTGTTAGGTTTTTCTTTTAGTATTGAATTTAGTATTTTACTCTGGTTTATTGTCCTTTATTCCAGTGTTTCCCAACCTCGGTCCTGGGGATCCCCTGTGGCTGCAGGTTTTTGTTCCAACCAGATTTGTAATCAGTGACTGAGCTCATTTAATTAGCTGGTATTATTTCCCTTTTATTCTACATTCAGAAAAGCACAGCAGCATGATTTTTACATTTATAAGACATTTAGAAATATTTCTGCTTTTGCTATTGATTTAAATGCTTGACTCTCTTTTGTTGATTTCATTATATTTTGGCCTTTCTCTGTGCAGTTTTCCCCCTTCGTTGTATCTTATTAATGACAATTAAAAATGAGCAGAGCAGACATGCTGGCAAACAACACGGAAAAATCAAAGGCTGCAAGTACTTTAGCATCAGACCCGCTAATGATTAAATAATGGATTCATTTAACAATTAGAACACCTAGAAAAGTAGAATGAAAATATTGTTAAAAAGAAAAAAAAAATACATTATTCCCATATGTTGTGATGTGAGATTTTGCATACAAGTTGATAAATATTTTGTATGTCTTTATTTGTAATTTAGGATATGCAATGTCATTTAGTGTTACATTAGTGTGGTACATGTTTCTCTGCTAAAGTCTCTCTTTTAAACCCCATAAGAAAGTCCGGCTGCCTAACTGCCAAGCTTTACCTTAACATATGGTTTTGAGGGATGGCAGGTGTTAAGATGTTTTCTGTCCCCAAACCCCCCCCGTTGGTCTGAAGTCTGGCTGTTTGGAACTGGCTTGTATCAGAAGCCTTTAAGAAACCACAACATGCTAGTGGCTCTAGAGGTTGGACAGAACATCTATAATGTTGTTTGCTTTACTCACTCTCTCTCTTACTAACATCTGATGAAGAATATGTAGTTTCAGGCAGCACACAGACTTGTTAGTTACTTACAAATGTCTCTAGTTAATGTCTCTCTCACACACCATGAACTGACAAGAACAGCACAATGAAGACCACAGCTCAGCAGCCATATTGAGACAGGCATGCAGCCTGTTCTGAAGAAAGCTGACCACCAATGATGCCTTAACTCAGTGCTTCTCAAATAGTGGGGCGCGCCCGGGGCGCGTTTGACCTCGGGGAACATGCTTTTTTATTTTTCTATTTTGATTTTTTTTACTGTTCTAGAATAAAGTGCAATACCACTCCACTACATTAAGGGGCAGTGGCTCTCATTGGCAGAGTGTGCGCAGGGAGCATTCGCTCGGTGGTGTAGGGGTTTTGTTTGCACTGAGCATGCGCGGTTTGCACACAGTACAAAGTATACATACAGTATAAATGATACTATTTAGATACTATATAGATGTTTTCTTCTTCCTAGGGGGGGCATGACAGAAAATAATTGAGAAGCACTGCCTTAACTAGAGACATTTTTAAGTATCTAACAAGTCTGTGTGTGTGCTGCCTGAAACTACATATCACCATTTATCAGGTTGTATGGTTGCCAATATTCAAATGTACTTTGCATATTGTTATCCATCCATCCATCCATTATCCAACCCGCTATATCCTAACTACAGGCTCCTAACTGCTACAGCCAATCCCAGCCAACAAGGCAGGAAAGAAACCCCAGGCGGGGCGCCAGCCCACCACAGAGCTCGCACACCCACACACCAAGCACACACTAGAGACAATTTAGGATCGCCAATGGACCTAACTCGGTTCCTCCTTCTCCTCTTGGACGCCTTGACGGTCTGGGTCTGAGCATGGCAACGGCTCAAATCCAGCCCCGTCTGCGTCCCTGCAGAGCGATGGGAGACTGCTGCGGGCTTGGAGTGCAGGGCGCTAGGACCCAGGGCACTCATCAGCCCCTGTCCTCTCAGCGCCTGCGTACTCGCTCTCCTCGCCCCTTCGGCCGTCTGCACCGCCGCGTCCGCTGTTGGGGAATTGCCTACTCGGAGCCGGTCTTCCTGTAAACAGTCACAGCCGTGTTCGGCTAATCCCCCCTCATGCTGTACGGGGACGGCGTCACCTACCTTCCCCGCAGTACCCTGCTGGCCACAGGCTCCAGCGTCGCGCCAATCCTCCGTCCCATACGGCGTCTTTTCCAACGCAACCAACTGGACAGCGAGAGCACTTAGCATCTGCAATAAAGGCGCTTGTGGAAACAGAGAAACAGACGCCAGTGGGCTTACCTGTCCATCAGCACCACTCGTCGCCTGCCTCCTGTGGGCCACTCCCTTCTTGGCACGAGACTGGTGTTCCTTGGTCCCGCCTCTGTACCGTCATTGGCGGGCACACAAGACACACCGGCCAATCCCGCGCCTGTCAGCGGGCGGGACATCTGGCCCGCGGCCATTTTGGCTCTTTCATCCCCAGTGCGGCGGCATGCTGGCTCTTCAGGTTGCAGCGTCTCCCTCTCAGCAGTTCTCCGAGCTGCTGCTGCGTTAACGAGGTGCCGCAGTTCAACAGGCACCTGCCACCGACAAGGATCCGGGCAGCCCCTGCCTGTTGAAGAAAAAACAGACGCGGGCCCACAGGTCCTTTTGCCAGTAAGCAGGAAACTTACCTCCCGGGTCCTGTCTGTCCGGGGAAACGTCCCCGGCATGGCCTTGCTAGGCGGCCTGCCGTCCCGGGCGCCTTCTGCCGCGACGTGCTCGCGGGAGCCCGCTGCACTCCAGCAACGCCCATTATCCTTCCTCCGCACCTGGGAAGCTCGGCCATAATGCGGACCGGCGGCCCGTGGGGTGAACCACTCCCGCGGGGTTGTGCACGCGCCACTCCCGCGGCGAGTGTGTGGGTCCGCTGCTGCGCCGGGCCGTCCACAGAATTATGTTTTTGTAAAGCAAGTCCCCATCTTGTACCAGACGGACCATCCTGCCGACTACGCCACTGTGGACGCTGGCCTGGACACAGACAGACGGACAGCATATCTCACCCAACACACGTTTATTTTTGACTATTTACAATATTTACAGTGCACCAACCAGTGCTCCAGCCCCGGCCGGGGACCACATGGGATATTCCGGCATCGGGGCGCCGCCTACAACGGTGGCCACGGGTCCCTACAGGGCTGGGCTTCCAAGCCCTGTACCCGAGGCCCCCAAAATAACCAGGACGGACGCCCCCTCGTGGTCTGGAGGAGGCACAAGCCCTCCTCTGGTCCTCCTGGGTGTCGGCCGGGGACCACAATATATATATTTTTATATACAGTACAGGCCAAAAGTTTGGAGACACCTCGTCATTCAATGTGTTTTCTTTATTTTCATGACCAGGGGTTGGGACCAGCAGTTGTGTTGTGCAGAAGCCAGGTTAGTTGGACGATCATTTATTTTTCAACAGGACAACGACCCCAAACACACCTCCAGGCTGTGTAAGGGCTATTTGACCAAGAAGGAGAGTGATGGAGTGCTGGAAATGGTCATGAAAATAAAGAAAACACATTGAATGAGGACATGTGTCCAAACTTTTGGCCTGTACTGTATATATATATATTTATATTTATTTATTTATTTATTTAAACCAAACTTAGTTTTCTAATTTGTATATTGTTCCCAAAACACAGAACTTGGGAAACAACACATCACTTAGTTAGCCCAGAAGTCCAATTAAAAACAGAAGCTGGTGGGAACAAAAACCTGCAGCCACAGTGGGTGGCCACAGGACCGAGGTTGGGAAACACTGCTTTATTCTATTTAATGCTTTGTTATCTGTTTCATTGTTCTATTGAGGAAAACGTTTGTATCCAATGTTACATGTATCGTGCTGTTTTTTTCTAAGACTCTGTGAAGTGCCTTGAGCATAGGAAAGGCGCTATATAAATAAAATGTATTATTATTATTAAATAAATGAATGTGAAGACATTGAGTGGCATTAAACTTCCCCTCCAGGTCTTTTTTTCCTACTCCTCTGTGTTCTGCCTCGTGCTCTTGTGCCTTCACGTTAGTCAAAGTGTTTGGAAGGTTAATCTTGGAATGTGGCACAGAAGCCATTTCCGCTCCACAATGTTTGAAAGCCTCGTTTCCTGTTTTGGCTGCTTGGGCCTTTGGAGTAACGAAAACAAAGGAGCTGAAGCAACAACAAGGCACTCGAGTGAAAGTAATGTGATCTGCTTTGTGCGCTCTTTGGACCCTCAGCGTTTCAAGTTCTTTGTCCGTACTTTTTGTTTGCATAGCGTGGACTGTAGAGCACCAGGCCGTCGGTTTATAACTCATCACTGATGTACTGCAAGACCATCAGTCAGAGCTTTAGCCTTGCCATGCTCTCAGTGTAGACAAGCAGAAACAACTGTATTGTTGGGGATCTTACGTTTTTTTCTGTACTGGCAGCCTCTCCTTATTGTGCTGGTAAGGTGACAGTCATTGCGAATCCTCTGCCAGCCAAAAAATTTTGCTCTGATGATGTGGACAGTGTGGCCCCCTAGTGGCTAATGAATTATTCTGTAAGGTGCATAGCTGCTGGTTTCTTCTCCAACTTTGACTCCTCAACTGTGGTGACCCTGAGCTGCCAGTTCACCTGCCGGCATTCATTCTGAATGAGCATGACACTGCATTATGAACTGGTACTTAGATAAGATTAGATTTGATCAACTTTATTAATATCAACGGGGAAATTTACAGTAGATGTATACTCTACCAGGAACATAAAAAACAAGACTTACAGACTCAAAACAAATAATCTCATCAACAAATAATGTATATTGTGCACAAATTAAAAATTGAACTTAAATTGTCAGGGTTTAGTTTGGGAAGTCAGAAAGAAGTACTGAATTGCCTGATAGCAGTGGTCAGAAAAGTCCCCCCAGGGGCATCTTCTTAGCACACCATAGTGGAATGAGCCTGTGTCTTAAGGTTCTCCAAGAAAGTGCCTCCTACAGGGGATGGAGGGGATTATTCAAGATGGTGTCCAATTTTGCAACTATCCCCTTTTCCACACAAGCGTCCAGTGTGTCCAGGGTTCGCCCAGTGATGTAGCAGGATTTCCTGATAAGTTTGTTTAGGTATTGTGCACCTTTTGAGTTCAAGTTTCTTCCCCGAGAGACCACCACATAAAGCTCCACACTGGATACTACTGACTGGTAGAACATTTCCATCAGCTTGCTGATCTGAGTCTGATTAGGATGACCAGTCTGTTCTGGCCCTTCTAGTCCAGCACCACTGCGTTGTCAGACCAGTCCAGTTTGCTGTGTATGTCAACCCCCTGGTACTTGTAGCAGTGCAACTCTTCCACATCCTTGTGACGGTGCAGCTCCCTCTTTTCAGTTTTGGGAACCTCTCGAACCTGACACCGTCCATAGTCATGGCCGCGAGTGCTATGCAATGGAGGACACCACATGAAGCAAGGGGAAGGTGTAAAAGTGTTAAGTGCATTTATTAAACAAAAAAAAAATGTTCAAATAAATAGAGTAATGCTCAAAGTTCAATAAATAAATCTCTCTATGCTTCTTCTTCTTTCTGGTGCTGCCGTTAAGGGTCGCCACAGTGGATCATCTGTCCGCACATTGATTTGGCAAAATTTTACACCGGATGCCCTTCCTGACATAACCCTCCCCATTTATTATTATAAAAAAAACTTGGGACGAGACATGATATTTTGAAGAGAGACAAATTAGAAAAGAGACACTTTCACGTCCCGCGACATAGTCGAGTCACATCATACTGACATCCTTTGGAAGCAAGTCCCGTGAGACGGTGACCATGGCAAGTCACGCCCTACTTACAAACATTTTTTAAATAAGATCACAGTCATCTAACCTCTCAGTTGTTCAGCAGACAAAAATTTAACAGTGGAAGACCATAAAAAGTTATATCAGGGAATGTACTTGTGGTATAGTGGGTCAGCGGCTTCAAAAAAAGAGGGCCAGTTTTAAATCCAGAGAGCCGTTTTGCTCTCTGTGGGCATGACTGCACGACCACGGGGAGTTAATGAGGTAGTTGGAGCGAGTCGTACCTGCACGTGCGGTGTGATTGTGATTGGCTTTATGCGGCGTGTGATTAAGGCGCTGCGCCCACGGAGACGTGAGTGTATAAAGATGGGTCGGCAAAAGGAAAAGGTAGTGATAGGCGGAGTGAAGCCTCGGTAAGCATCAAAACATTTGAAGCAATTGTGTCGGAAATTGTATGGAAGCTTTGAAGCATTTGACACTCACCTCTCTAGTGACACCTCCTGGCCATTTTCATTAACGTTACATAAACTCCTGATCCACTTCAATGACATCTGTTAAAACTCTTATTGCTTTTACTTGCTACAGAGTGGCAACAAAGAGAAGGGTTTGTCAGTGGCTTCTAGTGTCTGATGTCTAAAATATATATATATATATATGTATATATATATATATATATATATATATATATATATATATATTGTGGAGGATGGCGGCTGTTTATCGGCCAATACCTAAGCTGCCAGGTGGAGCCCTCCTTGCAGCATGGAGGTCCCCAGAAGACCAGCAGGGCATCATGGACAATGGAGTTTTTATGCACTGCCCTGCTGGATGCCATGGGGGCCACGAGAGGGAGCTGTAGGGAGGACCGAAGAGTTCTTCGTGCCCTATGACCCGGAAGTTTGTCATAGGAAGAGCGACGGGCTTCCGGGGTGAGAAAAAGCATTGTTTACCCTGACCCGGAAGAAATAAGGACTTATGGACTGTTGGATTGGGAACACTTCCGGGTCGGGGAATATAAAAGGACTGTGGGAGCTCCCAGACGGCGAGCTGAGTTGGGAGGCTGGCTAAGCGTCTGGGAGTGGAGGATTGGTTTATTGTATTTTGTGATTTATTATTGGAGAATTGTGGAGAGGAGCGTGCTTTGTGCACATAATTATTATAATAAATAATTATTTGGAATTTTATCTGGTGTCTGACATGTGGTCCGAGAGTACAAGGGTGCGAGAAAACCCTTAAATCTGTCACTATATATATATATATATATATATATATATATATATATATAGGTAACGCCGACAGGCAGAATGCACTACATGATACCAAGAGTTAAACAAAATAAGACGTCTCACTCTTTGATTCCCGGCTCTTTCAATGAATATTTACTTTTGCACTGTACCATTATTATCGCTCCTGTTATTAGTATTATAATTAACTCTCATCTTTTCTTGAGATCACATTTAATAGCCTTAAATGTTTTCTTTGTTCTGACTTAATTATAACGGAGTAGATGGAAAATAAAGGTTTATCCCTGTACTTTGCCATGAAAAAGGAAAGGTGAAATCCTTAAATCACAGATGTTATTATTCGATCAAGTATTGAAATATTTCATTTATTAAAACTTTACAATATTTTGTGGAGCACAAAAGTAACAAGTTTGCTATGAAGAAAAGACGCCGTCAGTGGCTCAACTGACTAAGGCGGTTGCTTTTCAAATTCTGAGCATAGTGCAAGCCCGAGTTTGATCCAAATTAAAGACTCATCAAAATTAATAATGATAAAAAAATGACCAGGAGTGAAATCTTTATAACCAATTTGAACTAAATAATTCTGAGAGATACTGTAGAAGGATCGCATAAGAGATCTGTTTGGGAATCACCCCCACTTAGAATTGCCATCAAAATGTGATGACTAATTGCGTAAGGCAGCTCATGTATTTACATTAATCCATCTTCTATTCATTGCCATTTGACGTCCATGAACCCCTCCATTGAATAAGGTGATAACAATCCAACCAAGTTTTAGATCAGGTTGAATTTGCTCTGCTGGACCAAACATTTAAAGGTGTCAATCCGGAGCACATCAGAGAGGCTGAGAGACACGGTGCAGATCAGTCACTGGCACACTGACACACAGACACACACGGGACACTCCAAGGTGAGCAGTGCATTGAAGATCCTCTTGAGTGCTGAGGCAACAAAAAGCAGCGGGATAAACACATCTGGACCTGCTGTCAAAAAAGCATTTGCCTTTACCAGCAGCATCCCTCCCTCGTGAACACATTGATCAAGGTCCGGATAGGCGATCAGTAAAACGTTGTCTTAGTTACAGCACAGTACAATAATAAAACATTTCCTAAAACATATACGATAGTTGTCCAGTCTGTATCATTCCTAAGCAATCTTCCAGTTACAGTACTGCATTCCCAGTCACTAACACATTTACCGTGTAGCCCCCCCCAACACTCAAAGTAAGAACATATTCCACCTGATTAATTTAATATTTAAAAATTGAAACCGCTAAACCCACCATCAACAACTACAATAACAGTTAAAATCGTCACTCAAATCATTTGTTTTGTTATAAACATAAAACAAGTTGTCCATTGATATATTATATATACACACGTTTGATATATCTTTACTAGGGGTGTGTGCAACTTGGCCGTCAATGGCAATCCAAACCCACTTCGATAACTCGCCTTACTCACTTATGGTCCAAAGTGGAATTTGCTGTTAAATGAAAAAAAAAAGAAAAACAGACTCTTTTGGGTAGCAATTCACACTCGATGGACGTGGGACCCGAACCTACACATGCCATATTATGGGGCGGCAACATTACCGCTGCACCACTACTGTTTTTAGTGGAGTGGATGTATGTAATGTATGTTTTTTTATGTATATACAGTATAAACGAAAACAATTATATATACCTGTAGATGTATACTATATGACGTACATTCAGTGTTGCATGAAAACGTGCATGAGGCAAAGAATGGATATTAATGAGAGTATTATAAGTGAGAGAGGTGTTGTCACCCGTATTACCAAAACTCTTCTTTGTAGCATTATGCATTCTACAAATCGGCATTTGTATGATGTATAATTTATAGTTTTATTTTTTGCCACTAAGTATTATCCGGCACAATCATTTAAAATGTATTGATCATCCACAAACATTCATTTTGTCTGGTTTTGAACTCTGCTGATGCCATATGTACTTCAAACGGGAGGTCGGTGAATAATGATTCAAAGCACTAAACAGACATGCGCACTTGGAATGGAACGTGACACGGGTTTCGAAGCACCAAGCAGACATGCATACTGGGTTGACACACGGTTCGAAGCACTGAGCAGACATGCGCACTTGGATTGCATCATGACATGCGCTTCGAAGCATAGACATAGAATTACTAAACACCGCATGACCAGCAGAATCGTACGTCAACATCGCTGCCATATTGTGAGTGGCACTGCTGTGGACTGAAGTAATGGAAAAAGATGCCTCACGCATGTGCTGCTTGGGCTTCTACAATCTGTGTACGCTCCAAACCAGATTACATTTCATAGGTAAGGCTGAACAATTGTTGTGGTTATATTGGGCCATTAGAAAATCCCGTTTTATAATCTTAACTTTAGCTACGCCAGGTTAAGATAGCAAAGCTGTGCATTCATGTGCTCAAGTGAACCTCCAAACAATGTTTTGGCTAAACGTATTTAGTCACTAACTATGTAGATTGTTGTTAGCTGTTAACATTTCTGAAACTTTGTTTCCACCTCAAGAAGCAGTGGGAGGTCAGGTAGCCCTTAGACGGGATTTTGAGAAAGCTGTCCTGTGATGTGTGCCGTGCTAGTTTGGTAACAGGTGCTGTACTGACATCATATGATCAAAGCTACCACTCGCTCACATTAAAAAACAAAGGAGGTTTGAAGATTCCTTCTGAGGGTCCAGTCAAGGTGGTCAAAGTAGCTGAGCATGTTATCCGACAGTCGACATGAGGGCAAGCTGTCAGTGTATCTTTGATCAGTCAGTTTGTTCAGGCTGAGATTGGTTCAGATGATGTGTTTTTTTCTCAAGGAGCACATTGAGGAAACACAGTTTGAAATTGACAACCATCATTTCATGCTCATGTCTTTAGTTGTGTCTGTCTTCCACAAACTAAGGCTGCACCACATTGACAGACTGAATACTCTCAAATTACAGGATCTGAGTGAGCGAGAGGAGTGCAAGTCTGTAGGAGATCAGTGAGGTTGTGGAGAGCTTTAAATGAGTGGGATTTTGTATTGTATTCTGTAGTGAACAGGGAGCCAGTGAAGTTGGGAGAGAATCGGTGTGATGTGATCAGTGGATTTAGAACAGCAGGTTATTATCCTGGCAGCAGAATTTTGAAGAATTTGTAAGCGATGGATATGTTTTTGTGAGATTTCAGATACAATAGCATTACAGTCATTTATACGTGAGGTGACTCAGACATTAACCAATACTTCAGTACTGTGTTGCGTAAAAACAGGACAAAGTCTAGAAATGTTTCGGAGATTGAAGTGTATAAATGGATATAAATTAATTGCATTTAAATAAATCGCCAAAATCTGTTGTATGTAAACAATACTGTACTAACCCTGTGTGAAGATAGATAGATAGATAGATAGATAGATAGATAGATAGATAGATAGATAGATAGATAGATAGATAGATAGATAGAAAAGGCACTATATAATAATATAATAGATAGATATCCATCGATTATCCAACCCGCTATAAACTAACTACAGGGTCACGGGAGTCTGCTGGAGCCAATCCCAGCCAACGCAGGGCGCAAGGCAGGAAACAAACCCCAGGCAGGGAACCAGCCGGCACACACACACCAAGCGGGACAAGTTAGAATCGCCAATTCACCTAACCTGCACGTCTTTGGACTGTGGGAGGAAACCCACGCAGACACGGGGAGAACATGCAAACTCCATGCAGGGAGGACCCAGGAAGCGAACCCAGGTCTCCTAACTGTGAGGCAGCAGTGCTACCCACTGCGCCACCCTAGATAGATAGAAGAATATTAGATAGATAGATAGATAGATAGATAGATAGATAGATAGATAGATAGATAGATAGATAGATAGATAGATAGATAGATAGATAGATAGATAGATAGATAGATAGATAGATAGATAGATAGATAGATAGATAGATAGATAGATAGATAGATAGAAAAGGCACTATTTAATTTGATAGATAGGTAAAAAAATAGATAGATGAAAAAAATTTTAGTCACTATTAAAAATGGAAATAGTGAGGGTATCAGAAATAAACTTGACCCCTTAGCCTTAAAAGTCAAGGCAAAGGTAAAGAATTTCGGAGTAATCATGGACCAAATTTTTAAATTTCATATTAACCAGATTACTAAAACTGCATTTTTCAATTTAAGGAATATTGTAAAAGTTGGAACTCTTATAACATCTCAAGATGCTCAGAAATCAATTCACAATTTTGTTTTTAGCTGGCTACATTACTGTACTGCACTCCTAATAGGACTACCTAAGAGAGACATCAATATGTTACAGTTAGTCCAGAATGCAGCAGGGAGAATCTTAGCCAGAAAAATAAAATCTGAGCACACCACACCAGTCTTAGCGTTGTTACATTGGTTACCTGTGACATTCAGAATTGACTTTAAAATACTATAAATGGTATATAAAGCCTTAATAAATCATTTTTGCTCCTTCCTGTATTTTGGAATGTTTGTCCCCTTACACTTCAAGTCGTAACTTTAGATTTTCGAATGGTGGTCTGCTTATTATTTCAAGAGACAAGCTTAAAAGAAACGGTAAGGCGGCCTTTTCCTATTATGTACCAAAAATCTAGAAAACTTTACCAGTTTTAAATACGCCAGGCTAACCCTATGGAACATTTTAAGAAACTGCTAAAATCTCACTTTTTTATTTTGCTCTTTCATAGTTTGTAGTTTCAGTTTAGTTCTACTCTTAACACCATAGATATGCATAAAAGTATTTTCTTCAGTGAACCTGCAGTCTTTGTTAATCTTTACTTTTCTCTGTTTTCTTTTCTGGTTATTCTGTGCTAGTATTCTAAGCAACAACCACCTGATCAAATTCCTATGCAGCTGCCTGCGATGATTGGATGAAAGCAGGTACCCCAACTTGTTACAAGACCCTCTGCATTGAATCCTCTAAGATAAAGCCTATAAGAAAAAACAATGAAGATCTACTTAAGTATATTTCTTTCAGGCAGAATGCCCAGTTGGAGCTGGGTGGCATTTTCACCTTGAACCCTTGCAGATTTTGTTTTTTTTTTCTGTCCACCCTGGCCATCTGACCTTATCATTAGTTTTAATATCTTTCTTATGTAAATGTGCATTATTATGATATTGTATATTATATTATTTATCTTTCAAATACTACAGTATGTATGCATTATTATTCTTATCTAAATTGAATTTGTTTTTCTGCACATAACTACATCTTTGACATGCTGTAAAGCACTTTGTGCTATAGAAATAAATGATCTTATTTGTAAGACATAACGTTTAATCGCCTCGGTTACCAAGCACGACTTGCCCTAATCCTTTTTGTTGGAACAAACCCGGTTCAGATACAGTAATCCGAGCGTGTCAATTTAAGTGAAGCCTTGCGTATAATTGGACGCGACGGCCAAGCGGTGAACATGACGTCAGATTTATAGACACGCCCCAGCGCACGCCTGCGTTTTCTCCACGGGGCTGCGCCAATGCCGTCTCAAAAAACAAGGCCCGCTCATGCGTTACTTATTGGTCCGGTGACGTCACAATCGAGGTGCTATTTTTACAAACAGTGCCAGCTGAACTTTCCGTCTAAGATCGTCGTTGAAGTTGTAAAGAAAGTTAATGGCGTTTTAGTTTTTGATATAAAGTTATTGCAGTCGTAAAGGTTATAAGTTCAGATGTATGCGGTGCAGTGCAAGTTAATATTTTGATGTGTTTTCTTTATTTTAATGGTGAACAACTGCACCGCGTAACATCGATAATGCTGCAAATGGAGGTTAGGGCATGTAACGTCGAGAGTAGGCTTAAGAAAGGAATGTTTAGCTACAGTTGTGTAAAAATGTATATGAACAGTAAACTGCAGGCATGGTGTTATTTATTGTTGCAAATATTTGAATTTAACCAGAATGAGAATTGAGTTGCAAACCACGAGACGGACGACTGACTAATGAAACAACGGTAGCATTGAAACACACAGTATTAACATTTATTGACATAATTCCATATTTGCTTGAAAATTTGAACTTGAACTATGTTTTGACGGGAAAATTCCAAACTGACTGTTTGGAAGCTCGCTTTGGTAATTATCGTCAATTATCTGGTACAAACTATCACATCTCCGTACAAGAGATTCAGGAGTCTGAAAAAAAATTGAAACTGATTAGTTTATTGCATGTTGTGTCTGTTTCTAAAGGTCAAGTGTCACTATTAGACTTCATTTCCCAATGTACTGAAACAACTAATAGTTCAAATGAAGACAATGTTGAGGTTCTTAATTCGTATTTGGTTACTGTTATCTCTAAATGTGATGATTTAATGTTAACTGAGGCAGAGTCAAAATCACTTCTATTTGTTGCTGGTTATGTAGGGTTTAAAATGGTCACAGGCGCAGTTCAGTGTGACATGTGCAGAAATTAGCTAGTCATGGATAAGTCATTGCATTTAGAATTTTCACAGGAATATAATTACCTGCTTGACTCAGACAGGGGTGGTCTGAAATGGCCCTCAGATTTGTTGGTTGAATGTGTTACACAAATGTTTTTGATTTTCCAGTCAATTGTTACTAATGCTGAATATGAGTCAAATTTTTTATTGTTAAAAATCAAAAATCTGCATTAATCTCACTGTTTAACGAACGCCTGAACTGATGTGGACTGCAAGTTGGTAATTGTGTTTCTGGGAAGAGTATCTGTGACTTACTGAAGACGTCCATGTCTACAGTGGCCAACATCTGTTTAAATAAGTATTGCAAGCTCGCCGCACATAAACGTGGTACTTTTAAGGAAAAAGCTAACCCCAAACGTAAACTGGCTACATTGACAAAAAAGAGGTAACCAATAAGCCAGTTCTTTTGATGTAACGTTCTGCTTTCGTACAGATTAATATCAGCACATTTGTTCATTTTGCTTATTTTATGATGGTATGAAAAAAATCATCGTTTATCATTAGTCATGCCAAAATAATGGCCGTTTGTATTTTATCTGGTGTTGCTTGTTATTTTTTTGATTTAACTGCATTAAAGTGGTAAATGTAGCTTTTCTTGTGATTATTAACGGGTAAATCTGCATTAGTTTTCACGTTACTTCTGTTTAATCCAGGAATATGTGATTTCCTGAGATGCATGTAAATATTCATTTTTCATATGGTGCCAACCACTCATCGCTGTGATTTTCTAGGTTTTTTGTTTTTTTTTCTTACTTTATCATAGTCATTTTCATATATGAACATTCAGTATTGCATTGTTTTATTCAATACAGTATTCAGTGTTACTTCTTAGGTTAATCTCATGTTTAAGGCATTAATTGCATTAATGTTGAGTTGCTGATATCTATATAATAGTCGCTGTTAAGTATGTCAAATATGTGATTTAAACGTTATGTGTGACGTTTTATATAAAAATAAATAAAATGCATAACGCAACTGACTTGCCTTTATTTCACGCATTGCATTAATTAATTTTACACGGGAATAATTTATTTACACGAGTACAACGCGACAGGTTCTCTATATGCGTCTGTTGCTGCTGTAGCACCTCAATTGTGACGTCACCACAGGCATGAGCGGGCCTTGTTTTTTGAGACGGCATTGGCTGCGCACAGAAAGTTTTATAACAGCACAGCGGCCGTGTATCCACAATGGTAAGGCTGGTTACGTGGATGCCAGAACGACGAACAAAGGTGTAAATGTCACGCAATATTTCATCAAAACGCAAGAAAGAGCAGGGACGGAAAGTAATGAAGTACGATCACTCAGAGGCGTAGCTAGGGTTTTCAGCGCCCGGGGACAACTGAAGATTTCGCGCCCCCTCCTGTTTGCCAAAATGCAATGGGGAAGGGAAAGAAAATTTTAAAAATGTATTTAAAATAAAAGTATTTTAAGAAAAAAAATTCATATAATGATAACGCCGCCACGTGTTCTTTAAAATCTAAATCCGTCATTAGTTTTTGTAAGAAAAAAATCGTTTTCCGCATTTAAAAATGATTTCAAAGAAAGCATATAGCAAATTATAAAGCAAAAATAATTATATATTTATAAAAATCACTTACAATTTATTCGTACGAAAATATGATGGGGAAATGTCTAGACTTTTGCAGCCATCTACAAGAATACTTCACCACAGCCCAATCAATTTGCTATCAAAAACATAAACACAAATCACTTGGCACACAGAAATGGCATGTCATTTTTCCGCATCTGTACTTAAGTAGATTACATTATAGCTCGACTTTCTATACTTTTCTGCCTGGCTACGCGTTATAATTTAGAGTCACATGAACGGTTCCTTCTGTTAGAAAGGCTCTGTTCATTCAATTGTGAGAATCGATTCAGTAGCGCGCCACATGAAAACTAAAGCGCATGCGTGATGCCGTCAGCCTCATTCCTTTAGAGCAGCGTTTGTTAAACACGTCTGTGAAGGGTTAAAATTGTAGGCGCGACTCAAGGATGTGACGACCTTTGGCGATTTTGAGGGGGTGAATCAACAGAGTGCCATGGAGGTGTTTTATACTAAATGAAGTTTCAATGATCGTTGAGAACTGGTCGGTCCCTCATTCCCTGTTCACCTTTAGGATATTCATTAAAACTGACGTTTATCAGCATCATTTACATAATTCTTAATTAGAATGGCACAACCTGTACTCGGGGCTGTTTCTGGCATAAGCGCCCTCTAGTGGTCATGGCGTATTACTGCAGAATTCTGTAGAGATTCCTATTTTTATTTTGTTTGGAAAATGTAGTCCAGACCAGACCAGAGCACAAAGAAATGGTTATGTTGTGCCCCTCAGCAGCGCCTGCACTGTCTGCACTAATTCGCAACACAATCTGTCATATACGTCATATACAGTACTAGTGCAGGTAGTGTGCCAGGCATCTCCTACAATGTGTGGCCTTCTTGCTACCTGTGCGCTCCTAACGTGACTGGGCCATCTTATCAGCATTATAGGGTCACTGTTTTAAAAGCAAAAAAGAAACATCAGGGGTCCCTATGCTCCTGGAGCCCCCGGCCAGTGCCCATGCATTAAGACGGCTCTAGAAAGGCAGAGCCGTTTAAATTTTGGCAGTTAGTCAGTTCCAGGACCAGGAGTCAGGACTCACGCCCCCGGTCTTCCCACGTGACGAGCAGCCTGCCAGACACACACACAGATTGAGTGACGGCCGACCCGGGTGCTGTGAGCAATTGAGTAGTGCAGGCCATAGACATCGAGTTACTAGACGCCTCTTGACCAGCAGAATCATACGTCAACGTCGCCGCCATATTGCGAGTGGCACTGCTGTGGAGTGAAGTAGTGAATAAAGATGCCTGACGCACGTTCTGCTTGGGACTGTACAAACCGCTGTTCGCTCCAAACCAGATCCCGGGGAATTACATTTCATAGGTAAGACTGAAGAACTGTTTTGGTTATATTTGGCCATTAGAAAATCCCTTTTTATAATCTTCACTTTAGCTACGACAGGCTAAGCAAGCAAAGATATGCATTCATGTGCTCAAGTGAGCCTCCAAACAACATTTTGGCTAAATGTATTTAGTCACTATGTAGATTGTTGTTAGCTGTTAACATTACTCAGTTTGCCAATAGACGTCAGAAAGACGGATGCCAAAACCGAACTGCCCAAAGATAGATTTCGATGTACCAAGCAAATGGCGATACGTTCTAAATTACTTACGGTTCCGGAGCTGTCAAAGGGTTTAAGTCAGTCGACGATGTTAGTCCTGGAAAGTACCCCTTACCAAACCACCGTTCCAAAAACCAACCGAATTTACTGTTATCTGCTCGAACCAACACTGACTTACTATACTCGGCCGTCCAGCGGCGTCACTGAAGCATTCGAACATTCTTAGCCAATCATGCAATACTGCATCCACGTTTGCCACGTGATGTTCTAACTACAGAGGCAGAGTCCCATTGCATGGTTCTAACTTGTATTGAGTCGAGGTATTGACGTGAACACCATACATACGGATAGTATCAAATTATATATAAGGATATGCAACTTTTTTAAAAGGAGTGTTAATTGAACTGACTATAGCAGACTTGTCATCTTCTTAAAATGACTTTTTTATTTGATATTGACAATTAAGGACTTTCCTCCCACAGTCCAAAGACATGCAGGTTAGGTGCATTGGGGATCCTAAATTGTCGCTTGGTGTGTGGGTGCCTGAGTGTGCGCCCTGCAGACCCTGGTGACCCTGTAGTGTAGCTAGATAGGTAGATAGATAGACAGAGTGAAAGGCACTATATAACAGATAGATAGACAGATATGAAAGGCACTAAATAAGAACGACAGATAGATAAATATCTATCCATTATCCAACCCGCTATAAACTAACTACAGGGTCACAGGGGTCTGCTGGAGCCAATCCCAACCTACACAGGGCGCAAAGCAGGAAACAAACCCCAGGCAGGGCGCCAGCCCACCACAGGGCGCGCGCACACACACACCAAGCAACACTAGGGACAAGTTAGAATTGCCAATCCACCTAACCTGCATGTCTTTGGATTGTGGTAGGAAACCCATGCAAACTCCATGCAGGGAGGACCCTAGATAGATAGATAGATAGATAGTTAGTTTTGGTTATATTTGGCCATTTGAAAATCCCGTTTTATAAACCTTAACTTTAGCTATGCCAGGCTAAGCTATCAAAGCTATGCATTTATGTGCTCAAGTGAGCCTCCAAACAACCTTTTGGCTAAACGTATTTAGTCACTAACTATGGAGATTGTTGTTAGCTGTTAACATTTCTCAAACTATGAAGGTTTCCCAAAGAAATCCACCTCAGGAAGCAGTGGGAGGTCAGGTAGCCCTTAGACAGGAAGGTTTCAGCGCCAATGACCCATCCAGGCTCTGCAGTGAGCACTTCAGACAGGAGGATTTTGACAGGACAGGTCAGACTGTTCGAATCAGAGATGGAGCTCTTCCCTCTGTGTTCAGGTTTCCACCTCATCTCCAAAGGGTAGGTGTGTATTTAGGCTATAAGGATTAGAGAGTCAGTGAAAAGTCATTTTTTTAAAAGGAATTAGCCCCATGAACCTTAAACTTCTTCATAATATTTGACACTGTTGTCACAGGAACATCATGCTGCTTGGAGAGGGTCTTCTACCGCTTTGCCTTATTGTTTTTTTGATTTTATTAAAAGCATGTAACATTCCATACAATCAAGTCAAACTTAAGAAAACTAAATTCAGTTCAACTCCCACCCATGAGGAAGAGAGGAAGGCCAACAGTCAGAGTAAAACTTTTGAGAGTAGAAAGAGAGAAAAGAATCTTTCTCCCCAATATACAGTACATGCTTATTCTAAAATGTTACTGATTATGTCCTGCCAGGTTTTAAAAAGGTTTTGAACAGATCCTCTAAGTGCAAATTAGATTTTTTCGAGTTTCAAATACAGTTAGGTCCATTAATATCTGGACAGAGACAACTTTTTTCTCATTTTGGTTCTGTACATCACCACAATGAATTTTAAATGAAACAACTCTGATGCAGTTGAAGTGCAGACTTTCAGCTTTAATTCAGTGGGTTGAACAAAACGATTGCATAAAAATGTGAGGCAACTAAAACATTTTTTGAACACAATCCCTTCATTTCAGGGTCTCAAAACTAATTGACCAATTGACTCCAAGGCTATTTGATAGGCAGGTGTGTTCAAGTCCATCGTTACGTCTTATCAATTAAGCAGATAAAAGGCCTGCAGTTGATCTGAGGTGTGGTGCTTGCATGTGGAAGATTTTGCTGTGAACAGACAACATGCGGTCAAAGGAGATCTCCATGCAGGTGAAAGAAGCCATCCTTAAGCTGCGAAAACAGAAAAAAACCCATCTGAGAAATGGCTACAATATCACGAGTGGCAAAATCTACAGTTTGGTACATCCTGAGAAAGAAAGCAAGCACTGGTGAACTGAGCAACGCAAAAAGAAATGGACGTCCACGGAAGACAACAGTGGTGGATGATCGCAGAATCATTTCCATGGTGAAGAGAAACCCCTTCACAACAGCCCACCAAGTGAACAACACTCTCCAGGGGGTTGGCGTATCGATATTCAAGTCTACCATCAAGAGAAGACTGCATGAAAGTAAATCCAGAGGGTGCACTGCAAGGTGCCAACCACTCATAAGCCTCAAGAACAGAAAGGCTAGATTGGACTTTGCTAAAGAACATCTAAAAAAGCCAGCACAGTTCTGGAAAAACATTCTTTGGACAGATGAAACCAAGATCAACCTCTACCAGAATGATGGCAAGAAAAAATATGGAGAAGGTGTGGAACAGCTCATTATCCAAAGCATAGCACATCATCTGTAAATCATGATGGAGTCAGGCAGTGTGATGACTTGAGCGTGCATGGCTGCCAGTGGCACTGGGACACTCATGTTTATTGATGAGGTGACACAGGACAGAAGCAGCCGAATGAAATCTGAGGTGTTCAGAGACATACTGTCTGCTCAAATCCAGCTGAATGCATTCAAATTGATTGTTTC
The DNA here is from genome assembly GCF_016835505.1 of Polypterus senegalus. NCBI lineage: Eukaryota > Metazoa > Chordata > Cladistia > Polypteriformes > Polypteridae > Polypterus > Polypterus senegalus. The sequence continues at coordinate 314,274,377 of NC_053154.1, forward strand.
ATGATGCAGATGGACAATGACCCAAAACATACAGCCAAAGCAACCCAGGAGTTTATTAAAGCAAAGAAGTGGACAATTCTTGAATGGCCAAGTCAGTCACCTGATCTTAACCCAATTGAGCAGGCATTTCACTTGTTGAAGACTAAACTTCGGACAGAAAGGCCCACAAACAAACAGCAACTGAAAGTAAAGGCCTGGCAGGGCATTGAAAAGGAGGAAACCCAGCATCTTGTGATGTCCAGGAGTTCAAGACTTCAGGTTGGCATTGCCAGCAAAGGGTTTTCAACCAAGTATTAGAAATGAACATTTGATTTCCAGCTATTTAATTTGTCCAATTACTTTTGAACCCCTGAAATAAAGGGATTGTGTTAAAAAAATGTTTTAGTTGCCTCACATTTTTATGCAATCATTTTGTTCAACCCACTGAATTAAAGCTGAAAGTCTGCACTTCAACTGCATCTGAGTTGTTTCATTTAAAATTCATTGTGGTGATGTACAGAACCAAAATGAGAAAAAAGTTGTCACTGTCCAAATACCTAACTGTAGCATATGACATCAGTTACCCACTGACTTAGAATAAGAGAGTTAGGATTCTTCCAGTTGAGCGAGATAAGTCTACATGCCAATAGTGTAGTAAAGGAAATCACAGTTTGTTTGTCCTTCTCCACTTTAAGCCCATCTGGAAGGACACCAAACACAACTGTTAGGAGGTTATTGTGACGCCAAGGCTGTCTGAAAGGCACTTTCAGAATGAGGTTAATTTGGTGCAGGCCCAGAACATGTGACCCAGTGAGGCTGGTACTTGATTGAAGCGTTCGCAGGTTGGATCTCGCCCTGGAAACATTTTGGACAGTTTTAGGCGAGACAGATGTGCTCGATATATAACTTTGAGTTGAATAATTGTATGCTTTGCGCATATGGAGCTCGATTGAAATCTCTGCATTCTGTTCATGTTTTTAAGCATTTTATTTTCTTTTATATTAGCCAGTGGCAACCAGGAGCACACTGACTTCAGTGAGGGCACAGGAGAGCCTGTCAGTTGACCGTTCTTTGCCTGTCCAAGAGACTGAAGCTCTGCCTGATCCCAGTGATGGGAGCACTAAGGTCCTTTTCAAACCTCTGTTAACACAACCCCCTATCCCTCATCATGCTTTTCAGATAAACTAATGCATACACATGCATATACAATGTAACATGATGCTGTTGAATCAGATACACGCACGCATGCAGTGCTCGCGGCAGAATTGAGGGGTGATGTGATTACAAATGCAGACCAGCAGACAGCACATTGTACTAACTATGAATTGACTGGTGTGATATAAATTTGACTCCTTGTGTCTACTAGGACCACTCCTACATGCTGCCTACATCTCTTGAAAATGTAAGGGCTAGACTCAATGAAACCTTATCTAGGGTGGAGAGCATGGAAAGCGAGAAGAGAAATGCTAAGGATCGAGAACGGAGAGCAAAGAACACAGTGCATGGTCTTCTGTAAGATTTGAGGGAGAAGGACCTCATTAATGAAGAGCTGAAAGAGAGGCTGGATTTATACTCAGGTAAAATAGAAATAAAATACAAAATATGGAGGAAATGGTATGTAGTTAAGTGTAAAATTCCTTAAGACATTATAATTATTACTTCAAGGGGACTTTCTAATTTGTCTGTGCTAAATGAATTTTAGATCTTCCAGTGCATCTCCTGTCAAAACAGAGCCATGAGCATACAAAAGACCAGAAAGAGTTTGCCCTCGGCCTCCAAAGCCTACAATTATCTGAGGGAGTCTTTCCATCTTAATCTCCCACATCAACATACATTGCAAAGGTATTCATCCATTTAAAGTGTTCTTTCTATTTTACAGTATTTTAATCCCTTAACTCTTTCAGGGCTGATGTTGACTTTTGTCAAAAGGAGGAGTTGACGATAGTAATCAACTGTCAACTGTGACAAAACCAACCGTTATGTTTTAGTTGGAGTCTTGGTGCTAGAAAGAATGTTAGCTTCGTTGGTTTTGACCGAGATTTCCTGCACTCCCATGAGTAGCAAGGCACAAACAATGGCAAAAATGGCCGTGACACCTGGCGAGAGATCCAAGTGGATGTAAAGCAGAACACTCTGGGGACGATGTTTGACCTGTTCTCTCTGAACTGGACTATGACTTGTCAGACTCTGATTTTGAGACAAGCGATCGAAGATGATTGTGAGGTTCCGGCTTCAGCTGATTGGTCCCCAGGTATTTGTGGTGCTGATCATGTTCAAGTAGCTGACACACCTATGGCACTGTTCGCCTGGGACGACTGCCACTTAACAATGACAAGAGGTAGAAACCAGATTGCGGTGCACTGCAACAGTGGCTACTGCTGCTGCCCCAGCCACGCAAAAACAGTCTGCCAGCCACAGCATGCAACAACAGACATTTCATGTTGATGTTTGTGTGACGCCATTGCTTTTCAGAAAACTAAAAATATTCACCCCTCAAAGAGTTAATCATGACATGAACTAGGTAAAAAGTAGTGTAGTTAATCAATAAATCATCTCTATATATAATATTCATTTGGATCTTGATCTTTGTTTGTCCGCGAATGAATTAGAAGAAGAAGCACTAGATGGCAGTAGAGAGACAGCTAAAACATAGGCATTGCATTAAGAATCTCCTCCAGGCTTATACTACTGAAGACTGTAGTACTCCAGCCACACCTCAAAACACAGACATTCAAACTAAACAAATTGTTGCGGTAAATTAACTAAAGAGATCTTCATTTAGATCTTGATCTTTGTTTGTCTGCGAATTCCAGCATGTGTAGACCACCTTCCAGTTTAGTACGATGTTGTTACTCATGGATGTCAACAATGTGCCGGAATAAAGAAAGGGGTGGTGGACAGTGTTACGCTGGTTAGCTTCTGAAGCCTGGTTAGAGAATGAGATTGCCGAAGATAAAAGGTACGTGCTTACGCAACATATGAATGAAAGAAAGACAGTGGGTAAAATGAATGACAACGTAACAGCACGTTCCAGAAATTATTATTGTTACGTTGTAGCCGGCGAGTGCTGGGCGTCTCACAGTTGTACCGTGGCTTGCTCACATGTCAGTGAAGTGTTCCCTATTTATGCTTTAAAGAGACAGGATACCTATGTGCCCCTCTTTTATAACCATTGCTCCGTGTATATTGCCTTACTCTGTGGATTGCCACAAAGCAACCTGTAAGATCTGAGAAAGGTTGAGAAGACATCGTGAGAGGAAACGACAGCGTCGTGAAAACGAGACGGACTGTGAACGGACAGAAGCAGAAATGCACCTACACCACCACATGATTACTATTCGGACAGTGATTCAGAGTAGGACGTTCCTATCGAATCAATATCCAAGGGTTTTCTTTTGTAATTTTGTTTCCCTTATAAAAAATCATAATGCTGTGTGACGAAGGGCTCAGTTCATGACTGGCAGCCGTGTTTAAACAGGGAACCCTGCACAGACAACTTTAACACGCGCAACATAGTTGGGCGCACATGGCTAGTAAATAAATAATGATGCATAATACATAGAAGCCTTTTAAGTAAATCCCCATCATCGTGATCAAATTGTTGCTTATGGTTAACGGCCACAGTGATTATTAATTGGTCCAAAAAATCCTTAATTGGGCATTTGGATTAAATTAGATTTTTTCCGTATACCAAGGTGGATGAGTTCTGTAGATGCCAACCCTGGACTCAGCATGATGATGTTGGATATGTTGAGACGAAGACAACAAGAAGATCTGGCTAAATATGAATGCATGAGTCTTCTATTGGATGCCATGGCCATCAAGAAACATGTCCAATATGATCCACATACCCAGAAAATGTCTGGCTTTGTGGATATGGGGGATGGAGTGAATAAAACACATGTGGACACAGAAGCTTTTGTTTTTATGGTGGTTGGCCTACAAGGCCATTGAAAGGATGGCCAGGACTACCCAAAAAAGACATAAATCATTTGCAACGAGTGCAGAATGCAGCTGCTAGAATCCTAACTGGGAAAAGAAAATCCGAACACATTTCTCCAGTTTTGATGTCACTACACTGGTTGCCTGTGTCATTCAGGATTGACTTTAAAATACTGCTTATGGTTTATAAAGCCTTAAATAATCTGCTCCATCTTATATATCGGAATGCCTGACACGTTATATTCCAAATCGTAACCTTAGATCTTCAAATGAGTGTCTCCTTATAATTCCAAAAGCTAAACTTAAAAGAAGTGGTGAGGCGGCCTTCTGCTGTTATGCACCCAAAATCTGGAATAGCCTGCCAATAGGAATTCGCCAGGCAAATACAGTGGAGCACTTTAAAACACTGCTGAAAACACATTACTTTAACATGGCCTTTTTATAACTTCACTTTAACTTAATACTGATACTCTGTATGTTCAATTCTTCATAATAACTATTCATGGTGGCTCTAAAATCCGTACTGACCCCTACTCTCTCTTCTGTTTCTTTTTCTGGTTTCTTTGTGGTGACGGCCTGCGCCACCTCCACCTACTCAAAGCATCATGATACACCAACATTGATGGACTGAAAGCCAGAAGTCTACGTGACCATCATCATCAGGTCCTTCCATGAAAACCCTAAATACAAAGAGGACTGTTTGACTTATGTTAGGTAGATTGCCCAGAGGGGACTGGGCGGTCTCGTAGTCTGGAACCCATACAGATTTTATTTTTTTCTCCAGCCTTTGGAGTTTTTTTTTGTTTTTTCTGTCCACCCTGGCCATCGGACCTTACTCTTATTCTATGTTAATTAATATTGACTTATGTTTATCTTTTATTGTGTCTTCTATTTCTCTATTCATTTTGTAAAGCACTTTGAGCTACATTTTTTTTGTATGAATATGTGCTATAGAAATAAATGTTGATTGAAAGCCTCCAATTGCATATTACCTGATCAACTGCCTGCTGCCAGAGATGCAGAAGGTGCTACTTGTTCAGGCATTGGAGGAACTGCATGAGCAGGGGATCAGTGGTGTCTGTTACAATGGATGGACATGCCTCCAATGTCAGCATGTGTAACCAGCTTGGATGCCAGCTAAAGGTCAACCCTGGTGAACCATTAAAAACTTTTTTTGCACATCCAGTGACTGGTGCAAAGGTGTTTGTGATGATGGATCCTTGCCATGTTTTGAAGGCACGAAATATGTTGCAGGCCTACAGCCCAATAAGCAGCACCACTGGCCAGATCAACTGGACATACGTAGATCATCTGAATGATGTCCAAGCAAAAGAAGGACTGCATGCTGCCAACAAAATCACAGACAAGCATGTGAATTTTGATTCATAGAAAATGAAGGTGTCCGTGGCTGCACAAACACTGAGTCACTCTGTGACAGTAGCTCTGCGCACATTGAGGGACCTCGGCTATTCACAGTTTTAACACTGTGAAGCAACAGCTGAATTCACTGAGGTAATGCTACATGCAAAGTTTAATAACCATGAAGCAGATAGTGAAAAACATTGATGCTATATTTTAGTATTTAGCTAATGATAAATGGAAACATGTTATTTATGCTGATGATTCAGATTCCTTCTGTTATAATGCATATATTTGCTTTTAGATAATTGACAGGCTCTTTGACATCAGTCCCCATGCCAAAGGTTTCAGAACTCCACTGAGTTCTTTGAATTGGGCAGAGAGAGTAGAGTTTCTGTTGAGAAGCAGGAACTACTTGATGAGTTTGGTGATGAAAGATGGCACACCCCATCGATCAAAGAGGTTTTAGGAAATAGTGAAGCTTTTGTTTTCATGATGAGTTTATAAGTTCATGACATCAAGTTCATATGATGTTATTTCAAGGCTGGGAGAAATGGACAAAATAACTTTTTTGACCAAAACACCTCCATCAATATTCAAAGAATATTGTAGAGATGGCTATTGATGCTTTCATTTATGTTCATACAGTACCAGTCAAAAGTTTAGGCGTGCATTTCGTGTTTATTTATTTATTTTAACTGAAGAAAAACAAACTATGTTTCAAAACAGACAATAAGTGCTCAGCACACATGGGAACTCTTTCAGGACTGCTGGAAGGAATTCCTTTCCTTTAGCTTTGTGTACACTTATTTTGTTTACTTCATAGCCCCATCTGCGTTATATCATATTTTTAGTCATAAAAACAGCCCCATAAAGTTTTAATGTCTAAACCTTTGACTCATATTACATTACCAATGCTACTCTGTTTTCTTTTCCTGCATGCTACATCATAAGTTCATATGATGCTCTGTTCTCTGCTTCTAATGTTGTTGCAGTCTGCTGTTTTTTTGTTTTTGTTTTTCCAGTTCTTTGAGGTGTCACAATGGCAGTATGGCATCATGACACCTACAGCATGCCATATGTATGGCAGTGCTCATATTTTCAACCTTGGCCAGTTCTGTTTTATTTTTTCTAGTTGTCTTATATTGTACACTCTTGAAGTATCTTGGTTTACAATGATAATGCTGACAAAACATTTTGTTTTGAAGGTACCCATCTGTTGTGGGGTTCATCATCAACACTGACACCCTGATGATGATGATTTCAGAACTGCTTCAGTGTCAGCGATACATCTGCACCTATCGTTTCAGTCAAGACCACTTAGAGCTCCTATTTAATTCAATCAGGGCAGCGGGTAGCTATTTTAGAATTTAGTTTTATTTATTTAACCACTTACCATTTTGTGTGTATGTATGTATATCTGTCTGTTTCCATAAACTTTGCTTATGACTATTTTCTTTACCATGGTGCCTTGTTGTGACCAGTCACAGCTATCCTGTGTTACCATGGTAACTGCATTGTCTTTATAATATCCTCAGACTGACAGCTGTGATTGATCGACTTTGTGGGGACAGACAGACAAGCATGTAAATCTATCACTTTGTGCAATTTATGAAGCCAAACTGCAGTTTTTTTTTTTTCTTCCTTCCATCCATCCTAATTACAGGGACATGGGGGTCTGCTGGAGCCAATCCCAGCCAACACAGGGCGCAAGGCTTGAAACAAACCCTGGGCAGGGCGCCAGCCCACCACAGGGCGCACACACACACACACACACACACCAAGCACACACTAGGCACAATTTAGAATCGCCAATTCACCTAACCTGCATATTTTTGGACTGTGGGAGGAAACCAGAGTACCCGGCGGAAACCCACGCAGACACGGGGAGAACACGCAAACTCCACACAGGGAGGACCCGGGAAGCAAACCCAAGTCTCCTAACTGTGAGGCAGTAGTGCTACCCACTGCGCCACCGTGCCGCCCAGTTTTTTTTTTCATTCTCAAGAAATTCAACTGAAAGAGAGTAAAGATCTGTAAAAGTGTTGCCTGTGTGTTTTAAAGGGCTGGAATAACAATCCTTCAGCTGGTCAGTTCCAGGCCATTTTCCGTCATCTCATGGTTCGGTGTGGTGCCTCTCCAAGCAAATCTGGAAACGTGGCAGCACAGGATGAGACTGTCTCCCTGTCTGCTGTTGAGATGTCATCTAAACCAGTAGCAGCAGAAGAAGAGCTTCCATCCCCTTTTGCAAATATCCCTGCAATTGTGTGTGACCATAGCTACTTACCAACCCGCTTTGGTGGCGTCGTGGAAAATGCCCTTGTTTACATCTCAGGGTTTGTTGTTCAACAGATTTTGAGAAAACTGTCCTGTTATGTGTGCCGTGCTAGTTTGGTAACAGATACTGTACCAGCATCATACGATCAAAGCTACCACTCGCTCACATTAAAAAACAAAGGAGGTCTGATGATTCCTTCTGAGGGTCCAGTTAAGGTGGTCAAAGTAGCTGAGCGTGTTATCCGACAGTCGACATGAGGGCAAGCTGTCAGTGGATCTCTGATCAATCAGTTTGTTTAGGCTGAGATTGGTTCAGATGATGTGTTTTTTTCTCAAGGAGCACATTGAGGAAACACAGTTTGAAATTGACAACCATCATTTCATGCTCATCTCTTTAGTTGTGTCTGTCTTCCACAAACTAAGGCTGCACCATATTGACAGACTGAATACTCTCAAATTACAGTGTGGCAACACATGGGAAAAGCTATGTAAGACAGTTCTGTTTCACGGATTTTAGATCCTATCCTGTATATATTTAAGTAACCACATTGTGTGTGTGTGTGTGTGGGAAAGGAATGAGTGAAATGTTTTCAGATATTATTAAGCCAATTTGTATACAATAAAATGTATTTTATTTTTGTCATTGAGTGTATCATTTCACTGTTAAAAGAAAGACCAGACTGCCAGGTGCAGTCTTACTGTTTTGACTTTTCAGACATTGGTCAAGTTTTTGTCTCAATAATTGCCATTATTAGTGTATAAATGGATATAAAGAATTGTATTTAAACGATTCGCCAAAATCTGTTGTATGTAAACGATACTGTTTTAAAAATGATTGTTTTTTCATCAGAAAACCCGGTTTCCACGTCTACTTGTATTCATTTAAATGCCACTCGCTATATGGCTACGTGCTGACGCATCGTGTCAACTGGGAAACACAGTGAATGCGGCGTCTACCTATATATGTCTATGGTGCAGGCAGCCTCCTCCAGTCATCGCTGCTGCCTGATTGGCTTGTACCTCGAGTTGGGAGGTACTAAGGTGGGAGAGTGAGCCTGAGGAGAGAAGGTAGCGCTTGATTTCAGTTATTTTTTCCAAAGGGCGCGCAACCAAATATTAAGTTGAGGGTGCCAATAATTTTGTCCGGACCATTTTTGGAGTTCTGTGTGACATGATGTCAAATTTGGCTTTTTTTGCTCTGTTTTCTTCTGTTGTTCCAATGCACATAAAGGAAATAAACATGTGTATACCAAAACATTTGTAATTGCAACAATTTTCTGGGAAAAATGGTGTGTTTTCTGGGAAAATTCCAGTGGGTGCCGATAATTTCGGCCATGATTGTAGATAGATATGAAAGGCACTATACAGGTGCTGGTCATAAAATTAGAATATCATGACAAAGTTGATTTATTTCAGTAATTCCATTCAAAAAGTAAAACTTGTATATTAGATTCATTCATTACACACAGACTGATGTATTTCAAAAGTTTATTTCTTTTAATTTTGATGATTATAACTGACAATTAATGAAAGTCCCAAATTCAGTATCTCGGAAAATTGGAATATCAATTAAGACCAATGCAAAAAAAGGATTTTTAGAAATGTTGGCCAACTGAAAGGCATGAACCTGAAAAGTGTGAGCATGTACAGCACTCAATATTTAGTTGGGGCTCCTTTGGCCTGGATTACTGCAGCAATGCGGCGTGGCACGGACTCGATCAGTCTGTGGCACTGCTCAGGTGTTATGAGAGCCCATGTTGCTCTGACAGTGGCCTTCAGCTTTTCTGAATTGTTGGGTCTGGCGTATTGCATCTTCCTCTTCACAATACCGCATAGATTATCTATGGAGTTAAGGTCAGGCAAGTTTGCTGGCCAATCAAGAACAAGGATACCAAGGTCCTTAAACCAGGTACTGGTAGCTTTGGCATTGTCTGCAGGTGCCAGGTCCTATTGGAAAATAAAATCTGCATCTCCATAAAGTTCTTCAGCAGCAGGAAGCATGAAGTGCTCTAAAACTTCCTGGTAGACAGCTGCGTTGACCTTGGACCTCAGAAAACACAATGGACCAACACCAGCAGATGACATGGCACCCCAAACCATCACTGACTGTGGAAACTTTACACTGGACCTCAAGCAACATGGATTCTGCGCCTCTCCTCTCTTCCTCCAGACTCTGGGACCTTGATTTCCAAAGGAAATGCAAAATTTACTTTCATCAGAGAACATAACTTTAGACCACTCAGCAGCAGTCCAGTCGAGACGCTTCTGACGCTGTCTCTTGTTCAAGAGTGGCTTGACACAAGGAATGCGACAGCTGAAGCCCGTGTCTTGCCTGGTGGTTCTTGAAGCACTGACTGTCACAAGCCGTCTACTATAGCAGATGGCCTGCTAGTAGTTTGGGACCGAACAGGACTGAGGGAGTAACAAGAGAGGCAGATGTTCAAAACAGCAGGTAATTTATTTATACCACGATGGAATAAAAACAAAGTGGTTGAAAGAAAAAAAAAGAACAAAAAAAAAAAAAAAAAATGAACAAAAATTGTATAAATAATCCAGTGATAAGGCACAATCAAATTATAAAGAAAAAAAAACAAAAAATAGAAATTGGGAAACACCAAGGCTCTTACCCTAATATAATCAATTCTCATTCATGAAAAGTCCAGGGCAGCTTTAAAATACCAAAAACTAGACTCTGTTTCAGTCCAGGTCACCAGTACAACTCCTCCAAAAAAAAATCTCAGGAGTCGTTTCTTTTTGGTCCTCAGGAGCTTAACCCACTCCTTTACAGCAACCAACAGCTCAGCCACTAGGCACCTCTTAGGCTAGCGTCCCTCGCACTACCTACTTTTTCTCCCCTTTTCTCTCTCCCCTTCTTGCCGCCACAACAGTATTTAAAGCCTTTTCCATTGCCAGGATCAGCTTGCCCTAATCATAGGAAGGAACCATTTATGTCCTGACGGGGGGAAAATCGTACACTGCTAGTACAAATCAAAAATAGCCAACAACAACATCTACATAATAAAACAATAAACAACAAAAGACCACATTTATACCTAACCTCAAGGTTAATAATAAACAAACTTGAACATTACGATACACGCACACTACTAACGCAACTTGGACTCCCCCTATAGCTGCCATTTGATCTTCCCAGGCACCTGTGACTGCATTTAGCGTCTGTGCCCTTGTTAAACGGGGAAAAAAAAACGATCAATTACGCGCAACACTCGCAATAGAACCATATGGTAAAACATCTAGAAAATAAACTAAACAACCGGAAGGTAAGCCCCAAAAATCCTAAATGAAAAAGGAAAAAAAAAAAATCTTTCCCCCGTGGTAAACTTGCTGATATATTGTTCACACTTAAAACTTTGATAGTCCTGCCCCATATCCATTTAATCCACCAGGTATCAGCATTACGGTGAGACTATAGCGTCACACACCCCCTCACTCAGACCCTCGATATCTTGCATTCGAGAGAGAAAGTCCGCACATTTATTTTGTTTCCCTTGTATATACTTTACTGTAAACTTATATGGTTGCAATGACAAATACCACCGTGAGATTCGTGCATTGGAGTCACGCATATGTGCTAACCATTGCAACGCACGATGGTCAGACTCCACAACAAAAGGATGACCAAGCAGGTAATACTTTAAAGAGTCCACTGCCCACTTAACTGCCAGTGCCTCCTTCTCAACCATGGAATATCTCATTTCCCTAGAGAACAACTTGCGACTTATATAGACAACAGGGTGTCTATCTTCTCCCTCATCCTGAAGCAATACAGCACCCAGACCCCCTCCCGAAGCATCGGTCTGTAAACAAAAAGGAAGATTATAATCAGGACATTTCAAAATAGGGTTACAACATATTGCATTTTTCAATTTAGCAAAAGATTTTTCACATTCTTCAGTCCATTTCACATGGTTGGGCTCTTTCTTCTGTAAGAGATTAGTAAGTGGGATGGCAATCTCCGAAAAACAAGGAATGAATCTCCTATACCATCCAACCAGTCCTAAAAACGACCGAACTTGTCTTTTGGTGTTAGGACGTGGACGATCCTGAACAGCTTTCACCTTGTCCACCTGAGGTTTTACAAATCCTCCTCCGATGGTGTATCCCAGATATTGTACCTCAGATCTAGCTAGTACACATTTAGATGGATTTACCACCAGACCGGCTTGCTTTAACCTGTGAAAAACATCAGCAAGATGTGATAAATGCTCATGCCAAGACTCACTGTATATTACAATGTCATCAATATAAGCTCGAGCATAAGATTCTGCTCCTCTCAAAACAATATCCATAAACCTTTGGAAATTTGCTGCTGCTCCGTGTAATCCAAAAGGCATGACGGTAAACTGATACAATCCACTAGGCACTTTAAATGTCGTGAGGGGTTTAGCTGCGTCTGCTAATGGCACCTGCCAGTATCCCTTGCATAGGTCTAAAGTTGATAAAAACATAGCTGGACCCAGTTGTTCTATCAGTTCATCCACCCTTGGCATAGGGTAAGGATCAAATGCAGAAATTGAATTTAGTTTAGAATAATCCACACAAAAGCGAATTTGTCCATTCTTCTTTGGGACCAGTACGACTGGACTACACCACTCACTGGTAGATGGTTCTACTATACCTAATTGGAGCATAGACTGTACCTCCTTCCTTAGTGTCTCCTGCAGACGAGCTGGAACTCTGCTGCATGTCTGTCGTACGGGACCTGGAGAGGTGAGGCAAATAGTATGCTCTATTAAATTAGTCCTACCAGGTATTTCGCTGAACATATGCTCTGGAATCACTGCTTTTAACTGTTCCTGTTGCTTCTCCGAAAGATGGTCCAACGCAGGTAGAACGGCAGAAGATGATGTTTCAGGCAGGAACTGCTCTGGTAATTCCTCCTCTTCTTGAATTCTACGAATCAAAAGCTGAACCTCAGAATTAGCTTTTTCCCTCCACTCTTTCAACAGGTTAATATGGAAGACTTGATATTTATTTCTAGACCGATCTGGCATATAAATTTCATAATTTACTGGGCCTTTTTGTGAAACAATCTCATATGGACCTTGCCATTTTGCCAACAAACCTCTAGTCGATAGGGGCAACAGCAATAAGACTTTCTGACCGGGTTGAAAACTGCGAGTACGTGAGGCTTGATCATACCAGGCTTTCTGCTTCTTTTGTGACTGCAACATGTTCTTTTTAACTAACTCAGACATTGCAGACAATCGATCTCTCATTATAAGAACATAACTTAAAATATTCAAGTGTTCTTGACCACTGCCATTTTCTAATGCTTCTTTCAGCACAGCTAAAGGGCCTCGAACATTTCGCCCATAGACCAGTTCAAATGGTGAAAATCCGGTGGAAGCCTGAGGGACTTCTCTGTAAGCAAAAAGCAAGTATGGCAGCCATTGATCCCAGTCGGCTCCAGTGTCAGACACAAATTTTTTTTAGCATTTGCTTCAGAGTGGCATTGAAGCGTTCTACTAGGCCATCCGTCTGTGGATGGTAAGGTGTGGTTCTCAAACCCTGGATCCCTAACAGACCATATACCTGTTTAATTAGCCCAGCAGTAAGATTAGCCCCCTGATCGGTCAACATCTCCCCAGGGATGCCAACTCTGGAAAACAACTGAACTAGGGCGTTAGCAACCCGAGTAGCCTTAACCTTCTTCAATGGGAATGCCTCTGGATATCTCATTGCATAATCACATAGGACCAGTATGTAACGATGCCCATTACTACTACATGGTAGAGGACCTACAATATCCATTGCCATTCTACTAAAAGGCTCCTCTATCACAGGTAACGGCACTAAAGGAGCTCTGTCTCCTTTCTTAACAGGTCCTACAAGATGACATTCAGGACAACTCCTACAATAACTGGCCACATCTTTGGACCAACCTGGCCAGTAAAAATATTTAGCAATACGATCACTAGTCTTAATTTGCCCTAAATGCCCGGCCCATGGGATATCATGCCCCATTTTTAACACCTTGTCCCTAAACTCTTTAGGTAATACCAATTGTTTGCCATGCCCATCTTGATGGTAAAGAATACCCTGGTCTAGTACAAAGGTTTCTCCTGTAACTGACTGATGTTGTTTCTCAGCTTTGACAAAACAGGACTGCAGACTGGGATCGCCACGTTGCAAGGCCCCGATCTCTCCTGTAATGAAAGGTGAACAACCAAGATCACCTAAGGCAGGAGCAATGCCAGTATCTAGGGCAGGCGTGCCCAAAATTTTTGCCCGTTTCCGCTGCCTGCGGGTCTTATGGACTGAGACCTCATTCCCCTGGGAAAAAGGTAAAGTGTTCCAGTCCACCTGATCACTTACTTTGACTGCAGCTGCTTGAGCTCTGGTCAAGACCCGGGCTTCCTGCACCAGGCTCTGCTGCAGTAAGCCATCAATATCTGGCAGATCCAGTCCAAGCAAGGCTGGGTATGGCATGTCATCCACTATTCCCACTGACATTGCATACATCTGACCTCCTATCTCAATGCACATCTTCACCAGAGGATAAGAAACCTCATCTCCGAGGACGCATCTCAGAACCACCTTCCTAGATGTCGACAGCAATTTATCATCAAGGATATCTCGTCTTACAAGGGTTTGGGTACTTCCTGTATCAAGCAATGCTGTTCTGGTTCGACCTGCTATTTTTACTTTAACCACTTTTTCTTGATTCTTCTGCCCTAATTTCCAAGGAATTGGGCATGGTACATAACAAAATTTATTTTCCTCACACCCTGCTCTACTCTTGGCCATAGGACACAGTATTTTCTTATGACCCCGCTGTCCACACTGATAACATATTACATTGGCTACACCCCCATCCCTCCCGCTCTTAGAGGTAAGAGAACCATGACCTACCATGACCTTGGATGCACTAGGAAGGATTGGATAAGTCATTGGAGCCCTATTAGTTTTGGTCACTCTTTGTAGATTCATGGGATAGCCTTGAGCCGTTTGAAAGACCTCTGCCAGTTCAGCGGCTTGGCGTGAAGACTTTGGCCGATGTTCTAAAATCCAAGTCTTCAGCTCAGGCTTCACCACCTGCAAAAACTGCTCCAAAATAATAGTCAATTATTGTCTCTTTATCATGTTGTTGGGGCTTAAGCCAACGAATGCATAGATCCTTCAATCTAGCTTGCAGCTCCATTCTGCAGTTCTAAACCACCGACGATAACTCTCAATACTAATCTCAAATTTATTCAAAATAGCTTGTTTAAGTGACTCATAGTCTAATGATCCAGAAGGGTCCATAGCCACAAAAGCTGTGTGTGCTTTGCCAGTTAATAGGGGCACTAATCTTATTGCCCATTCAGTTTTAGGCCATGAGAAAACAACAGCCATTCTTTCAAAGGTGGAAAGAAACATCTCTACATCCTCACCTTCCTTATAGGGGAGAAGCCTTAAACCTTCCACCCACCTGGCAGGTCCTGCAGCAGAGTTACTGATGTTAGCCTCCACACCCTCCGTATACATTAGATTGGGACTTACAGGTGGTGAACGACCCACTCTAGGGTTCTTTGACGGACTTCCCTCACGTCTTCGCTGCACCTCCGCCTGCAGTAATGTAAACTGATGTTGCAACGACTTCCACCTCAGCTCTTGTTGTTTCTCCTTTTGCTCCTGTGCTTGTAGAAACTGCTGGAACATTCTTTCCAATGTCTGTGTCTCTTTATACATTGCCTCCGATGACTCTGGGGACTGTGTCTGTGGTTCTTCACCCGATAAAGAAGCTGGCATGGATACAGAAACCTTCTTAGGTGCCATCTCTGCTCTCTCTAGATCTTCCAACTCCCCCAGTGGATCCCACCGCTGCCACCAAAATGTCTACTATAGCAGATGGCCTGCTAGTAGTTTGGGACCGAACAGGACTGAGGGAGTAACAAGAGAGGCTCAAGAAAGGCAGATGTTCAAAACAGCAGGTAATTTATTTATACCACGATGGAATAAAAACAAAGTGGTTGAAAGAAAAAAAGAACAAAACAAAAAAAAAAAAATGAACAAAAATTGTATAAATAATCCAGTGATAAGGCACAATCAAATTATAAAGAAAAAAAAAAAACAAAAAATAGAAATTGGGAAACACCAAGGCTCTTACCCTAATATAATCAATTCTCATTCATGAAAAGTCCAGGGCAGCTTTAAAATACCAAAAACTAGACTCTGTTTCAGTCCAGGTCACCAGTACAACTCCTCCAAAAAAAAATCTCAGGAGTCGTTTCTTTTTGGTCCTCAGGAGCTTAACCCACTCCTTTACAGCAACCAACAGCTCAGCCACTAGGCACCTCTTAGGCTAGCGTCCCTCGCACTACCTACTTTTTCTCCCCTTTTCTCTCTCCCCTTCTTGCCGCCACAACAGTATTTAAAGCCTTTTCCATTGCCAGGATCAGCTTGCCTAATCATAGGAAGGAACCATTTATGTCCTGACGGGGGGAAAATCGTACACTGCTAGTACAAATCAAAAATAGCCAACAACAACATCTACATAATAAAACAATAAACAACAAAAGACCACATTTATACCTAACCTCGAGGTTAATAATAAACAAACTTGAACATTACGATACACGCACACTACTAACGCAACTTGAACTCCCCCTATAGCTGCCATTTGATCTTCCCAGGCACCTGTGACTGCATTTAGCGTCTGTGCCCTTGTTAAACGGGGAAAAAAAACGATCAATTACGCGCAACACTCGCAATAGAACCATATGGTAAAACATCTAGAAAATAAACTAAACAACCGGAAGGTAAGCCCCAAAAATCCTAAATGAAAAAGGAAAAAAAAAATCTTTCCCCCGTGGTAAACTTGCTGATATATTGTTCACACTTAAAACTTTGATAGTCCTGCCCCATATCCATTTAATCCACCAGGTATCAGCATTACGGTGAGGCTATAGCGTCACACTGACTCCAGCTGCAGTCCACTCTTTGTGAATCTCCCCCACAGTTTTGTTCCACAATCCTCTCCAGGGTACAAGCGGTAATCCCTATTGCTTGTACACTTTTTTCTACGACATCTTGTCCTTCCTTCGCCTCTCTACTAATGTGCTTGGACACAGAGCTCTGTGAACAGCCAGCCTCTTTAGCAATGACCTTTGTGTCTTGCCCTCCTTGTGCAAGGTGTCAATGGTCGTCTTTTGGACAACTGTCAAATCAGCAGTCTTCCCCATGATTGTGTAGCCTACAGAACTAGACTGAGAGACCATTTAAAGGCTTTTGCAGGTGTTTTGAGTTAATTAGCTAATTAGAGTGTGGCACCAGGTGTCTTCAATATTGAATCTTTTCACAATGATGGAAGATGGCAGCGCACATAGTTGCAGCAGCTTGGTGTCTCACCAGTCAGTATTGTGTTTGGATGTTTTTGTTTTTGCACGTGTTGTGCTTTGTTTCATGTACAGCTAGTGAAGCAAACATCATCTTTAGCCGAAATGATCTCCTCAAGATCGGAGCGAGTTATCGTGTGAGCGTGACTATTGAATTTATCCGCTTGCATAAAATACCGGAGGAAATAGCAAGGAGACCGGGCGCTTCATGGATTACAACCCAGCGGGAAGGCGGCGCAGGCGGTGTCGAGATAGAAGGAGGAAGCGAGGCTGCCGGGCGGGTGTATTAACCAGGCTAAGGAGGCAGACATTTAGACCACCGCTCCCCAGTCTATTTCTTTCAAATGCCAGATCCCTGGCGAATAAGATGGATGAGCTAAGGCTACTAATAACAGCGAATAACCGCATTAAAGATTCGTGCATCCTTCTGATTACCGAGTCCTGGCTGCATCAATCCATTCCGGACTCGGCTATTGAATTAGCAGGCTACACCGCACAGCGCCAAGATCGAACAGAAGACTCCGGTAAGAGAAAAGGAGGGGGAATCTGCTTATATGTAAACAACAGTTGGTGTACTAATACTGTGATTACAAACCGCCATTGTTCACCGGACATAGAATATCTGACTGTTAAATGCAGGCCTATTTACCTGCCAAGGGAATTTACCGTCATTATAGTAACAGCTGTATACATACCACCAGATGCAAATGCTAATGCGACGTTAGCGCTTCTGCATGCAACTGTTAGTAACAAACTGAGTAAATACCCGGACGCTGTACACATTATTGCTGGGGATTTTAATCATGCAGATTTAAAAATAGTAATCCCTAATTTCCATCAGCATGAAAAGTGTGCCACTAGGGACGGTAACACTATGGACAAAGTTTATTCTAACATCAAGAAGGGCTACAGGGCCAGACCTTTACCCCACCTGGGCCAGTCTGACCATTTGTCCCTGCTCCTAATTCCTGTTTATGCCACCATCAGGAAAACTGCGTTGGTCAGCACAAAGACTGTTACTTCATGGCCGGAGGGTGCCTCTCAACAGCTGCAGGATTGTTTTGATAAAACCAACTGGAACATCTTCAAACATCAAGACCTGGAAATATTCACGGACAGTGTCCTTTGCTACATTAAACACTGCATAGATACTGTTACAGTGGACAAATACATCCGGGTTTACCCTAACCAAAAGCCCTGGATGACCCGGGAAGTTCGACAGCTGTTAAAGGACAGGAATAACGCCTTCAGTTCCAGGAACAGTGTCCACTATAGTATGGCAAGAGCCAACCTGAAAAGAGGCATCAGAGTGGCCAAGGCGATTTATAGGAGGAAAATCGAGTGCCACCTGGAAAGCAAGAACAGCCGGCTGATGTGGCAGGGTATCCAGAAGCTGACGAATTACAAGACCAACCTAGGCGCTGCTGAAGGTGACCTAGCATTGGCAGAGGAGCTAAACATCTTCTTCACTCGTTTTGAGGACACTACACCGGATGCTTTAGAGGCAAGGAAATACAACACAACCCATGATGATATCATCATCACCTTGGAGGAACATGAAGTGAGGCGTACGCTGCGGGACGTAAACCCGAGGAAGGCAGCTGGCCCTGATGGCATACCAGGATATGTACTGAGGGACTGCGCAGACCAGCTGGCTGAGATCTTCACCAGGATCTTCAACCAATCCCTCGCACAGTCGACGGTTCCACCCTGCCTCAAGACCTCCACTATAATACCTTTGCCCAAGAAACCTCACATCTCCAGCCTTAATGACTATTGACCAGTGGCACTCACCCCAGTGGCAATGAAATGTTTTGAGAAGTTGGTTCGTCATCACATTACCATACCATACCATACCATATTTATTTGTTGAGTACTTAAAAACACAGCATTACAACTGACCAAAGCGCTGTACAGTTACAACAAGCAGGACTAAAAGCAAAATATTAAAAATAAACATTAAGAGAGAATTAAAACAGAGATACTAAAAACAGGTCAAGGGACCAAATAAAATAGAGAAAATAGCAAAAGGCAAGTGGAAAATGAAACAGGTTAAGAATTAAAAGCCAATGTGAAGAAGTGCGTTTTAGGAGATTTGAATGTGGCGACTGAAGCGGCTTGCCTAACCACTAAGGGCAGGGAGTTCCAGAGCCTGGGTGCACAGACGGAGAAAGCCCTTTCACCACGAGCTTTAAAACGTGCCTTGGGAACGGTTAGGAGCAGCTGATCTGTGGATCTAAGAACACGAGGGGGATTGTGACAATGGAGCAAGACACTCAAATAGGTGGGGGCTAGACCGTTTAATGCCTTATAGGTTAGGAGGAGAATCTTAAAATCGATTCTGAATCTAACCGGCAGCCAGTGTAGGGTTTTCAAAATGGTGAAATGTGTTGGATTCTGCTACTTCCAGTTAGAAGCCTTGCAGCCGCATTTTGAGCCAGTTGGAGTCTAGAAAGCGTGGCTTTACTGATACCAAAAAGGCAGGAATTAGAGTAGTCAAGCCGGGACGTAATGAATGCATGAATTACTGATTCCAGGAGGTGGTTAGAAAGAATAGGCTTGAGTTTGGCGATTCGCCTTAGATGGAAAAAGCAGGATTTTACTGTGCTGTTGACTTGAGCATCCATTTTCAGGAACGTATCCATTTTGATTCCAAGATTGGAGACAGACGAAGTTACTGGAATGGGAAGAGAAAGAGGCCAAGGGGTGGAGCCTGTTTGCAGTCGGGACTAAAAACAATGACCGCGGTTTTGAATCGTTCAGGTGAAGGAAGTTTACAGCCAGCCAGTCCTTAATGTCAGATAGGCAGTCGAGGAGAGGTTTGGTGGAGTCAGTTGGCTTGAGGGAGAAATAAATTTGGCAGTCGTCAGCATATAGGTGATATGAAATTGCATGTTTTCTAAAAATTGCACCTAAAGGCAGGATGTAGATTGAAAAAATAGTGGCCCTAAAATGGAACCCTGGGGACCCACATGGGAGTGGGACTGATTCAGATGAAAAATCGTCTAGCATGACTCTGAGAGTCCTGTTGCAGAAATATGACCTGAACCAGTCGAGGGCTAAGCCAGATACACCAGCCCAGGATTCGAGTCGGGAGATCATGATGTCGTGGTCGATTGTGTCGAAAGCAGCAGATAAGTCGAGAAGAACCATAACCACGTGGAGTCCTGAGTCCAATGCCAAAAGGACGTCATTTAGGACACGTAAATGCGCGGTTTCTGTGCTGTGTTGGGGCCTAAAGCCTGACTGAAAAGATCCATTACCTGATGGTCCTGTAGGTGATGAGTTAATTGCTCATAAACTACTTTTCTAGTATTTTTGACAAGAAAGGTAGTTTGGAGATTGGACGAAGATTGGAAAGAATGGCAGGGTCAAGATCAGGTTTTTTCACAATTGGATGTACAACTGCGTGTTTGAAAGCATGAGGAACTATAGCCGAGGATAGACTACTAGTTATGATCTTTAGGACATCATATCGAATCACAGGAAACACATCTTTCAGCAGTCTGGACGGCACCACATCGTCCGGAGAGCCCGAAGGCTTCATTGAGGCAACGATTTTTCCAGATGGGGGAGCGAAATAGGTTCAAAGCTGGTGAGGGAACCGTGCGCAGGAGCGGCTAAATCAACAGAGCCAGAAGAAGAAATGGAGATCTGGGATCTAATGTTCGTGACCTTATCCAGAAAAAACGTGAGGATCTGATTACAAAGAGCAGTGGAGGCAGCAGGAAAACAGTTACGGCTGGAGAGAGGACAGCATTTAGTGTTTTGTATAAGACCGTTGATTGCCAGAGTTTTTTGAGATGATGTCAGCGAAAAAACGGTTCCTTGCACCTCTGACCGCTCTCTGGTATTGGGACCACGCGTCTCTCATGCAGTCGAAGGTAACAGTGAGACCATCTTTCCTCCATTTACGTTCTAGCCGCCTACAGTTTTGCCTGATGGAGCGAGTTTGTTCATTTAGCCATGGGTCATGCTTGACTTTGGATTGTCTCCGTTTGAGTGGGGCTACGACATCCATCACAGAACAGCAGGAAGTGTGGAAAGTTTGCAATAAAACATCAGCATCCGTGGATTCACATGATGTGGAGATTGGTGAAAAAGCAGCTGCAAAATCTTCAGCAGCAGAGGGGAATGACACGGAGGGACAGGTGGTGGTGGATTTACCATGCTCAACAGAGACCAAATCCAGATTAAACAGAACAGGCGAATGATCAGAAAAGCTGGGAGGCAGAATGTCCAAGTCACTGATTCTGAGACCGCGAGAAAGAACCAGGTCCAGTGTGTGAACCTGTCCATGTGTTGGTCTGTTCACTAGTTGAGAGAGACCAAAGGAGTCAATAATGTCCAGAAAGTCTTTTGCTAGAGGATTAACGGGACAGCAGACATGGACATTATGATCGCTTCCTTTGTTTGGGTGATCATATCTGCAGGTAATATCAGCCAGGAAAGCTGCAAATTCATCTAAAAAGTTCTTATTGTATTTTGGAGGGCGATAAATGAGTGTGCACAGCAGCGGTGGTGAGCAGACTAGTTCAAACATACTGAGCTCAAAAGTTGAAGGGGAAAATGAAAGGGGAAAGGAAGGGCGGTTGCAAATAAAATCAGATTTAAATAAGGTCAATAAGCCACCGCGCGCTCGCCTCGGCGTGTTGATAAAGGAACATCCCGGAGGCAAAACTTCAGTGAGTGGGAGCGTCTCACCCCGGTAAAATCCAGGATTCAGCGGTACATAAAAAATCCAGGCCATTAGAAAGAAAAAAGTCTTTCAGGATGAAAGTTTTGTTCACGACCGATCTGGCATTTATCAGCGCGAAACGAACCGGCTGGGAGGACGTCAACAGAGACGTACCAGCCGTGGCGGCTGATATTGTCATGATACGGCGTAGGTTGTTAAAGTTCACCCCCCGGCGGCGGTGACGGAGCGAGGCAGGGAGGTACACCGGAGCGTCCGAGGGCAAATGGCATTCCGGCAACATTACCTCATGTTGGGAGCCTGGAGAGTTGTTCTTAGAGAGGATCCGGGAAGCTCGGAGCCGAGCCCTGGTGCCACCGCGCTTACCCCGGCGGCGGCGTTTCCATCGGCGACCGGCCAAGCCGTAGGCAGTGATGAGGAAAGCTGGGACTTCCTCAAACAGTCGGCCAAAGGCTTGACTGAACTCAGGGGTCAGATGTTGAGAAATCCCCACACTCGTTCGAAGAGCCAGAAGGGTGAGGCGATCATAAGAAATGATCGAGTCAAGAAGAGCATCACAGGAACAGGTAAGCCGAGGAAAAAGCAGGACTAATAAGAAACAAAAAAGCCAGAGCGGCTGACGGCGTGCCTCAACAGTCGGCGCCATCTTGATAAATTACATTACAGCAGCCCTACCCCGTGGCCTTGACTCGTATCAGTTTGCTTACAGAGCAAATCGATCTACTGAAGACGCCATAGCCATAGCACTCCATGCTGCTACAACACATCTGGAGAAGCAAGGAACCTATGTACGCATCCTGTTTGTAGATTATAGCTCTGCATTCAATACTGTTCGTCCGAGCAAACTGGATGTCAAACTAAAAGACCTGGGGCTTCCTCACAGCACCTGCAGATGGATCAATAGCTTCCTCACTGGCCGCAGACAGAAAGTGAGAGTGGGCCGTCACACATCACCAACTCTAAGCCTCAGCTCTGGGTCACCTCAGGGCTGTGTGCTTAGTCCACTGCTCTACTCTCTCTACACATATGATTGCCCCCCCCCGCCCACCAGAGCTACATTATCGTGAAATTTGCAGATGACACTACCGTGGTGGGGCTCATATCTGGGGGAGATGAGTCTGCCTACAGAGATGAGGTGGAGCAGCTGTCTTCTTGGTGCAAGGATAACAACCTCCTCTTAAATACTAAAAAGACAAAAGAACTCATAATAGATTTTAGAAGAAACAAGACAGAAGTTCAACCACTAAGCATCAGCGGTGACTGTGTGGAGAGGGTGGCAGACTTTCAGATCTTGGGAGTCAACATAGAGGAAAGCCTATCCTGGAGCGTGAACACCTCTGAGTTGCTGAAAAAGACCCAACAGAGACTGTTCTTCCTGAGGGTACTCAGGAGGAATAACTTCACACAGAGACTGCTGGTGTGCTTTTATAGAGCTTCCATAGAAAGCATCCTAACATACTGCATATGGTATGCTAGCTGCACAGTGGTTTAGAGGAGAGCACTTCAGGGAGTCATCAACGTTGCCCAAAGGATTATCGGCTGCCCTCTCCTTACACTAGAAGATCTACACGGCTCCCGCTGCCTCAAGAAAGCCAATGACATCATAAAGGACACCTCACACCCTGGTCACTCCCTTTTTGAACTGTTGCCGTCAGGAAAACGGTACAGAGCAATACACGCAAGGACAAACAGACTCAAACATAGCTTTTACCCAATTGCAATAGCACGTCTTAATGCCACTAAAAGTAGAAATAATCACAAATAGCTATATGAGTTACGTACTTATGTATGCACTAATTTATGTAAATCACACTACTGTATGTTGTTTATATTGTTTGTTTAGTTCTACCTGTTTTCTTTATTGTTATATATGTGATAAGGCACTGACCGGAGACATCTTTTTAATTTCGTTGTACTTGTGACAACGACAATAAAGGATCATTCATTCATTCATTCAATAATCTAATTTTCCGCGATGCTGAATTTGGGACTTTCATTAGTTGTCAGTGATAATCATTAAAATTAAAAGAAATAATCATTTGAAATACATCAGTCTGTGTTTAATGAATGAATCTAATATACAAGTTTCACTTTTTGAATGAAATTACTGAAATAAATCAACTTTGTCATGATATTCTAATTTTATGACCAGCACTTGTATAATTAGATAGATAGATATGAAAGGCACTATATAGACAGATAGACAGATATGAAAGGCACTATATAATTAAGATAGATTTAAAAGGCACTAAATAATTAGATTGATAGGTATGAAAGGCACTGTATAATTATATAGATAGATAGATAGATAGATATGAAAGGCACTATATGATAGATAGATAGAACTTTATTTAACCCCAGGGGAAATTTGTATTTTTTTTAGTCCTTTAAATAAATAAATATATATAAGCAGATAGATATGATCAGAAATATCTAAGCAGACAAAATGTGTATGCCCAATTAAACGCTCTCTGATAGCCCTATAGTTTTTAACAGAATATGAGTCTATGAATAAGTTTACACTCTTGTCCATACCTTAATAATTGATGCAGTCTCAAATGATCAGATAGATAGATACTTTATTAATCCCAAGAGGAAATTCAAATAATCCAGCAGCAGCATACTGATACAAAAAACAATATTATATTAAAGAGTAATAAAAATGCAGGTAAAAACAGACAAACAGTTCCCAGAGATTTAAAATATTGACATAGGCGTCACACCCTAATAATAAAATATGTTCAACTGTCTCTTCTTGACTCCAAAATGATGCTCTCCTATCCTGAAGAGGGTGTGAATTTTGTGCCCAATTTTGAAGCGTGTTAATTTTTTTGTTACTGATATTATTAAAATCAAATAACATTCCATACAAATAACTCAAGTTTTACAAAAAGAAGGTTTGAAACAAATCAACCTCCATCCCTAAGAAAGAGAGCTAGGCCAGCACAGTAAAACTTTAAGCCAGTAAAAATAAGTAAATAGATAAATTAATAAATGAATAAAAATAAATTAAGTAAAAGAGGGGAGATAACCTGCCTCCTCAATTTAAATGCGTATTCTAAAATGTTGTTGCTCCAATCCTGTCAGGTTTTGTAAAAGTTCTGCACAGATCCTCTAAGTGTGAATTTGATTTTTTCCAGTTTCAAATAGTATATAACGTTACTTACCCACTGACTTAGAATAGCAGAGTTAGGATTCTTCCAGCTGAGCGAGATAAGTCTACG
The DNA here is from genome assembly GCF_016835505.1 of Polypterus senegalus. Lineage (NCBI taxonomy): Eukaryota > Metazoa > Chordata > Cladistia > Polypteriformes > Polypteridae > Polypterus > Polypterus senegalus. The sequence continues at coordinate 314,299,195 of NC_053154.1, forward strand.
TGCCAATAGTCTAGTGAAGGCAATTACAGTTTATGTTAATTTTTCCCCTTCTTATTTTGTCCGCTGTTCCCATGGATCCAATTTTTTCTTTGTATTCCATTTTACGCTACCCTTACCATCAACGGCCCACATTTTTTGCCACATCTCATCAATTTTAAATCTCAGTAACCTTTTAATTTCTGATTTACTAAATGTTACCTGCAAAATCAACAAAAGGAAGATTTTTTTAGCCAAACCATCTATTTCATTCCCTTTGACCCCTTTATGTACTGCAGCCCATAAAAAAACTGAGAAACAAGCCCATACTCTGCAACTGATACAATGCCCGAGTCACTTAACAATAGTAAATTAGGTCTTAATGAAGAATGCCCCGTTTTAATACTCTGTAGAGGAGCAAAATAAGCAGAAAAGATAAGTCTCCTATTTTAACAATCAACTGTAAACCTAAATTAATTGTTATCAGTTATGCTGTAAACACGTACAAATAATACAACAGTATTTTCCTTATTTATACTTGTAACTCCGGAACACAAAAAGCTGATGCTGTATTTCCTGTCAAATGTGTAAGCATCCTTAATTCCATAATTCCTTCCATTAATCTATTTATTATCCGATTTTCAGACGCACCTTGACTATTTGCTCGTAATAAATCATACACGCTAAAATCTACTGCTACTGTTTTGAAAAGCCACGGTAATCAAACGTTTCCTAGACTAGCTGAAACAAAAACAAATCAAACGTCCGTAGCAAGCCGCGTTGCCCGTGACATGTGCCGTATGACGTAAGAAGTGTGTGCGTCACACTGTTTTGTTTTACTTTCGTTGTCACGGCCCAATCCAGACGCGCATGTGCACACTACCTGCTCGATGCGCGCGGGCGCACACACACACACACCAGGCTTGGACAGGCACGGGCGAAGACACTCGGGGTCCTTCATTGTAGTGAAGTCGTCGGGGAGAGGACAAGGGTTGTCTTCGGCGATCAGCTGCCGCCTGATTTCTTTATTTCTTTTTTGTTCTAAACAGAAAACTGTCCCATTTACCTGAGGACCTGTCACAGCGCTATACAAAAATAAACTGAGCTGAATCCTTACTTATCACCGTCAAGTATGTGAGGGAATTAAAGAATAAACCCAAACAATGAAGAAGATATATTTTACCTCTTATGTTAATTTTGATTGTTAAATTTAAAAAAAGCTTGATATTAGTGATACTTTTACATGAGAATATAATCGAGTTTTTACTCAAGTGCAAGTTTCATGTTAATACAAATCTGATCAAATTGTAAATGATCATATTAATGTACAAACGTAACTTAAGTCCTGACAATTGTGTTTTATGCAATAATCAATTGATTACTTACACAGAAAGTTTCTTTTTTTTTAGAATTGATATGAAAATATTTAATTCATTAATCAGTTACTTCACGGGTGATCACCTTTGGTCCTGGAGTGCCACAGTGGCTGCAGGTTTTTGTTCCCAAATAGTTTCTTAACTAGAAAATAATTCTTGTCAATAACAGATCATGATATCATTCAAATGATTTGACACATAAAACAGATAAGTAATTTTCAGTTCTTCACTTTCTCTTTGGGGTCTTTCTGAGTACTTTATTAAACCAAATAGTGAGTAATGAATACACACAGGTGTAAATGGAGAAAAGTTAGATTGAGAACTGCTTATTCCTTTGTCATTTGCATCTTAGTGCTAATAAGGAGCAATTCTGCAGCTATTTCAGACTAAAATAAGCAATAAAGGGCTCAAAATCTTAACAAGTGAGACAACTAAAATAAAGCAGAATGATGTCACTTGACCAATTAGTGCTTCATCAACAATAAATGAATGCTCATGAAGCAATTGGATTAAAACAAAAACCTGCAGCTACCACAACCCCCCAGGACCAGCAATGTTGCTGAGTCTTAAATAGCAAATCAATTAAATTATGTTAATTAGCAGAAACAATGGGTCACTAATGAAAGAAATGAAAAACTGTGGCCTTCCAGGATTGGAGTTGAGCACCCCAAGTTACTGCAAAAAGAAGGCCAAATTAAGGCTTATGAAGAAAAAATATAATATTGATAATTCTGTAGAACAGTTCCACATGGTTATAAAGTCTATCTATCTATATAGTGCCTTTCATATCTATCTATCTATCTATCATATAGTGTTTCTCATATCTATCTATCTATCTATCTATCTATCTATCTATTTTATAGTACTTTTCATATCTATCTATCTATCTATCTATATAGTACCTTTTATATCTATCTATATATCTATCAACACTGATGCTCTGTACAAGAGAGGACAGAGCCGACTATACTTCCTTAGAAGGCTTGCGTCGTTCAACATCTGCAATAAGATGCTGCAGATGTTCAATCAGACGGTTGCGGCGAGCACCCTCTTCTTCGCGGTGGTGTGCTGGGGAGGCAACATAAAGAAGAGGGAGGCCTCACACCTGGACAAACTGGTGAGGAAGGCAGGCTCTATTGTAGGCACGGAGCTGGACAGTTTGACATCCGTGGCAGAGCGACGGGCGCTGAGCAGACTCCTGTCAATCATCCGTTCCTCCGCCACACTATGCGACTCTTCAATTCCACCCAGGGGGGTAAATGTTAACATTATACAAAGTTATTTTCTGTTTTCAATGCATTTTTAGTACTCTTGAATTTAATATTTTTTTTATCTGTATGCTGCTGCTGGAGTATGTGAATTTCCCCTTGGGATTAATAAAGTATCTATCTATCTATCTATCTATCTATCTATCTATCTATCTATCTATCTATCTATCTATCTATTATATAGTGCCTTTCCTATCTATCTATCTATCTATCTATCTATCTATCTATCTATCTATCTATCTATCTATCTATCTATAAGACCAAAGTGTTGTAACTGTCTTAGTCCACCCTTGATAGCTCAGTGGGAGGATGATGCTCCATAATATCTCAAATCTGAAAAAAATGTATTTCTCTTAATGAGAATCTATCTAGAATGTTTCTCAGAATTTGTCAAGAAATCAATAATGTAATTCAGAAATAATGCTGAAAACATCCTTCTATATAAAAGCGGTCGGGATTGTCCTTCCGTCCCGTGAGTGCTACGCAGGCGCAGAGTTTCACACACGCCCCGTCCATTTTGCAACGCACGATGGGATTTGTAGTTTCGTTTTTCCAGGTAAAAGATGATTTTCTACTCCAGACTGTGCGATATCTTCTTCTTCTTTCTTACTATATAAAAGTGGTCCAGATTTTCCTTCCGTCCTGTGAGTGGAAAGCGTAGCGGTATTCCGCTTATCACAGACTTACTACTTGCAGCTTGCGGTACGAAGCGACATGATGTGAGCAGAGTTCTGGTGCTCCCATCGTTCTCTTGCTTTTGTGCGCGATGCGCTGGAAAAATAGACAAAATGATGTCTCTGGAAATAATTAATGTTGATGGAGTACAAAATAAATATCAGGGGGGTTCAAAAGGGCGACCTCAATATAGAAAAAAAGTTTAAATTTCATCACAAAAATAACAGAAACTACGAGTATTAAAGTAATACCGCTCAAATGCAATATAACCAAATTAATGAGTTTGTATAAAATATCAAATTTATCTACATATTGAATTGCCTTAAGAAGTGGTCAGCTTAAAAGTCGGTCGCCTTAAAAGGCGGGTCAGCCTAGTTATATCTTATTTGCTGATGGACTTTATATAAAGAACTCTTGTAGGTGGGGTTCTGTAATGTTGTAGATCTCTTCATTTGGTGGGGATTATGTTTCGATTTTCATGGAGTGTATCAGGAATACAGTGCCCATAAAAATTATTCACCCCTTGCAAATTTTCATATTTTATTGTTATACAACACTGACTCACAGTGGATTTCATTTGGCTTTTTTAATACTGATCAGCAGAAAAAGACTCTTTAATGTCAAAGTGAAAACAGATCCCTGTGACGTGGTGTAAATTAATTACTAATATAAAACAAACATAACTGATCTCAAAAGTATGAATTCCTTATATATTATAACATACTTAAATCCATACTGGTGCAGTCAATTGAGTTTAGAGGTCCCATAATTATTTCAATGGAAGTCACCTGTCTGGAGTTTCCTCAGTATAAATGCACTTGAATTTTTAAGGTCCAACTTGTAGTGAGTCAGGATGTTGGCCTAACATACACAATGATGACAAAATAACAGGCCAAGTGAAAATTAGATTGAAAAGCACAAGTCAGGGGATGGAGACAAGAAAATCTCCAAGTCACTGAATATTCAGTTAAATCAATCATGAAGATATGAAAAGATTTTGGCCCAACTGTAAATCTGTCTATAGCAAGCCTTCCACAAAAACTGAAGAAGATGAGTGATGGATTCTACCAGGAGACCTCTGAGAACCCTGAAAGAGTCTGATCTAAATCTCAGTCCAACTGAGAACTTGTGACTGCACTTCACAATGCCTGCTCACTCATAATCATAATAACAGTTGACACATCTTGAGCAGTTTTGCAAAGAAGAATGAAGGAAAGCTACTGAATCAAGATCGGTGGCATTATGGGAGGTTGTGGTGGTGTGTCAATCCATTGCTTTCCAGAGCCCCCCACTCCACCCCACCCGATGATCTCAGTCATGCAGCCCCTAAACATCATGAGCCCAGCCCAAGGGTATTAGAGTTAATGAAAACTAAAATCAAAACTGAAACAATTATTAAAAAAACATTTTCATAAACTGAAATAAAATAATTAGCAAAACCGAAATGAAAAGCTAAAACTAAACGAATCTATTAAAGTAGCTTGAAAGACTAACTGAAATAAAATAATAATTTACTAAAATAATTTTAGTTTTAGAATGAATATTCTTCCTGTTAGTTTTTAACCCTTATAACTTTTAACTCTAAAACTGAAAGTCATCCACCACGAGCCGCCTCCACATAGTCAACCAGTGAACGGTGGCTGGTAACGGAGGGCGGCTGTTAACACAGCATTTGCGGTGACAGAGCGAGCTGAATGCGGGTGCGTAAAGCGTGTGGAATAGAAAATAATTTACATGCCGCCTTTCTTTGTGCTTGTTGTATATCAAGATGTAATTCAAACGGCTGAAATCAGAATGTGCTGGTCAACAAAATCTTTACCATTTGGACAGAAAAATCACGAGTGAGTAATGTTTCAGTTTATTTCTCAGATGCCTGGTTTTGTTGACAGTAATTCACCTGACACTTTGTACACAAAGTATATGAACTATAGAGACAGTATAGTAATCAAGAAAAAATTTCGACCTTGAGATTTTGATTAATCTGTTTTAGAACTCCCCAAGTCCGAAAATGCCTTTTTTTTTTTTCAGAACTATGTATGTGTGTGTGTAAACATCCATCCATTATCCAACCCGCTATATCCTAACTATAGGATCATAGGGGTCTGCTGGAGCCAATCCCAGCCAACACAGGGTGCAAGGCATAAAACAACCTGCAGGGTGCCAGCCCACTGCAGAGCACACACTCACACACCAACCACAATTTAGGATTGCTAATGCACTTAACCTGCATGTCTTTGAAACCCAAGCAGACACGGGTAGAACATGCAAACTCCACACAGGGAGGACCTGGGAAGTGAACCTTACTCCAAGGCAGCAGCGCTACCACTGCGCCACCGTGCTGCCCGAATGTAAACATGATAACTCAAAAATGCAACTAGATAGATGGATGAAATTCGGCATGTGGTTGTTACTCCAGAATTGTAGATCTGTATTAACTTTTGGGCCAAATCCATCAACCGGAAGTGGTACTTTACCTGAACACATTCTCAATTAATTTTTTTAATTCATGCAGCTGCAGATTGCGATTTATTCAACTTTACTTTTATAACGATTGTTTAATATATTATTAATTTGATTTAATTTGTTGTTGATGGTTCTTTAATGTACATAATATAATCATTGCCTTATGGTTTGCTCCTCAAATATCCATCCCCATATCTGAGTACACAAGAAAGTTGAGGGAAGACCACTACCTATTTTTGAAAATAAAACAACACTGATTGAGAGACTGACAAGGTCAACATACGAGATCAGCATATTGCTGCTGACCATTGCTTTAAAAAAGTCGTTTAACCACAAAGAGATACAAACCTTGTAAAACTTCCGAGCTGGCAATGTCTCTACTGAACTACAAGGAGGTAGGCAAAGACAGTCTGCCAAGTGATGAAAAACTAAATCTACTAAGGCAGCGTTTCTCAACCTTTAAGTATTTGCGACCAAGTTTTCATAACAGTTTTAATTGCGCCCCTCTAACGTTTTTTGAAAGGAGCCCACTAATACCAATTTGTTCTTTTTAAATTAACGATATATCATATATGCATATTTTATTATACCTATTTGACTTTTATTGACATTTATCTAACTCTATATTTATTTTTCTAGTATCAGAATGTAGTTTAAGTTAATTTGTTTTGGTTTCAATAGATATATTTTTCATATTTTCGATTTTTGTTTTCTTTTATTCACATCTTCGCGCCCCCCCCCTATGGGGGCCCACCCCACAGTTTGATAACCACTGTACTGAGATATTTTTGTATTTATGCTATATTTATTAATTTATCTTTTTTAGTTAATATTCACAGCTCAAAATACCTGATGTAATGAAAATAATCCAGTAACAGAATTATATTTTAAAATATCTGTCCCCATTTTTTCAATGTTTTTCTCTCTCTCTCTCAAAATAGTTTAAATATCATATTCTTTTTGTTCTTAACATCAGCCATGTCACACATTTTGCTTATCAGGAATTTTTCCTGCCTTACCTCCAAACCTGCTTGGGTAGGCTCCAGGTTTCCTGTGATTCTACTCTGGATAAATAGGTTTAGATAATGTTGTATATATTGTTCTTAATCTCAGATGCTGTCTCTGTCATTTTGTGCCTGTCCATACTCTTATTACCTCTTATTAACTGCTCTTGTGCTATTCAAGTCTCATTGCCCCTAACCTTTACACTGCTGTCATTTTCATGGTCCCATCAGTCAGAACACAGTAGAATCTGTATTCTAATTTTTCTAAACTTTTCAGGTCTGCAGGTGCAACATTCTGTCTATAAATTGTTTGTGCCTGAGATGGAATCAGAGATCAATATGGCCGGTAGAAAATAACAAACCCCAGTGTTTGAGTGTTTTGAATGCAATATTGAAGGCATTCATTATAAGCACATTGTTGTTGGAGCAGGATATGTTGTGTGCTGTAGAGATTTAGAGTAAAAAACCCTCACACCTTAAAATTCACCTGATTTTCATTACAAATTGGCCTACTCTGGGCAATAAAAGGAAAGGAAAACAAGTGCCAACAGTCAGCGCAGATTTGTTCAGCACAAATGGCAAAGAAAATATTTTAAAAATGATAAAATTGGGTAAAATTGTTCATATTCAGTACCTGGTTTCATGATAAAAACAAAACCAAATAGTAAAGTGTGTTGTGTAGTGTAGTAAGCTTGAACTATCAATAAACTCATATTATATCCAAACCCATTAAGTGTACAGTTCTGTGTCATTGTGACCCAAAAATTAAACTCCATAGTAGCTCTTTAACCATACTATAATTACTAAAACTAAAACTGATACTAATATATATATATAAAAATAAAATAGAAATGTCTTTGTAAAATAAAAACTAATTTAAAACTAAAAATACACGATGAAGGAAAACTAAAACTAAACTGAATTTCCAAGTAAGGTCAGAAAAAATATAGAAATAAAAACTAATATAAAAAGGCAAAACTATAATAACCTTGGCCCAGCCCCTTCTTCCTTCTGTTCTGCATTATGTTCAAAAACCCCAACCCATTCTTCAACTGCACAAAATCCCAAGAAGGACCACCCCATAGACCTCCAAGGCTTTTCCTCCATCTAATTTAATTCTACTCTTTGTTTTTCTCTGTTTTCTTTCCCAGTTCTTACAACACCACCATAACCTGATCAAAGTCCTGTACAGCTGCCTGTGGTTTGTGAATGAAAGCAGATACCCCAACTTGTCACAAGACCCACTGTGTTCAGTCCTGTATGACAGTGATTTTCAACCCTTTTCATCTCATGGGACACATTCATATACATAGTGCATTGCAGTAGACAGGTGGCTCACCCCCGCGATCGCAGACTCTAGTGGTATCACTCCTTTTTTCTGTCACACACGTGCGCATGGGAAACAGCAAAAGGGCCTAAATAATAGTAATTCTAAGTGAGACCAGGGGATTGGCGGAGTGTGATAACTGTCTCTCTCAGTCTCTTGCAGACCATTCCTGGGAAATCCTGCTTGATTCTGGCACCACCGATGACATCATTTACGTTTTTCCGGTGCCCAATGATGACATCACTTCCGGACACAAAGACGGCACTTCTGTGTTTTTTTTCTCTGGCACCTAATGATGACGTCACTTCTGGGCACAGAGATGTCACTTCCATTTCTGGCACCAACGATCACGTCACTTCCGGTCATGAAGAAGTCACTTATGGTTTCGGAGCCAGTTATGTCACTTCCTCTACTATTGCTTAAAACGGCCATTTTGTTTCAAAGCCAGTCAGTTTTGTTCTATGCACATTCTGCTCCAAACCTTTATGATGTCTATGACTCATTCTTATGATAATTCGTATTTGTACCAAGGGAAACCAGTTCCATCTAGTGTGCCCTAAATGCTGTCTAGTCCTTGCCAGCCCCCTGAACAGAGGTCTTTCCCTCTTGTCAGCTGTCTCCCCAGCTGTCATTAGGCCTTTCCTTATCTGCCAGGAGCCCTATTCTCAGCCGTCACTAGTTAATAACAACAACAACAACGTTTATTTCTATAGCACGTTTTCATAAAAATGATGGAGCTCAAAGTGCTTTACAAGATGAAGAAAGAAAAAATGTAAAAATTAGGCAATACTAATTAACAAAGAATAAAGTAAGGTCCAATGGCCGAGAGGACAGAAAAAAGAAAAAAAAAACTCCAGAGGGCTGGAAAAAAAATTAAATCTACAGGGGGTTCCGAGGCTACGAGACCACTCAACCCCCACTAGACATTCTACCTGACATCAATGATCTCAATCAGTCCTCATGGTTTTCAGGCTTGACATGGAAGAATTTGATGATGATGGTCATGTGGACTTCTGGCCTTCAATCCATCAATGTAGGGACTGCACGGTGCCCTGATCAGGTGGTGGCGGGCACAAATCGCCACCACAGCAAACTAGAAAAAGAACAGCAGAGAATATAAGGGTTAGTACGGATTGTGGAGCTATGATAAAATGATAATTAAATGCATACACAGAATATTAGGGTTAGACTAAAATTAAGCTATGAGAAAGCCAAATAGTAGATGTATCATTCATATACAAAGTGCACTGCACCGGACAGGTCACTCAGAGGAGGTCCTCCCCACCTTTCTTAACTAAACTAACCGTGCTGTACTTTCATTCTACTCTGTGCTACACTATTGTCACAATTTGACTGATCAACAGTCGCCAGGAAAAGGTCATCAGGAGGCTCCCCCTCTCTCAAATAATGTTTTTTTGGATATAATAATTATTGACATTCTGTGGCGCATCAAAAAATATGTTGAATTTTTTGCTGATCAAACAAAAAATATGTATCATTTTGATTGATTTACAAAAAGTAATTACCTACCTTTTTTGCTTCAAAGTCTTTGTAAAAATATTTTGGAAACCATTTATTTATGATACTTTGTAACAATACTCAACATTATTTGGTGGCACAGTGGTAGTGCTGCTGCTTCACAGTAAAGCCTTCACTGGTTCATATCCTGGGTCCTCCCTGCATACTTTTTGCAAAGCGCTTTGAGTAGTGAGAAACTGCTATATTATTAATACTCTTATTATTATAATTATGATTATCACTGACGAGAAAGCAGGAGACAGAGCTGAAGGTGGCAGAGTTAAAGATGTTAAGATTTGCATTGGGTGTGACGAGGATGAACAGGATTAGAAATGAGTACATTAGAGGTTCAGCTCAGGTTGGGAGACAAAGTCAAAGAGGCGAGAGTGCGTTGGTTTGGACACATGCAGAGGAGAGATAAGGGGTATATTGAGAGAAGGATGCAAGGATAGATCTGCCGGGTAAGAGGAGAAAAGGAAGGCCTAAGAGAAGGTTTATGGATGTGGTGAGAGAAGACATGAAGGTGATGGGTGTAACAGAACAAGATGCAGAGGACAGGAAGATATGGAAGAAGATGATCTGCTGTGGCAACCACTAACGGGAGCAGCCGAAAGAAGAAGATGATCTACAATACAGAGTAATGGGGAGTGTGAATGACAGGTGAAGGAGAGAGTGCAGGCAGGGTGGAATGGGTGGAGAAGAGTGTCAGGAGTGATTTATGACCGACGGATATCAGCAAGAGTGAAAGAGAAGGTCTACAGGATGGTAGTGAGACCAACTGCGTTATTTGGGTTGGAGACGGTGGCACTGACCAGAAAGCAGGAGACACAGCTGCAGGTGGCAGAGTTAAAGATGTTAAAATTTGCTTTGGGTGTGACGAGGATGGACAGAATTAGAAATGAGGACATTAGGGGGTCGGCTCAGGTGAGATTGCATTGGTTTGGACATGTGCAGAGGAGAGATGTTGAGCATATTGGGAGAAGGATGATAGAGATGGAGCTGCCAGGCAAAAGGAGAAAAGGAAGGCCTAAGAGGTTTATGGATGTGGTAAGAGAGAACATGCAGGTGATGGGTGTGACAGAGCAAAATGACGAAAACAGGAAGATATGGAAGAAGATGATCCACTGTGGCAACCGCTAACAGAAGCAGCTGAAACAAGAAGAAGAAGATTATTATTATTATTATACGTATGTTTGTATGATCAAATTAAGACACAGCATAGTGAGGGATAAATAGGGACACTAGATGTGCTTGACAATAAGGTGCGATTTTAGAATAATTACACAGCATGGTGCGCGTGCAACATAAACATAATATGTATATTATGGGAGTACATGTTAATATAACTGTGGAGGGTTGACGCCCTGCCCGGGGTTTGTTTCCTGCCTTGCACCCTGTGCTGGCTGGGATTGGCTCCAGCAGACCCCCGTGACCCTGTAGTTAGGATATAGCGGGTTGGATGGATGGATGGATGGATGTTCATATAAATAGATTATACAAAATAATTTTTAGTATCCAAATTTGTAACAGGTTCAGACATGTAAACTGTTTATAAATGTACGTTTTCTTTAATTTCTCACTTAAGCTGGCACTTAAGTGTTCAATCTGCCTCAAAAGTGATTTAAGATATGAAGACGTAGGGGTAGTGATGGCGAAAGTGGTAAGGATAAGAACGGCGCATGCTACAATAAAATAAAATAAAAAGAAAAAGAGTAATAATTCCAAAACTCTTCTCTTTAAATATAAAGCTGTAGTGCAGAGTTTCAGCGTAGTATATGTGTACCAAATTTCAGGCTACAGGTTATTTGATTTTTGACCTTCTTGGGTTGCCCTTTGACCCTAAAGGTCAATCATCACCCCAAAGGCAGATAGTAGACGTCATGTAGTATATGTGTACCAAATTCCAGGTCAAATGATTTCCGAGCTACAGGTGATTTAAAATCCTGGAGAGATAAACAGACACCCACGGTAGCGTATTATATATAAAGATATATAAATCATATAGAATTTATATATATAATTCACTAAGGCAAGACACCCATGGAAAGCACGCCGGAAGGGGCGTGGATTCACTAAGCCACCGACAAGTAAGACACCTATGGCGAACGCAGGAAGGAGCCACGCCCACCAACTCCAAGACCATTGGATACGACAAAAACTCGCAGAGCCACACCCACCAACTCAGACGCGACGACACAGAAAAAACTGCGTCATTTATATTCGTCTGTCGTAGAGGCCACATACACTTCCGAGCCACGTTGACTGTTCATAGAGGCATGTTTCTCACGAAGGTGAATCGCCATATGCAGCGTGTAAAACGGTTTGCGAGGGGTATCCCATGGGATGCTTAAAACAATCCTTTACAACTGAGGTTACAACACAATGAAGTAAGCAGTCTTTAAAAACCGAGTTTTCGGTTACGATGCACAACCGCGTGCACCATAGCAAACTGTTTTACACGCTACATACAGCAATTCGCATCCGCAACAAACATGCGTCTTCTTAGATGCTCCTGCAGGAACACGAAAACTCTACATGAGTCGCAGGTGCATCTGGACTGTGCAAAGACGACGACGACTCAAGTGACGAGTTGGAGGTGGGCACATGAATGATGGCAGTCCGCCAGTTTTCAGTCATGGACGATTGTGTGTTGGTTCGTTCCGTGCATTGTTACAATGTTGCTTTTCTTGCTGATTTATTACATTACCGATTTTTCAAATGTTAATTTTCTCCCTTAAAAATCATTAAAAAACCGGCCTGATTATGCGGCGTATGGTACGTATGGTAGTATATATAATTTGCGTCGTAGACTTCTTTTGCGTCAGTATTTTTTTAAAGTAGTAATTATTTAATTTGTTTTAAAAAATCTTGCGGCACATCTACATTAACACACCGGTTGAAATTCGCTGCTCTAAGACAAAAGAATTTCTTATATAATACGCTACTGTGGCTGTCCATTTGTCTGTCCAGAATTTTAAATCACAATAAGTTAAGTGTATTCACTGCACATTATCGTGCAGTACGCCATTACTGATATATAAATAAAGAACTACTTAAGCACATTTACAGTATGTTAGGTAGAATGCCGAATGAGGACTGGGTGGTCTTTAGGCCTGGATACCCATACCAAATTTGATTTTTTCTCAAATTTAACTGGAGTTTTATCTTTTCTGTCCACCCTGGCCATCTAACCTTATCATTAGATTATCATTTAGAAATTAAAAAAAACAATTCCTTGTTTCCGGACTCTGTTTCTCTTAATTATATATCTTTCTTATATAAGTATGCATTATTTATTTTATTTGTTGTATATTCTTTATTCATCATTATTATTATCTAATTTTTCTTTACATCAAACTACTTATTTGCATGTTGTAAAGCACATTGAGCACATCCTTAGTAAGAGAATGTGCTATGGAGATAAATGTTGTTGTTGGGTAGACTAAGCCCGTAATAAGGGCTAAAGCTATTGACCCCTGTGGAAGAAAACTTAGACTTGATGGTCACATAGCCATTTAGGGGTAATAAAGTTATTATTTGTTAAGTGTTTTGTTATGCTTTTGATATTAAAAAGATGCCATAGCATATATCTTAAAAGTAGCATAAAGGGTTAATAAATGACAAACTTGTTTCAAGCATATCAGGTGTGGCGGATGGCTGGCGTTCTCTCACAGCCGGGACACCTGGAGGATGAGAAGACTGGGAGAGAGGCAATACCTCCCCCAGGACACGAGAGGGTGCTTGGACAATTCCAGAGCCATTGACCAATGCACCACCATGCCGCCCGGTGGAAATACAGGGCAGATAATTAATAAATGGCTCCTTGGGCCTAATTAATAGGGAAAATAACCAAATAATAATTCTTTGCATTTATATAGCGCTTTTCTCACTACTCAAAGTGCTCAGCAATTGCAGGTTAAGGGCCTTGCTTAAGGGCATAACAGAGAAGATTTCCTTTTGGCATTTACGGGATTCAAACCGGCAACCTTCCGATTGCCAGTGCCGGTCCCTAGCCTCAGAGACACCACTCCACCTGTTGGAGTGGAACAAATAAAAGAATCCCTGGGCACAACAGCGATGGAGTGTCTTGTACGGGGAGTTGGTAAATGTGTAGTTTGTGATTTGGGATACCCAGAGACAAGCCAAAGATCCTAGCTTGTGGCAGAAGATTTTTGGCATCAATAAGAGGCTTGGTTACAACCATTACAGGTAAAATATGACCTTAAAATGGGACTGTGACTTCCATTAACAGGAGCAGTGCTGACATGTTCCGAAGGGAGGGTTGACACCTATTGTGAGCAACATAACTGTTTGCTTTAATGGAACATCCATAGTAACTTACAGCTGAATGTGAACTGAGGTAACTTTGTGGATGTGAGCATGAGGATGCGAGTGTGGTTGTTTGCATAAGGATTCTATTTCTGGTCATTGTTGTACATTCATTGACAACATAAACTAATGACTTTTGAAGTTTTTGAAGTAAATACTTGTGCTGTCCGTGTCACCACCAGTGAAACTCATAAATGGTCTGATTGCAGATGAAATACAGGATAAGGTACGTTTTTGTGAACTAATACTGCTAATGTTTATTGGATAAGAAGGAAATCAAAAAGTTACTTAACACACAGGAATGCTGACAATATTTTTCATCATACGTAGAAGTTATGAGGTTAACCCACAATAATGAGTGGTTCAAATGGGTCACTTATATAGCCAAAAACATGCAGAGTATTATTGACCAAGGCAGCTATTGTAATAGGTGTTGAATTTTTGTGATTTTCTTTTCTGTTTTGCTACTGAGTACTTCTCTTCAGGATTTCCATCCACCAAAAAACTTTACAAATTATTGACCAGCAAGTCATGGAAATATATTTTCCGTCTTGATTTTTAACAGAGTGCAAAGTACCTAGGTTGGAGCAGTTCTCATGGAGCATTTTGTCGTCAGATGAAGAAAAAGAACTTTTGATAAACATTATTGTTTGACTCTGATTTTCCACTTCACTACTGTTGTTTGCTGTTGTTGATTTATTTGATTGTATTAATTTAAGTGATTACCATAAGTATTAAGGATTTACACTGATTTCTGTTTTTCTGGCCAGGGATCATTTACTTGTTATAGTCCCAAAGTGGGGACATATTTGGTATCTACTACACATGTGATTTATACAATTAGAAATAGAGTTAAAGTAAGAACATTAGGTCAACCTAGTGTGACTAAAACAGAGTTTTAGTGGGTCTTTAAAAAGTCCCAAAAGGGGGAATGTGTAAGAAAAATTAGTCTTGGGGTCACATAGTCATTTAGAGGTAATATAGTTATTGTGTATGAAGTGTTTAGGTATGCTAGTATATATCTTGGAAGTAGCATAAAGGGTTAATAAATGTCAGAAACTTGTTCAAGAATATCCGGAAAACCAGATAAAAGTCAAGTGAACATCAAGGAACAAGAAATTTTTGGGTGATGGTTTCAATAGTGGCTGACTATCATGTACCCAGTAAGATTTGACAGTGTCACATACACAGAAAATTCCTTAAACAAATATGAGTTGGGGCGGCACGGTGGTGCAGTGGTAGCACTGCAGCCTCGCAGTTAGGAGAAATGGGTTCGCTTCCCAGGTCCTCCCTGCGTGGAGTTTGCATGTTCTCACTGTGTCTGAGTGGGTTTCCTCCGGGTGCTCTGGTTTCCTCCCACAGTCCAAAGTCATGCAGGTTAGGTGGATTGGCGATTCTAAATTGACCCTGGTGTGTGTGTGTGTGCACGCCCTGTGGTGGGTTGATGCCCTGCCCAGGGTTTGTTTCCTGCCTTGCACCCTGTGTTGGCTGGGATTAGCTCCAGCAGACCCCCGTGACCCTGTAGTTAGGATTTAGAAGGTTGGATAATGGATGGATGGAATATGAGTTAAATACAAAAGTATTGGAAGTATTTGGCTGTGTAAGGTAATGAACCAATCAGAGTAAATTTCAGATGTTGTCTAAGTAGTGATTCAGCTCTGCTATGCAAATTCAATTGGCTTTAAATGTGTATGTCTCTGTTCTATGACCATTCTGTGGTAGCCTCTGCTTGTGGAGCCATCCCTTAGCGGACTGTTGTGTTGTGGTGCTCCCTCTTCATGAAGAGAAATTACACGCATTGAACAAGTTTCCTCCTGCCTGGTTCCTGACTCAAAGAGATCCCAGTTCAGAACGAGATTTCTTTCTTTAATATGTTTCCAGATTAATTTCTACCACACCCCCGGTCCAGTTGTGCAACAGTCACACAGAGAGAACGGAGCACTCAGACTCCTGTCATGTCATGACTGCTGTCTACTAAATACTGACTTAAAGGGGGTGAAAACTAATGCCATCTATTGTTTTGTGTTTTGTATTTGAAATTAATGTAGACCACTTTGCAGAGATATATTTGACTTTGACATTAAAGAGACCTGTTTCTGTTAAGTATCAAAGATGTCAAAATTAATGATATGTTGCCCATAACTTAATGTGAAAACTTCCAAAGGATGAACACTTTTCATAGGCACTGTATATTGTAATCTTTTCTAATGGAAGATGTGACCATAAGCGGTTGCCACTGCCTCCCAAACCCCAGACACAATTACACACCACGCAGTCGCAGATACAAATACAGATTACTTATTTATACAGTAGCTTCACTAAACAGACAAATCACAGACAAAAGTTTAATCGCCACCATCAATTAAAGTTTCCTTCCTCTCCTTCCACTCCTCCAGTGAACTTCTTCCCCTGTCCTCCCAACTCTGACTCCCATAAGTGAGGCAAGATTGCTCCTTTTATTTATGACATAGCAGACATAAGCACTTCCAGGTCATGTGGAAGCTCCCCAAATTCTGGAGACTTACTCCCTGCAGCGCACTCTGGTGGCACCATGGATCCCAACAGAGTTGCCCTTCTGAACTTCAGGTCCCATAAAACCCTACAGGAGACCAAACAGGGATATATTGCCCCTGATTGGGGATAAATGGTCCCTGATAAACAGCGTCCTCCTGTCTGTCCATTATATGATTGTCCCAACTGGGATAGGAACTTACAGTTATCCCATCCGGGTTACTCCTCCAGTTATGTAGTCCATCCACTATAGCCTGCCAGTCAGCTAACCTTTTGACTCTCTGTCCCAGTTGGAATGCCAATCCATCTAAGTATTTACACAGCTTTTTCTCACCTAATCTCTGTTATTCTCCTTTCATCTGCCCCTGGTTTTTCCCATCCTTCCCCTCTTGTATTTGTTACCTGCTTTATCCTTTTCAGTTACACACCTGTTGAAGATCACACAGCTGGCACATTTTGTCTTTAACCTTCTTTCCTTTTCAGCATGGAAGTAACCTTTAACCTTTTATCCTGGTTCAGCTGACCTAAACAGAAAGAGAAAGAAGTCCACACCTTGTCTAATTTGCAATGATTGTTGCTGGAACTTCAGTTGTGCCCTCATGTAAGTGTTTTTCTTTAACTTTGTGTTATAATTAATCTGGGTCACTCAGTTGTCATTGCATCTACATTATTTTTTGTTTTTTTAGGGCCATTGCAATATATACTGTATGCACAATCATGTTAAAAAGCAAGTATACCCATTGATGATGTTGACTTTTTCAACATATTTCAACAGGCAAATGGTAGATCTTCATGCAAACGGTGCCTACAGATAAAAGAGATATACAGTACCTGAACAAATAGCACGCAAAACTGACGTGATGTCAATGATCTAAATGAACAGAAATCAAGATTTCTCACGTGGACAAAGTATGCCCCCCATTCCAATTATCACTACTTCAAACTGGAAGTCCCAAAAGCACGTATGTCTCAGAAAGACTTTCAAAATTGCCCACTAGGGAGAATTACCATCAAAAACACATCTGAATAATGATGTTAAGATACTCTCCAAAGTCCTAGCCAGAAGGATGGAGAAAGTGCTGCCTTCTGTAATATCACAAGATCAAACTGGATGTATTAAAGGCCAACACTTAGCTTCCAATCTTCGACGCCTGTTTAATGTAATATGCTCACCCGCAAAGTCAAACACCCCAGAGATTTTATTATCGTTGGATGCAGAAAAAGCATTTGACATGATTGAATGGAACTATCTTTTCACTACATTAGAGAAATTTGGGTTTGGCCCGAACATTTGTGCATGGATCAAACTACCGTATACCAATCCAGAAGCTTCAGTTTGTATTAACAACATTAATTCAGACTACTTTAAACTAGAACGTGGTACCAGACAAGGATGCCCTTTGTCACCACTGCTATCTGCAATTGCCATTGAACCACTGGCAGTTCACTGTCGAAATACTTACCAGATAAAGGGGATTATCAGAGAGGGACTGAAACAGAAAATTTCTCTATATGCAGATGATATGGTACTGTATATATCAGACCCACAAAATACTGTGCCTGCAGTCTTAACAGCACTTACAGAATTTCAAAAGATCTCTGGTCTCAGAATTAATTTGACTAAAAGTGTGTTCTTTCCAGTGAATTCTCAAGCACATAATATTAGATTGGACACCTTCCCTTTTATCATCGCAGATCAGTTTAAATACCGAGGGGTAAACATCACAAGTAAACATAAAGCTCTTTATCTACAAAATTTTGCTGTCTGAATGAGAAAAATGAAGCAAGACTTGCATAGATGGTAAACCCTTCATCTCACTCTAGCTGGTAGAATTAACATTGTTAAGATGAATCTCCTCCCTAAGCTTCTCTTTTTATTTTAAAACATTCCATAAATATATATATAAAGCATTTCTGCAATATATAAAACCATTTTACAGACCGTCCCTTTCAAAGATCCAAGAGGACAGTGGGAAAAGGATCTCTTACTCAATATCTCAGAAAAGGAGTGGAAGGTAGCAATGCAGAGAATTTACCCGAGCTCCATATGTGCAAAGCATACAATTATTCAACTCAAAATTATATATTGAGCACATTTGTCTCGCTTAAAATTGTCCAAAATGTTTCCAGGGTGAGATCCATCCTGTGAACACTGTAATCAAGTTCCAGCCTTACTGGGTCACATGTTTTGGGCCTGCACCAAATTAACAACATTTTGGACCAAATTCTTTAAATACCTTTCAGACAGCCTTGGTGTCACAATCCTTCCTAATCCATTAACAGTTGTGTTTGGTGGGCTCACAGATAGGCTTAAAGTGTAGAAGGACAAGCAAACTGTGATTGCCTTTACTACACTATTGGCATGTAGACTTATCTTGCTCAACTGGAAGAATCCTAACTCTCTTATTCTAAGTCAGTGGGTAACTGATGTTATATAGTATACTACTGTAGCTACAGTAGCTAAAATATAAATTTAAAAGGTCCGCTTACTAAATTTCCATTTAGTCTGAGGTCCGGAAAAGTGACGGTCAAATTCCAAATAGAGAACTCCAAAAAAAGGCAATCCCCAAACTTTAGAACTATACACAAAAAAAATGACATTTAGTGTGAAAGGTGACACCTTCTTTGTGCCACCAGTTGTTTGAACTTGGGCATAAAAGGTGTGAGGGCAAGGCGGAGGCACTGATGTAAATGTTCATTGGTGAGGGTGTTGCGGTATGTGTTTTTCACCATGTTCATAGTGGAAAAGGCAGATTCACAGCAGTACGTTGAAGGAAACATTGTAAGAATTTGAAGGGCCATCTTCTGCAGGAGAGGAACACCTGCCGCAGTAACCATCTTTGTCCAGAAGGTGACAAGGTCACAGTGAGATTCCTGCAGTGCTAGGTTTTCTTGTAGCTCAATTAACTCTGTTTGCAGAGAAGCAGCACTGGCCCATTGGAAGACTTGTGTGGCTTCATTTGAGAATTCTGCAATATTTTGGACAAGAAATGGATTTTCGATGCAGAGCAAGACTTGTTTTCCCAAAGGGAAATCTTCAAAGCGAGTTTGGAAATTTTTAATCAGCTTGTCCAGGAATTCAGCATAATTGTGATGGTTATGTTTTCCTGCAGTCTGATCCAAATGTCTTGGGAAGTGAAGCAGGTCCTGCTGTAAGTCACATTTGAACACCTCCAGCTTCCTCTAGAAAGCACGGACAGCTAACATGAGGTCATACGCTGTGCTGTTTTCGCCTTGGAGCTTCATAATAAGGTCATTAAGATGGGAAGTAATGTCCGTTAGAAAAGCAACAATTTCCATTTTCTCATCATTCTTCATGAAATCCACAAACGGTTTGGCTTTTGCACTCTTCTGATCCAACAGAAATGTCTCCAGCTCTTTCCGCAGTGCCCAAAAACGCTCCAGTACTTTGCCTTTACTAAGCCACCGGACATTGTTGTGAAGGAGCAAATCATCAAATGTTGCATTCACTTCTATTAGAAATGAGTGCAATAAACAATGTTGCAAAGAAGAGGATGCTCTCAGTTAATTGACTAGTTTCATGACTGTTGTCATGACTTCTGAGTACCTTTTTCCTATTATTCTCTCTTTATTTTCTGGATTATTTCATCCTTTTGAGTCCCTTCAAACAGAGCAGTCACCACTTCACTCATACACTCTTTGACTACTTCAGCATCAGAGAAGGGTTTCTTGTTTTTTCCCAGGACCCATGCTACTCTTAGTGAGGCTTCTGTTGCTCGCTCCTGTTGTGTGGCTGATCTAACTATTACACTGCTTGTAGCTTCATATGATGCTTTCAGCTGGTTTATTTTTATGGTCCTTACCTCTGAGTTCTGAGGGTAATTTTGTTCGAAATGTGCATGCTTGGTTTCATAATAGCGTTTCACATTACCACTTTTGATTATTGATACCGTCTCGTAGCAGATTAAACACATTGGTTTTTTGCTTCCGACGGGGAGCACGAACGCATATTTTTCTGTCCACTCACTCTTAAATTTGCGGTTTTCAAAATCAACTTTTCTTTTCTTATCAATGAACTGTCTTGAGCCAGCCATCTTCACTTTCAGTCAGCAAAAAAAATTCAGTTATCGAAATTTGCACTGCCCGTGAGTGATGAGACTGCCTGTTCACCGGCCTGACCCAGAGCACGTGACCGCTATATAAACCTGGCTGCCATGAATGAGCGAGCGAGCGAGTATTGGGAGGGAGGCAGGGAGTAGTGGGAACGTTGCTATGACGATACTGTTACAGCTGCTGTGATTGGACATAGATGAAGCAGCCAAACCGAGTAGAAACCTCATATGGCACTTTTCCACTGCATAGTACGGCACAGCACGGTTCAGTACAGCTCACCTTGGTTCGGCTCAGTTTGGCTCGGTTTGCGTTTCGACTGCAGTTTAGTACCACTTTAGAGTGGGCGGGATTATTCACGTGTCGTTAGAGTTGCACCGCCTCTACTGCCGTGACACCGTGGAACTTTTACAACAACACGCAGACAACGACAACACTTTAGCTCGACGACGCGCAAGGGTAAGCATCTAAAAAAAGCACGTCACTAGCTAACTTTTATCACTGTTGCAAAGCATAAAATGAACTTAACTGCCAGTGTAACATTAAAATGCTGATTCTGTATATTACAGATCTTCCACATTTTGCAAAAAAGTCGCCGCAACAGACCATCTGTTTGGACATTTAACCGTGCCTCAGAGTGGTGGGATGTGATTGTTCCCGGTTTTAAACACTCAGTGGCTGGAGAACTTTCGAATGTCTGAAGAAACATTCATCCACTTATGCAACAAACTGCGTCCAGCGATGGAGAGACGCGACACAAACTTCCGCGTGTGTGTACCTTTAAAGAAAAGAATAGCCAGTGACGCAGTAATGACGATTTTCTCCGGCCAATCAGTGACCAGCAGAGTTTACACGTCACGTTTTGGTAACGGTTCGGCACGCTTGGAACCTCGGCTGAGGTGGTACTAAAAAAAGGACCAGGTACCAGGTACTGTTACCAGTGGAAAACGCCCCAGAAGTGAGCTGAACTGAACCGTGTCGTGCCATACTATGCAGTGGAAAAGCGCCAATAGATACTGTATATCGCGCAGAATCACAATTGCGCACTTCATTGAGAACTCATTTGGATTATGATTAAATTTGCATGTTTGTTTTGGCGTCGGTCCACATTTAACCGTATTTGGGTCCGGATGCGGACCGGAGTCTGCCTATTGAGTACCTCGTAGTATATAGTATATACTATTTGAAACTCAAAAAATTAAACTTAGAGGATCTGTTCAAAACCTTTTTAAAACCTGGCAGGATATATAATCAGTAACATTTTAGAATAAGCATGTACTGTATATTGGGGAGAAAGACTCTTTCCTTTCTTTTCTACTCTCAAAAGGTTTACTCTGACTGTTGGCCTTCCTCTCTTCCTCATGCGTGGGAGTTGAAATGAATTTAGTTTTCTTATATTTGACTTGATTGTATGGAATGTTACATCCTTTTAATAAAATCAAATAAACAATAAAGCAAAACGGTAGAAGACCCTCTCCAAGCAGCATGATATTCCTATGACAACAGTGTCAAATATTATGGAGAAGTTTAAGGTTCATGAGACCATAGTCAACCTTTCTGGACGTGGCCAGAAGAGAAAAATCAACCCTAGAATGATGTAACGTGCGGCCAGGGCTCTTGCCCTACTGGGACGCCTCCACGCTGGGAGGACCGGGGGAGCAAGCGTTACCTTCCCCGGGACGCTAAATGGCAACCCCCATGGCTTGCAGAGGTGCCTCAGACTCCCGCAGGGCTTCATGGGAGTTGGAGTGTGGTGCAGCCCTGTTGGGATCCACAGGCGCCACCAGGTGGTGCTGCAGCAGGAGCTGCTGAGCCCTTATGAGCAGTTCTTCCACCACACCCGGAAGTGCTGCCGGAAACGAGTAATCAAGCACCTGGTGCACTTCCAAGTGTGTTATAAAAGGAGCCAGCAGCCACTACTCGGGGAGCCAGAGTCGGGAAGAGGAGCGATGAAGCTTGACCCGAGGAGTGAAGGTAGAGAAGGAAAGGAATAACAGAAGAGACTTATGGTATTGTGGTTTGTTTGTGCGTTTTGTGCTCTCTTGTTATAATTGTGGGGAATGGGGAAGGCTTTTCCCACAAGGGAAGAAGAAAAATAAAACTTGTGTGCTGTGAACTTGTGTCCCACGTGTGTCTGTGTTGGGTTCAGCTGGCGGTGCCAGCCTGGTGGGCCACAATGGGTAAAAGGACAGAATGGTAGATAAAAAGCCAAGGACAACCACCAAAGAGATACAAGCTGAACTCCTCCAATGCCAAGGTGCATCAGTGTCTGATCATACCATCTGTAGCCTTTTGAGTGAAAGTGGGCTCAATGGAAGAAGACCCAGGAGGACTGCACTTTTGAAAGAGAGACATTAAAAAGCCAGAATGGAATTTGCTAGGAGAATGTCCTTTGTACAGATAAGACTAAACTGGAGCTTTTTGACATGTCACATCAGATCAGTGTCCACAGACGAAAAAGAAAACCAGACCTACTGCGCAACATGGAAGGAGGCACCGCTATGCTCTGGGGCTACTTTGCTGTGTCTACCATGGGGTGCCTTGAGTCTGTGCAGAGAACAATGAAATCTCTAATTTATCAAGACATTCTGGAGCGAAACATACTAACCAGTGTCAGAAAGCTCTGTATCAGTTACAGGTTATGGATCTTACAATAGGATAATAAGCCAAAATACAAAGCAAAAATCACCTGAGAATGTCTAAGAACAAAACATTGGACTACTCTGAAGTGGCCTTCCATAAGCCCTGGTTTGAATCTCATCAAACATCTATGGAAAGAGCTGAAACATGCAGTCTGGAGAAGACCCCTTCAAAGCTGACCTGTAGACAAGTGTAGAACTCTCATGGACAGCACCAAGAATCGCTTGTGTGCAGTGATTGTAAACTAAAGGTTGTACAACATATTAGGTGAAGGGTCCTGTTATTTTTGTCCATACCATTTTCATTTGTGTTATTATTTGAAATATTCTGTTGAATCAAATCATTAAATCAAGGTCTGATTTTTGTTAAATACGGAATAAACAATGAGGGGTACCAATTACTTTTGTCAATTTCAAGTTATTGCAGAAATAATTGTGGGTCCTTCTTTTTCTCCACGTTTGTATATAGTCCCTTTCACAGAGACATATAGAGCAAGAGAGATAAAATGTTTGCTTTTACAACTTTCCACTTATATCTAGATAAAAACAACGCACATTGTAATCTTAAAAATTAGCAATGATATTCTTTAAAGCCTTTCAAAGTAGTATAAATGTGTACATTACTTTTTATCTTAACCATAATTCAACCATCCACTTATTTCCTGCACCTGCTTACGCCATTACAGTATCACAAGCAGACAGACCTGTTTAATCAGCCTCAGGTGCAGAACAAGAAACAACTATAGTTGGGACTCTTATTGATCATATTATGCATCCACACTGACTTAAAGTGTCCTCCCTAAAGTTTGGGACAATGACACATTTTTCTTTGATTTCCCCCTCTGTTCCACAGTTTACAAATCAAACCATTCAGACACTGCGGTGGGCTTGTGCCCTGCCCGGGGATTTGTTCCTGCCTTGCACCCTGTGTTGGCTGGGATTGGCTCCAGTGGACCTGTGTTAGGATATAGCGGGTTGGATAATGACTGACTGACCATTCAGACATGATTAAAGTGCACATTGCTGACTTTCATTTTAGGGTATTTGCATACATATAGGTTAGGTTAGATTGGGACAGAGGAGATCTCTGAAAGCACGGGTACACTGATTCAACTCTTAAAATTAATTTTAAATTATTCTAAAAAAACCCATCCATCTTAATTTAAACCTTAAAATTATGAAATTTAAAATGGTTAAAATTGTAGGTAATCCATCTATATAGTTAAAACCATGCTCATTCAATTCGTATTATAAAAAACATTTTGAAAAATATATAATTATCTATCTATCTAATTTTAGCAATAATAAACTTAAAATACATTTGGGGTGCAAATAGCACCTAAGAATTGCTCTAAAAATTTATTTTAAATTATTTTTAAGATTACTGTTAAAAGAGCTATATGTTTACTGTAAAACAATGGATAAAAACCCACAACCAACCCCTAATAAATTTAAATTAAGTTTTAAAAAATAATTAAAAAATTAAAATCAGAGAAAAGGAAGGGTTAACTATTTAAATGTAGGCAAAAAGTTTACAAACTTTTTTAGGGTTAGGGGTGTAAAAAGGGATAGGAAAGTCTTACTAAAAGCCTAGGATTACTATTTAAGATTAGGTATGTTACCCTGTGACGTTAAGATTAGGGCTATGAAGAGGGGTAGAATGAGCTATATATGTTAACTAGCCCCTAAGGGGAGATCTTAACATCAGGGTCCAGCCGAAATTGGAGCACTGAAGCTATTTTTAGCATCAGGGACCTACCCCACTGACTTTAAGGTAAAGGATGGGGTAGGGAAAGGACATCTTTAAAACTCTTAAGATCAGGGGTATGAAGAGGGGTGGGCAAATCTTAATCAAAGTCCAGGGTTACTTTTTAAGATTAGATATGGCACCCTGCGATTTTAAGATAAGGGATATCAAAAGGGATAGGGTAATCTATATATACTAATTGGACCCCAAAGGGGGATCTTAACATCAGGGCCCAATCCAAATTAAAGCCCTGAGGACATTTTTAACATCAGGGACCTACCCCACTGACTTTAAGGTAAGGGATGGGGGAAGGGGAAGAACATTAATAAATATATTAAAATTGGTTAGGTTAGGTAGACTTTACTATGCCGGGGGAATTTTGTTTTGCAGCAGAAAAGTATAAAAACCAAAGATATTTTGGTCACACGACACTTGTTCTACATGGTCTCCCCATTTCAGGGCACCATAATGTCGTTTTAGCACCATACTACATAGTCTGGTCTTGATCCACAGCTAGTACCATACTACAATTCCCTCCACAGAGCTGAGGGCAAAGACACATTTCCCCTTGATATCCCCCTCAGCTCCACAGTTTAAAACTACAAATCAAATAATTCATACACAATTAAAGTACGCACTGCAGACTTTCATTTGAGTGGATTTGCACAGATTTTGTTCACCCAACACTTTTTCTACATGAACCCCTCATTTCAGGACACCATAACATTTGGCACACAGCAATGGCAGGTTTATTAAAGCTGTCATATTTAATTCTTTGTTGCATATCCCTTACATGCAATGACTGCTTGAAGTCTGCAATTTATAGACATCAGCAGGTGCTGAGGATCTTCTCTGGTGATGCTCTGCCAAGCCTCTCATGTAACCATCTTCAGCTCCTGCTTGGTTCAGGGGGCTTGTCCTTATTTGCATATAGAGGGCCTGCTCAGTTGAATTTAAATCAGGGGCAATAGATGGACATTCAAAAATTTTTAACTTTGTATCTTTGAAAAGCTCCTGTGTTTGGATCATTATCTTGTTGTTGGATGAAGCACTATCTACTGAGTTTGGATGCATTTACTGGAACTTGAGCAGATCAGTTGTATCTCTACGCCTCAGAATTCATTGTGGTATTGCCGTCAGCAGTTCCAATATCAATGAAGAGAAAAGTACCTGGACCTGTGGCAGCCATACATGCCCAAGCCATAACACCCCAGCACCATGTTTATCATATGAAGTGGTCTGCTTTGGATCTCGGGCAGTTCTTTGTCATCTCCACACTTTGCTTTTGACATCACTCTGATCATCTTTGTCTCATCAGTGCACAAGACCGTTTCCAGATTTCTGAAGGCTCTTTTTAGTCCTTTTTCGCTAATTGTAATTGGGCCATCCTGTTTTTGTGGCTAACTAGTTTTCTGCATCTTGCAGTGTGTCTTCTGTGTTTCTGTTAATGACGTCTTCTGCATATAATTGTCTCTAACACATCCACATCAGCCTTCTAAAGACTGTCTCTGAAATGTTGGACAGACGTTTGGGGCTTTTTCTTTACCAGAGTGTGGATTCTTCTGTCCTCAGCAGTGGAGGTCTTCCTTGGCCTACCCACCAATATGTTCCTTCTTCCTCATGATATCCCAGACAGTTGATTTAGGCCATCCTAAGGTTTTACTGATGTCTCTAATGGTTTCATCCTCATAACAGCCTCTTATACTTACATTGGCATGGCTCTTGTCCTCATGTTGAACAATGACAACTGCAGACTCCAAAGAGTAGAAGCAAGCCGAGGTATCTTATGAAGCCATGAAATCCACCTGAAGAATCACAAACACCTATGACACCAATTGTCCCAAATATTATGGTGCCCTGGAATGGGGAGACCATGTAGAAAAGGTGTTGTGTGACCAAAATGTCTTTTGGTTTTTATACTTTTCTGCTGCAAACAAATTTTCCTCTGCGATAATAAAGTCTACCTAACCTAACCTAAAAGTATACCATGTGAACTTGAATCACGATTGTAATGTTAAACTGTGGAGCAGAGGGGGGAAAATGTTTCTTTGTCCCAACCATTATGGAGGGCACTGTATATTCTTATACTGTGTTTCCCCAACACTAAGACCGGGTCTTATATTGATTTTTGCTCCAAAAAATGCACTAGGGCTTATTTTCAGGGAATATCTTATATTTATTCATGTATAACAATATACATTTAACCAAATACAGTCATGTCATCTTCTTCTGGAACATTGCCATAACTCTCCACATTCAAACCCTGAATTCCAGCCAGTCGATGTGTGTGCTTCAATGTTTGATGAATGGTTCGTTGTGGTGAAGCAAAATGCCAACATACAAATGTATTCATGTTGCCTTTATACTCAAGCGTCGCATATTTCTTAAAGTAATGGCACAATATATTTTAAAAGTCTCACAAAAGTCCATTTTTTTTTGTACCTTACAATACCATCAGAATGTCTTCTTCTTTCAGCTGCTCCAGTTAGGGGTTGCCACAGTGGATCATCTTCTTCCTTATCTTTCTGTCCTCTGTATCTTGTTCTGTTACACCCATCACCTGCATGTTCTCTCTCACCACATCCATAAACCTCCTCTTAGTCCTTCCTCTTTTCCTCTTCCCTGGTAGCTCTAACCAACTCAATCTCGCCTCTCTGACTTTGTCTTCCAACTGTCCAACTTGAGCTGACCCTCTAATGTACTCATTTTTAATCCTGTCCATCCCATCACACCCAATGCAAACCTTAGCATCTTTAACTCTGCCACCTCTAGCTCTGTCTTCTGCTTTCTGGTCACTGCCACCGTCTCCAGCCCATATAACATAGATGGTCTCACTACCATCCTGTAGACCTTACCTTTCGCTGTTGCTGATATCTGTCTGTCACAAATCACTCCTGACACTCTTCTCCACCCATTCCGCCCGGCCTGCACTCTCTTCTTCACCTCTCTTCCACAATCCCCATTACTCTGTACTGTTGATCCCAAGTATTTAAACTTATCCACCTTCACAAACTCTACTTCTTGCATCTTCACCATTCCACTGACCTCCCCCTCATTTACACACACGTATTCTGTCCTCTCTAGAGCATCTCTCCACCTCTCCATGGTCTCCTCCACCTGATCCCTACTATCACTACAGATCACAATGTCATTAGCAAACATCATAGTCCACGGGGACTTCTGTCTAATCTCGTCTGTCAACCTGTCCATTACTATTGCAATACCATACAATACCATCAGAATGTACGGCTGCGTATTTAAGCCACAGAGAAAAAAAATAAGAACATAATGAAAATGTCTATTTTGTGATTAAATTAGAAATTCCGGCTTTAAACTTGAAATGTCCACTTTAACCTTGTAGTTTACTTTGTCGTTAAGGTAGACCGTTATAAACGTTATCTTAAAACTGACCCAGTCCTTAAATCGCTATGCACTTTTGGGGCTTCCTCCTTACCTGACAGCAGTGGCAAGCAGTGATAGATTGCCACACAGAACACATTACATTTATAATATTCCAGCTCTCTGTACATTTAGAATTCTTAGATTTACACTTGATAACACTTTCATGATGAAATGCATTAAAATATGTATGTTACATTTACAGATCAATCATTAACTTTCTTTAAATAAAGAATACTACTGTTAACAGATACACATATGTGGTGTCATGGTGGCAGAGTGGTGTATGTGTGTGCTTGTGTTCACCTTGCGATGAGCTGATGCTCCATCCAGGGATTGTTTCTTTCTCACGCTCGATGCTTGCTACTCATGGGCGCATCCCCGAACTGATGGGTGTAATCATTAGACATCCTTTTCAGAGATACTGTGGCAAGGTGTCCTCGGAATTTAATGGATGTTTCGGGCACACACGTCGCATCGCATGAAGAATAAACCTGGCCTTAGCCGCCTAACTTTTCAGCTGACGATCTTGACTAGGGCTTATTTTTGGGGTTGGGCTTATATTACAGAACAGCCTGAAAATCATACTAGGGTTTATTTTTGGAGTATATCTTATTTTCGGGGAACCACGGTACTAGGCTAATTCAAAACCATCATTTTACCTAATGTGCCTGGGAGGAAGTATGATATAAGATATGGTAGAACCTGGTAACTCAAAACTAGGGTTACCAAACATCTGGCAACATCCAGAGGACATGTCCTCCTTTTCAGTGCCCTCCATCTGGCAGGCATTGGCTAAAAAGGTGAAAATGTCCAGCTTTCATTAATCATTGACTTGACCGTGTTATTGGCTGAAATCACACGCTATCATCTCTATGTTTTACATAAATCATCTATGTTTTATCGAAAACAAAACATGGCTATGCACCTATGCCCACTTTGCCATTTTGTGTTGTCCGTACTTGTTACCCGAATATGCAGTAGTCTTTTATCTAAAAATGTCATCCAGCAATAACACTAACAAGTAGAAATGCAAATTCTCGAACCACATGAAAACAAAGTATCTGTGAATGGTGAAGGAAGCATGGAAAATGAAGGAAACTGTTTGGTTTGTAATTCTCAATCTAATATTATATGCTTGAGAATTCACTGGAAAGAGTACACTTTTATTCAAATTAATTCTGAGACCAGATATCTTTTGAAATTCTGTGAGTGCTGTTAAGACTGCAGGCACAGAATTTTGTGGGTCTGATATATACAGTACCATATCATCTGCATATAGAGAAATTTTCTGTTCCAGTCCCTCTCTGATAATCCCTTTATCTGATAAGCATTTCGACAGTGAACCGCCAGTGGTTCAATGGCAATTGCAAATAGCAGCGGTGACAAGGGGCATCCTTGTCTGGTACCACGTTCCAGTTTAAAGCAGTCTGAACAAATGTTGTTAATGCAAACTGAAGCTTCTGGATTGATATACAGTAGTTTGATCCATGCACAAATGTTCAGGCCAATGCCAAATTTCTCTAGTGTAGTGAAAAGGTATTTCCATTCAAACATGTCAAATGCTTTTTCTGCATCTAATGATAATAATATTTTTGGGGTGTTTGACTTTACTGGTGAGTATATTGCATTAAACAGACGTTGAAGATTGGAAGATAAGTGTTGACCCCTGATAAATCCAGTTTGATCTTGTGATATTATCGAAGGCAGCACTTTCTCCATCCTTCTAGCTATGATTTTTGAGAGTATTTTAAGATCATTATTCAAAAGTGAATTTGGTCTGTATGATGCACATTGTAATAAGTCCTTATTTTGTTTAGGAAAGATGGTGATTAATGCTTGGCGAAAAGTTTGAGGTAGAATTTGATTGTCTCTAGCTTCTGTAAATGTTGCTAATAAGAGGGGAGCTAGCTGAATAGAGAATTTATTATAAAATTCTACAGGGTAGCCATCAGGGCCTGCTGCTTTCCCGCCTTGAAGTGGCTTTATCACATCTAGTAATTCTGATAGCGCAAAATGTTTATCGAGTTCCTCTGCACTAAAAGTATCTATTTGTGGTATCTGTAATGTATCCAGAAATGCATTAGATTGTGTATTGTCTTCTTTGAACTCAGTAGAATATAAGAATTTATAGTAGTCTCTAAATGTGTATATTATGTTTTTATGTGGTTTGTGATTCTTAGTTGTCTGTTTCAAGCAAAGGTACCACTGATTTAGAACACGTTACCAGCAAAAAACACAGAAACATGGCATACTTTCAAAGTTGTGCAAATAAAGCCAGTTATTCAGAGCTGCTTAAAATCTGTGAATTTTTCATTTGTATTATTGGGCACAATGCCAATGTTGAAGGAGCATTTTCCTTGATCAACACATAGTGGATAAAACAGTCTGTTGACTCTGTCAGAAGAATTCTTCTTACAATGTACAATTTTAAGAACGTTTCTTGTCTGGAGTTCCATGACTAAGTTGCTGGGAACGATGAACTTCTGCGAAAAGTCTCCTCGTCTAAAAAATATGAAACTGCATAGATATACTATAAATTTTAATTTTGATGACTCGTTTTGTTACCTGTCAAATTAGTTGTTTTTAAAGTTTTCATTGTAACATACAGTTCACACTGTGTTTCATGAATAGAACGGGACACGTTTTCCTTTGTCCTCCTTTATGACCTTTGGTATACTCCTACTCAACACAGACATCAGAGGTAGCCTTAGGGGTGTGCGGGGCCTAGGGCTGACCAACCCCATGTGGGGCCAGTTACATCAAATGCTGTTATCGGTATGTGTGGACTGTGTAAACTTGCGCGCGAATTTAATAAAAATAATATTAAAATACATTGGATTTTCTCATTATTGTATTCAGCTAAATTTTTGCAAAATAACACGCGGACTTTATCAATATACCAGTAACGGCACACAAATACACTTGTTTTCATCCTCCTTCTCTGTACGTTTAGCATTCATTTGCTCAGAGGTTGATGCGATTGCTGCTTCCTCAGCAGCTCTTCTTTTCTCCACCCTAGTGGCCCACTTCTTCTCTTCTTTCGTTGGCATCTTTTCACGTTAAAACTGATTAAGTCAGTGTTTGTGTTGCAATTACTTGGTACGTTTTCCTTAATTTTTCACTTAAGTTGGCACTTAAGTCTTCAATCTGACTCAAGAATGACTTACGATATGAAGAGGTAAGGGAAGTGACGGTGAAGCTGGTGGAGATGACAACGGCGCCCGTACTCATGAGCCACACTGCTGCCCTCTGACGAGAGTTTATTCTTCAATAAACTAAAATAAAAATAAAAATAGGAATAACCTTGGAGGTCAATCATCACCCCGAAAGCAGATAGTAGATGTCACATAGTATATGCGTACCAAGCATCAGGTCAATAGTTCAAACTGTTTGTGAGCTACAGGTGGCTTGAAATCCCGGACAGACAAATGAACTGCCACGGTAGCATATTACATATAAAGATAACTGGAAAATATAACTTCACAAATCCGCTCGAACGGCACACGCAGACCTCAAAAACTGGGCCCCCTTAGGCGCAGGGCACAGGGCCTAGGGCGGTCACCCCACTTGCCACCCCTAAACAACGCTCTTGACAGACATTGACCATGTAGATTCCAATATTGACAGCAAAATTTATAGATTTTAGTATAGTATAAGATTACACAAAAGTTGAAAAATTCTGAGATGGACTGGCTCCTCATTCGAGGATGGTTCCTGCCTTGTGTCAGATTTGGGCTCCTTTCCCCCTTAATCCTTGTTAAGATGTTTTAGTTACTCAGGATTACCCAACGTGAGTGAATGTCGCTTTTAATTGCCTGCCACCTCTCCAAGGTTGTGCCGTTTTACTAGACGAAGTGAGTACAACTGCTGAATAGGAACTGCCGCCGTTGTTTTTGGTCAGCACGTGCCTTGTAGTGCGGACAGCAGACATGTCGCTCTTTGAAAGCACAGCCCATAACAACTCGCGTCGGGAAGTATCCCAAACAACTCGGTAGTGAACGACTCCTAACTAACGAACGTAGACGATTACATCGGTGTCCGGAATTTGGTTAAATTCTCTTTTAATTCCAATATTGTCTTTTTTCCCCTTAACTCAGCGTCTTTACAGGAAGAGTTTTCATCAGGCAGGGCGTTAGACAGACGCTGCGGAGGGGACCTTCCGCCATATAAAGACTTACCGCTCATCTCGGACTCTCTCAGTTGTCGGTGCGGCCGGTGGGGCGGATCCCATTAAAAAAATAAATAAAAATAGAGCAACACAATTTCGGAAAACAAGAAACCAATTTTTGAAGAAAGCACCTAAATCGATTACCTTTTTCGGAATTAAACACACTGAAAAAAGGTAAGCAGCGTCAGCGTGGGATGAAATGGACTCCTGCGATTGTGTTAAAATGTCATTGTTTCAGTGGAGCGGAGCTGCTGCAGCGAAGTCGTCAGTTACAAGGCCCTCTTGTCTCTTTTATTTTACTTTTATTTCTTTATATTTATGGGTATTATAAAGCAGTAGACCGACACCTGGCGCACGTCTGGCGATATTATTGTATTTCTTCGGGTTCAACTGTTACGGGTTAATGGAGGAAGGAATGAGCCAGAAGAGAAGGGGGAGGGGGTTTTGTTTAAAATGTGGGTCCCTTTTGTCATCGCGAAATTCGGATCATTTAAAATTCCATAATTGAATCTAAGCACTCTTATTTAAAAGGAGTGGCTTGTATAGCGCAATCTTGCAGTCAGGAACGAACCGAGGACGCTCTTCTTGGGCCGCATTTAAGTTTCTGTTGCGTCTGTCACTTTCTGAATTCGTCTTTACCGGTTAAGTTAGTGGGGAGCAGTTGCCCATCTCGCTAATAATAGGCACAAACCAAGAGCAGATTCTGGATGGGGTGCCAGACCATTGCAGGGTACAATGGCGCACCAGGCCACTTTACTTATGCCATTATCCCAGCCAGACGGTCGGAAGATCCTAGAATCCCAGGAGGGAAAGCTCGAGAACATCCACATGCAGCAACAAAGGCACAGCCTGCATAAAATCGAAAACCGGTCCAGTTGCGGTGTGGTGCCAAAGTGTGGCCCAAGTTGAAACGTTAGTTCGTTTTAAATGCCGTTACTGTTGCCGATGGCGTTATGTTTGAAACAGACACAGTTGGTTGTGTCGTTAAAGCAGATGAAATTGACATTGAACTCTGGTCCTTACAAAAAAGTCAGTTATTTATGTCCTTGGTTAGTAACTTGTAGTGTGCTGTCTAATGGCGAAGTAGGTTCTTTTTAAACATCTTTTTCTTGTACTAAACCCCTGTCCTGCAAACAAATTCAAACTTATTATTCAGATTGCAGGAATGAAATTAAATAAGAGTATACAGATGGCAGGATTGGAACTAAATACAAAAGTACCTTTTTTATTATGAAATTTAAACCAGAACTTTGTGGTCCTGAACCGTGCGTGCCTTGCCAGGATGCATTCTTTAATAAATACAAAAAAAGTTGACTTTTTCACATGTCTTTTTACAATTCTGAGTAGTGTTCACACTTTGGACGTAGAAATCAGTGGAACATTAAAACATGGAAATATACTGCAGTGGACCTTGTTTTAAAAGCCCCTGGGGATTGTTCTGCCTTGTGCCTGATGATTGCTGGGATAGGGTCCAGGTTCCTTGCCTCCCTACTTTGGATAAGCGGGTTTGAAAAATGGGATGGTGGAAGGATTAATGCCTGTTTTAATAAATGTAATGGTGATGCGTAATTCACATCCAGTTTTACCATCTTTACATAATTTACAGATACACAAGACAAAATACCATTTAATATACATAATACATGTGCGTGATTTTTTGAATAGTTTAAATGATAAAATGCAGTAACTTTAAGCCCTTTGTGTTATGGTGATAATACAATTTCATTTTTTTTATTCTCTTTTTAAAAGATGCCCTCAGCGACTATTGGCAACAGGACCCTACAGTCCTCCAGTCCAGAGGTGGGATCCGTTCCAGGTTCATTATCTGTGTCTGGCCCATTCCATTCGGGGGTTCAGACAGAAGCCATCAAGCAGGTGCTTTCTGTCATCGAAAAGAAAGTCCGAAATCTTGAAAAGAAAAAGGTAAGTGGAAATGCATAACCGAATGATTGCTGAAGCCACCGTTGGCTGTCAGGCCTAGCTGCCGTTTTTTTAAAGTAAGCACATAATAATTAATGCTTGTTTGGTTTATGCCTCTCTTCGGTGATAGGGGACTGAATCTTTTTAGACTTTTTAGGTAGGTAGATGGCATGCTCGCACTGGCCATCACAGAGTTGTAAAACATATAAAGGATGTCGCTGTTTGCGTTTGAGTGTGGGAACTAGCCTAAATTTTCTGGAGGGTATAGAGAGACAGGGATGTAGGTTAGGGTGCTGGCCTTCACTAATAGTATATATGACAAATTCTGCACAACATATGGTTCAGCCTTTAGGGCTCCTTCAGCAAAAGGCTGGGTCTGACAGTTTTGCTTCAGGAAGGTGGTCCTGCAGGGTATTTTGACAAACTGTTGCCATCCGCTGTTGAACCATATCCTCAAGCCAGATAGTGTTTTGCTTTCATTTTACTATGTTTAAACATCCATAATCTAATTAAAATTTTTCTTACAATGTAATCATATAGTATATTGGCCCAAATCCCAGGCTCTCCTCTGTCCCCCACACCCTCCAATCCATATTCTGCCTGCTGCTAATGTGGTGGCAGGTTCAGCGCACTAGTTTCTCCTTGATTGTGCTAAAGAAAAGAAATGCATCCACTATTTGAAACTTCTGAGAACATGAAAGCATTACTTTTACATCCTTGGATCAATGTTTGTTTGAAGAGCAAATTATTAATGAAGTACTTCACCATTGTGATCACTGTGAAGCAGCATTTTTTATTTATTCATTTTTTTAATGGTGACAACAAACGAATATGCTCCCAAAATGGAAAGGTTTGGCTTGCTCTGTATGAACCTCTAGAAAGAATAAAATGCTATATAATTTCTAAAGGAAGTAAAAAGCAACTAGTTAGAAAACGAGTATTAAAAGCTTCACCTCTTTTGTGTCAATGGGAGCCTCTTGATGATTTCGCAGGACATGGTGCATACATGTTTAGAATTTATAATTGAGTTCATTATATTTGTGGACTATGTTGTAAAAACACATTTGTTTTATTTCATATTTATTTTTCAAAATTCATTTTTAACTTGCGCAGTCTTCAAGTTAATGTTCACCTTGCTCCATATGAGCCACCGCAAGTAATAAAATACATTAACTTTTAGAGGAACTGAAGTAACTGTTTAGAAAACATTAATTCAGTTTTTGCCATGTACTGTTTAATTTCATGCATTAGGAATTTCGTTTTTCACATACCCCAACTTGCTATCCAGAGTTACTCTGAGAGGCAGAAAGAAGCTTTGGGTCATAGCTCAGAGTCCGCATTTATACAATGCCCTGGTGCAATTGCATGTTAAAGGCCTCGTTCAAGGGCCCAATGGAGTAGCATACCATCTGGCACTGCCAAGATTTGAACTGGCAGACTTCCATTTGCCAGCACAGATCCTTATCCAAAAAGTCACCAACCAACCACTTCCGATCTTTGACTAGGCATTTATTTGCATTTTATTTTAGGATCATAGGTTTATGTGTTTAACTAGTGTTTCAGTAGTCCTTTTTATAAAGATTTTACTGACTTTACACATTTTTAAAGGAGTAATTTTGACAAATCCATTATACATACTGTCGAAAGGATTAAGTCAAAAATTAGTATGGGCTAATCTCCTTCGACAAAGCAGATGTTTTGACTATTTGGGATTGATTTTTATTTGATTTATTTAAATACTCCGTTTTGAATTGCAACATTGGTGATTAGTTGCAAGTATTGAGAGTAAGACTAAACATGCCAGCCTTGTGGTTTACACCATTGGTTTGCGTTCAGTGTTGGGTTTTGTCATTGGGTGTGTTACCTGTGGCTGCAAGGTTTTGTCAATTTAAAAATTATTTTACTTTTAATTGGTATCTTTATTAAGCTGCTTTTTTCTTATGCATTTTGATAAGTACAGTTGAGATTTACATTTGTAAGAAATCTATTTTTAGGTTTATTTCCCATGCTTAATGCCATACGGTTTTTAATTTTTAAGTTTGCTCTTCTAATTGACTCCTGACAACTGAGTAGATACCAGTGCAAACAATGAATACTAGTAAGCTATTTTCACTATTGTCCATTTGCCTGCTCATTAGAAAATATCTTGAACAACCAGTTGTAAAGCAAGAGAAATTCTTCTCTGCCTAAAACCTACATTTTTTTTTTCTTCAGTATTTAAATAACACATCCTGTTTGTAATTACTAGATAGATACAAAATGTAAACTTGATGCTACCAGCTGGCTCAAGTTCAGTGTCCAGTTGCAAGTAGAAGCTGGTTGGAAAGCGAACCTGCAGCTATAATGTTGCTCCCATTATGAGATCCACTGGTTTACAGTGGAGTGGATTTGGCTTTTTTCTGTGTCGGATTGTTTCAGGTAGTAACTTTTTAGGTGATGAGCCCAGTCCAGAGGTGCTACCATTGTTGGAGCTGCCAGTGACTTGCTTATACATTGAGTCAGTAGGGACTTCGGTTTTGAATGGAAACCACAACACCAAGACACTTTCTAGGTACAGTACAGCTGATCAGATGTGTATATTCTGATTACCACTGAGATGTGGATTTAACGGGCATCATTGCATATTGTGCAGACCATACTTTAAAGCACATTTCATGAATTAATGCACTGTTTTGGATAGGACATTGTTACATATGGGGGCATTGTGATCTATCATTTTACATCACCGTGTATGTGTATGTGCACACACACGTATACATGTATGTTGGTGTTTATCCATGCATTTCAATACCTCGATTGCGTTTTTTTTTTTTATGTATGTTGTATTTACATTTAACCATGAATGCTTGGCAACTCGGGCTTGAGGCTTCTATTGTGCTGCCCCATTGTCGCATTAGCAGTCTCGTGCGGCCCTTTTAACTCGACGCTTTTTGTGCTGCGGGGTGGGCTGTGCCATGCGCGGCGCTGAACTGAGGCCTTGTGTCGTGGTGAAAACATTCGGGCTGAAACTTCCAGAAACTGTCATGGGGCCTCGGCGGCTGACCAACTCGCAAATTGCTTGCAACCCCCATTACGCCGACCCCCCACCCCCCCTTTTACAAATTAGCGTGACCCGACCACATGTGACTGATTTTACCTAATTTGATTTTTCGAAATAATAGCGCGCAGTTTTGTGCATTTTATTATTTAAGTAAAAGGCCGTGATAATCGATTGGAAGTGAAATTACTAATTGTTTTATTCATGAATTAATATAAGGCGTGGAATCTATTGCAGTTAGACGTTAGTTTGAAGATTGAACCGCTGCGAATGGTTTCGTTTTCCTACTGTGCGTTCACGAGAGCCGGCGTTTCGAAATCGACGGCGCTGCTTCGGCCGGCACAGTGGGCCCAGCAGAGGCCCACTGTTATTGTTACGTGCAAATCATTGTTCTTTTGTCAAACGCAGAATGTCCATATGTTAGGGAAACTGGTATGTGTCTGTGTATATATTTATATAATATTGTTTCACCTTGCGGGTTGTGTTTATTTGTATGCTCCACCCCCGGACATTACCGTTGCTCGTAGTGGAAAGGCAGAACATCAAACGGCGCACATGGCCCAATAAGCTAACATGGCGACCGACTGGTTTGCACCCATGATCATATACAGTAATCGGACATGTCATTAATGTCTGCGAACGCAGTTTTTAACCCTCGGGAAACTGATTTGGCAGTTAGTCGCAGAGAGTCATTATGCAGGCTTATGTATGTTAAACACTTCTGAATAACTTGCTGTATGAAAATACTCCGTGTTAGTGTATCAGGCAATTTTCAGCATTGTTCAGAAATCAGTTTTGTCTTTATTGTCTCTTTCACTACTGCTTCCAGTACGCTGAGATAGCAGCCCATAACTTAGCTTTCCTTTTTAATTAATTGCGTCTTT
This sequence comes from Polypterus senegalus, assembly GCF_016835505.1. Taxonomy (NCBI): domain Eukaryota; kingdom Metazoa; phylum Chordata; class Cladistia; order Polypteriformes; family Polypteridae; genus Polypterus; species Polypterus senegalus. The sequence continues at coordinate 314,337,510 of NC_053154.1, forward strand.
ATGTATGTGACCATAGTCAAGTTACTTGACCTGCCTATGTTACAATTGGAAAAACAAAAAAGAATTGTAAGTAATTTGTATTTTAAATGCTACAAGTCACCTTGGATAAAGGCATCCACTAAAGTAAATGCAAGGCCTAGTTCTGTATTTACAGGTGCTGGTCATAAAATTTAGAATATCATGAGACAGTTGATTTATTTCAGTAATTCCATCCAAAAAGTGAAACTTGTATATTAGATTCATTCATTACACACAGACTGATGTATTTCAAATGTTTATTTCTTTTAATTTTGATGATAACTGACAACTAATGAAAGTTCTGCTATACTGCTAATGCAACTTTTTTTCCCTTCTGTAATTTTTTTTTTCCTTCTCGTAATAAAATTATACCAAACCTTCACGTATTAATGTTCATGTATTTCATTTGAACTTTGTTTCTTTTGATTGCATCAGTAGACTGCTTCTTTTTCTTAATAAAGAAATTGCTAAGCACGGCATACACGAAGTACAAACTGAGTAGTATTACCTATTTTAAGACAATACTGAAAATGCATCTTACTTTTCAATTGAGAAAATTCGTTTAGTCCTTAGTGAAGTAAACAACTTTTCATCACCTTTCTCTGTCCCCAGTGGGAAACCCCGGGTGAACATTACACACTGCACCAGCAGATCACACTGTTTTAAAGTATCTTCAGTTTTAATTATTTGCTAAACGGATACTTGAAAAATTCTGAACTTGTCCTTTTAAAGTCGGTCATTTCTTTGCAAAGTTGACATTTTATGCCTTTGCCACACAATTGTTATAAAGTTACACACACTCAATTAAAAAAAAAATCTTGTCCCTAATAGAAAAGGAGGGAACAGTTAAGGAGACCAAAAACTGTTGTGATCCCAGTTTTGGGTACTTTTTGGCTAGGGTTTGGATCAGTAATTGCCAATGGATTACTCTGTCCTTGCTCATCCTCGGTGTGTAAAAATTTGAACCTGAATACTTTTTCTGCATAGTTACACTGGCACTCTGTCCAGGGGTGGTTCTTGCCTGCTATTTAGTTTTGTCTTCCTGTAACGAGTTACTTCACAGTGGATCACCTGATGGAATGAATAAGTTTGAGGTATAAAACTGTAGGTGTCTGCACATGGCTGTACACATGTTTGTTTGTTTGTTTGTTTGTGTGTGTCTTTTAATCTCTAAAGTTGAACCTTTCAAATTGTATTTCTATATTCTCAATTACTGAGCACTCTGCAGTCTGTAATCTTGACTTCCTGCTTCTGGCTGAGAAGTAATTGTGTGTGTGCGCACCCCAGTTTTCTGTTGCCTGTGATTGCCCTTTGCTTTTTGCCACAGCGCAAAGTACAACATATAATTAGTTTATAGAGTATGGTCTAAATTAGCTGTTGGAACAATTTTTATGATATAAACATTGTTGTAAACAAAATTGTCCCAGGAATGCCTTTTAAATTAATTGAAACGATTGTTGTGTTTATCAAACTTCGAATAACATTTATTTTATATAGCACATTTTCATACAAAAAGTAGCTCAAAGTGCTTTACATAATGAAGAATAGAAAAATGAAAGACGCAGTAAGAAAATAAAATAAGTCAACATTAATTAATATAGAATAAGAGAGGGTAAGGGGCAATGGCCAGGGTGGACAGAAAAAACAAAACTCCAGACGGCTGGAGGGAAAAAAAAAACAAATCTGCAGGGTTTCCAGACCATTAGACTGCACAGTCCTCTCTGGGCATTCTACCTAACATAAATGAAACAGTCCTCTTTTTGGATCTAGGGTTCTCACGGAAGGACTTGGTGGTCACAGACTTCTGGCTTTTAATCCATCATTGTTGGAGCATCATGAAGCTTTGAGTAGGTGGTGGTGGCGCAGGCCACCACCACAAACAATCCGGAAAAAGAAACCAAAGAGAGTAGGGGTCAGTATGGATTTTAGAGCCACCATGAATCGTTATTATGATGAATTGAACATGCAGAGTATCAGGATTAAGTTAAAGTGAAGTTATGAAAAGGCCATGTTAAAGTAATGTGTTTTCAACAGTGTTTTAAACTGCTCCACTGTATTAGCCTGGCAAATTCCTATTGGCAGGCTATTCCAGATTTTAGGTGCATAGCAGCAACCTCGCCACTTCTAAGTTTTGTTCTTGGAATTCTAAGGAGATATTAATTTGAGGATCTAAGGTTACGATTTGGAATATAAGGTGTCATTCTGATATATAAGATGGGGTGAGATTATTTAAGGCTTTATAAGCCATAAGCAGAATTTTAAAGTCAATCCTGAATGACACAGGTAACCAGTATAGTGACAGACTGTCCTCAAGGATGAGATTTTTCTAGAAATCTAGTAGTCTTAAAAAGGTTAATGAATTGAGCACCTGAAGACCTAAATGTGCATTAGAACAGTTAAATCCAAGTTAAAAGGGCAAACATTTGAATTGTTTTTCTAAGAAAGCATATTTCTGTTGTAGACCTGAGCTCTGCATTTGACGCTATACAGCATGGTTGAGAGAAAGGTGTTTCTCTGTCTGTGTTTGTGTTTGCACGTGCTTGGAATCCATTCTGAAACTGCTACATACAGTAAGTAGATTTGCGCTGATGTTTGTGAAAAGGTCTAGTGATAAATCCAAAATTTTCATGATCCTGCTAAAGATATTTATAATTTCCAAATTGTTATACAGGGTGTCCAGTCTCTTTACAATTTCAAGATTTTATTAAATAAAATGAACAAATCTGTGGAAATAATTACAAAATGAGGAGTAGGGTTTCCACCCTCATTTAATACACCTCTATATGGGCACCATTAGTTGCATGAAGCGCATCAAGACGGTGCTCGATTTCTTGCCATGTTCGCTGCAGCATAGCAGCATCAATGGTGGTAATGGCATCCGTGATCTTTTGCTTCAGGTCATTAATGTCCTGTATCTTTGTTCGACACATGATATCTTTAACACAACCCCACAGAAAAGTCCAGGGGAGTGAGGTGGCCAGGGAATTGGGCCACCCCTTACAATCCGATTTGTTTCAGTAAACCACGATACACATTGTGCCTTTTTCTTAAGGAGTAGCAATTTTTTTAGGGGTTTATTCAACAGCCTCTCATCAACAGGGTACCTGAAATACACAAATGCAATGTGATTACAAACTTTAACGACCGAGTACATAGGTCAAATTTGATTAACACATCTCAATTGCCTTTTTAGTAATTTTTTTTTAAATTGTAAAGGGACTTTGTGGACACTCTTTACTTCAATGTGTCTTAATGGTGTTTTTTACAGGTTTTGCTAAGTGGGACTGGCTATTTTCATTCCAGTACAGTTTGTTCACTTTAGTTTTTAAACCAATAAGTTGAGCAGACTCTGTATTTTGAAACGATTCTGTTTGCTTCATAAATCCGCTTGAAATGGAGATTTGTACTCCCAACCAGTTAGAAATTCTTGGGACTCGGTGTGCTTATGAAGAGTCGAGTTGATTTGGGTTGATCATTAGCTCCATTGTTGTCTATTTAATGCATTTCCATTCCAGCACTGATAATTTGTCATATATAATGATTTAATAATAATGGAGTGATATTTTCTCACTAGGCTGTTGGAAAAAGGCACATTGTACTTGCTTCACAGGGCATAAAACTTAAATATTCCTTTGCAGTGTACTGTACTGTAGTTCTTTGCTCTGAATACAAGTGCATGAGGAGAGCAATTTTAAATTTGAAATTGATTCAAGGTCTGAATTACATTTTTGATTGGGGAGAGGCACCTGACCCCCCAGTGTAACATCAAATGGGGACATTTTATGGAGTGTGAATGGTTATCCTAAAGTTTTTTCATAAATTACTAAATTTGGATTTATGTCATGTAACTGGGGAAAAATGCTGCTTAAAAATACTTAAATTCAAATGTTACAATATTGGTGTCATTTGAGTTGTATCTTGATTGTTCAGGTTAAGTTCATTTACATTCATTTTTGTAAAATTGACTTTTTAAGAAAAAAACACTGAATTTATCAGTTACTTTTTTTTTTAAATGAAAGTAATACTTTTGACTGTCTGCATTTTGTTTATTTCATAACCAATACAGACCTAGTATTAATTGTGGTAAAATAAAGTACAGTTCATGTGTGTCAGTTTTTCACTTGACACTAATTTTCAGGTAATATTCTTAGAACTGTAAGGAGACCAGTTAGGTTGTATGATGTGAAAAGCAGGGGTTTACTTTGGTTTTTTTTTTGGTGTGTTTGAAAACTTCATCTTGGAGAAAATGCAAGTAAAAGACAGTGAAAGTGTATCATTGTGAATATGAAATTTCTTCAGAATATATGCAAATCCCTAAAGAAAAATTGAACTTGCAGTTCTCAATCTGAATATTTACAGCAAACCAAAAAAAATATTTAAGACTATTGAGTACCAGCAGGGGCATTCATAACCATGTAAAGTTTACATTTGTATTGATGCCTGCAACAGAGTATGCAGTATAACAATGCAGAGTAAAGTTCTGCTGTTCACAAAGTTGGCTGTTTGATGACTACTTTACCTTCTATACAGTTACTTTTGAGCACTGGAGTTTTTGATAAAGAGGGCAGTGGATTCATTTGTATGCAGGGACATAGCACAGAAGGCAGAAAGTGCAAACCATGTCTTTGTTACAGCATTTCATTTGTGTTTTAGGGATGAGGTTTTTCTGTCATTTTGCTGGTGTACTTGATCTAATCCACCTTTTGATGATTGTAAGTTTGGTCAGATGTAGCACACAATCACAGCGTACTTGAGACTAGTGCATGGACTGTGAGTTAGAGTTGGTGCATCGGGCTGTTTGTTTTTGGGAGTGTGCTGTATGCACATGATTACACATTCTTGCGCAGAGCGTGTGTGTGTGTGGTGTTGGTTGGTTTTTTTTTTTTGAAGCTGATGAATGCCAGATCTTTATCTGTCTCCAATAGGGAAGCTCTGATCAAGATTTTGTGTGACTCATGTCAAAGGATATTTTATTTAGTATTTGATTAAAACTGAAATGATTAAGCATTAAATCAAGAGACATTACTCTGTGATAAGTTACTGCACACAGAATTTAAGTGTACAGTCCAGAATAAGTTAAGTTAAAGTTGAACACTTTTTGAAAGTCATTACTTTTAGATATTGATATAAGAGCTGGTGGCCTTAAAGGATTAATATCCTACACACTCAACTTTCTCAGTTAAGATTTGTAGTACTAGGGTGTTGTACCGTGTTAGCCCTTATGAATAGAGAAAAGCCAAGCAAACTGACACCTTTTATTGGCTAACTAAAAAGATTACAATATGCAAGCTTTCGAGACAACTCGGGCCCCTTCAGGCAAGATGTAATACAGAAACTGAAGTTTCCTATGTTTATATCCACACACTAGGACAAGAAACAACAATGGTAAATCTTTAAATGAAAAATCTTTTAAATGTAAAAAAATTAATAGGTTAATTCAGGCTAAGATTAAACAGGAGAGAGAGGAACAATGTATGGTCAAGATCTTTAGATAAGATAACTGTCCAACAAAGTCCTTTGAAGTTTGTGATGAATTTTTCAAAACAATATGGGTCTGTAGTCAGGTTGTCTGTGTCATTCAGAGAGATGCAAACAGTCTTCATACCTGGCTATAAAACTCTTGTCTCTATTCAACCCATGTTGTAATGTATTGAATTTTAACATGAGTAACTTCCCATTCTTTTCTCACTTGCTGTGTTTTGAAGTTGCCCATAAGGACTGTGACTTTAAAGTCCCTTTCACAGTGTCCATGGCTGTTGAAGTGGGCTGCTACAGGAACATCTGTGTTGCCATGTTTAATGTGGAACCTGTGTAAATTCATTCTCTGGCGGAGTGTTTGTCCAGTTTCTCCCACATAGAGTGCAGTGTCAGGACATTTCATGCAGAGAATTAGGTAGACAACATCAGATCTGCAGGAAAATGATCCCTTTATGTGATGTTTAAGTCGGCAGTTTGGTATAACTATATGGTCTGGATTGTAGATGTGGGCACACGTTTTATATCTCTTCTGTAGGCAGGGAGATGTGCCAGTTTCTGTCGGTTCATTTAGGGAGTTTCGGACAATTAGTTGCTGCAGGTTTGGCGGTTGTCTGTATGCCTTCAGGAAATACATTTTTCAGTGTTTGGTGGTCGTTTAGCATTGGCCGAAGTTCTTTTATAATTTTTCGAAGTGTTTCAAGATGTGGGTTATAGGTGACAACAAGGAGAATGCAGTTCTTGTTGCCTTTGGTTTTTATATTCCAGAAGGTTATCTCTGGGTATGGCAGTAGCTCTTATTTGAGTGTCTGTTGTTTTGGGTTTCACAAACCAACAGATAGAGACCTACCTAAAGAAGTGACAGCTTCCACCCCAAGCATATAAGGCGCTCCATTATTTTTAGCCAAGCAATACGGTACAATCATATTTGCTCAGACCCGACAGACAGGGATCAACAACTGCAGGAGCTCAGACAAGATCTCATTAGACAAGGTTATACCCCCAAAACAACAGACACTCAAATAAGAGCTACTGCCATACCACATCTACAATACAGACCGTATAGTTCTACCAAACTGCTGACTTGAACATCACATAAAGGGATAATTTTCCTGCAGATCCTCTGTCTACCTAATTCTCTGCATGAAATGTCCTGACTCTGCACTCTGTGGGAGAAACTGGACAAACACTCCGCCAGAGAATGAATTTACACAGGTTCCACGTTAAACGTGGCAACACAGATGTTCCTGTAGCGACCCACTTCAACAGCCATGGACACTGTGAGAGGGACTTTAAAGTCACAGTGCTTATGGGCAACTTCAAAACACAGCAAGTGAGAAAAGAATGGGAAGTTACTCATGTTAAAATTCAATACATTACAACATGGGTTGAATAGAGACCAAGAGTTTTATAGCCAGGTATGAGGACTGTTTGTTTGCATTTCTCTGAATGACACAGACAACCTGATTACAGACCCATATTGTTTGGAAAAATTCATCACAAACTTCAAAGGACTTTGTTGTACAGTTGTCTTATCTAAAGATCTTGACCATACATTGTTCCTCTCTCTCCTGTTTAATTAATCTTAGCCTAAATGAACCTATTAATTTTTTACATTTAAGATTTTTCATTTAAATATTTACCATTGTTGTTTCTTGTCCTAGTGTGTGGATATAAACACAGGAAACTTCAGTTTCTGTATTACATCTTGCCTGAAGAAGGGGCCCGAGTTGTCTCGAAAGCTTGCATATTGTAATCTTTTTAGTTAGCCAATAAAAGGGGTCATTTTGCTTGGCTTTTCTCTACATTCAGTTAAGATTTCAAATTCCTTTAATGCATTTAATGTGTGCAAAAGTACATTAAGCCTTTATTTGGTAACAGTTGGTACCTTGAGTAGCGGCATTAACCCCTCATAGTTGTCTGAAATCTTGTAGGAATGTAACAACATGCCCAACCATGGCTTTTCACAAAATTCAGCCTCCTTCAGGTCCTACCTCATTTCATTAGGTTTTAGGCTACTTTTTGGCTTGATTATTCAACTTCATACAGTTTCAAGAGAAGTGCACCCTAATGTGTAAAATGTACATTTGCTTATTCTCATTGCCTGTTCATGCAAAAATATGTTCTCAGATTTTTCACATAAGGGAGGTGGGAGTTCAAAGGTAAAGTTGTTCTACTCCCTAGTCATGGTGACCTAAGTTTGATGATTAGCACGTGAATGTAAGGTTGGGTAATGTACCAAAAAATTGCTGTTTATTTTTGAATAAGCTGTCGCTAAACAAATTTCTGATCATGTTGTTATGTTGGATAAAAGCCCCCCAAGTCATAATATTCAGTCGTATGCTACCTTTTTTGCTGCCCTCGCTGTTTTTATTCAAAACATAAGTAGCATGCCAAGCATGAGAATGACCCAAGTACTTAGTCAGAACTCCAGTTGTGCAGGTTTGACTCGGATGCAAATGAAGATGAGAGTATCTAAAGAAGATGCAGTGTTATCATGAAGTTTAGGCTTCGGCAAACAGGATGCTGAACAAACCAAAGTTCAACATAGCTGCAACTGAACTTAATGTGAGCAGCCTGCTTTATCACTTGTAAAAACATCAAAGTGTATGGCCAAAAACAGACACTGGTGTGGGCACTCAAGGCCAAAGCAGTAGTCTTTAACACAAGCATTCACTAATACCATTCAGTGTGCAAAAGATTAATTTAAATTGAATGAGAACTAACTCCTTTGCATACTTTATTTTGAAAGATGACAAGTGAAGTGATATGTTAATTTTACGGCCTGGAGTACTGATGGGATAATGACATCACACAAGTTCTGGGCATGGCTACTACAAATCTGTAATGTCGTCCTGGCTTCATGGGGTGCTGGGTGGAAGAGAGCTCATCTAAGTCTGCTGTACGGTTCTTTTCCAGGAAAATAACTCTGCGAACAAGGTTGCTGACAAACCACATATTTGCTGTGAAAATCTCATTGGTGAATTATGTGGATCATCACTAGATGTGGAATATATATTTTTGTAAAAATTCCATGAGGGTGCTTAAAGGAAAGAAGCTCTGCTTTTAAAAAAGGAGAGAGAGAAAATTATGTACACATACAAATTCGCTTCACTATAATCTGTACATAGGACAGTAATGACCCAGTAACTTTAGTGCGCATGTTATTAATATTCAGTCTGTTGAATATTCAAAATTATAAATGTGAATTACCAGATGTAAATGTTCCAGAGACGTTGAACATTTTCTCCAAATTAAACATTTGAGGTGATGTGTGTGCAGTTGTGATGGTTTGGCATGTTTGCAACAAACTTTCAGAAGATCATGTGATACATAAATTTAGATATCAGGGTGGCAAAACTAAAAACACTGAAGTGGCATTTCTGATCCAAGATTAAGTGTGAATTTCTTAATATATTTAAATCAAAAATACCAATATTTAAGGTCATATGACCCAATGCTGCATGTGCAAATTACTTTACTGAACTCTGTGCATTTGACAAACCTTTTTCAAATGTGTTCTTTGATGGACTTACAAGTTGAGGCAATACCTTTTTACTTTGACCTTGGCCAAAACCCTTCAAACTCAAAAATCCCCAACTTTGTACACATTTCATATTACCAAACAATTAATTTAACTCCATTAATGCATTTAGTTAATTCCCATAGTATCTGTATGACAACCATGGAAAGCACGCCAGAAGGGGCACGGATTCACTGAGCCACCAACACCTATGACGCACGCAGGAAGGAGCCACGCCCACCAACTCCTGGCATATTTTCTTGCGGAGGTGAATCGCCATATGGGATCCTTCAGGGCTCTAGAGTGCGACCAATTTCTCAATGGTGCGACAAAAAAAAAAAAAAACAAAGGTTGCACTGGTGCGACCAGCCGTTCGAGGGGGGGAAAAAAAACGAAAGTCTCCCTGTTCAACAACAGACACACATTAGGCCCATATCGTGGTCTAAACCAATCGGAGATAGTGAAGGGTGGATCCTGCCCCCTCCTCTGATTGGCCGTGGTCCAGATATTCCTGTACGTGTGTGTACGTTTGAAAATGCATGTGATGCAGTCAGACAGAGAGAGGTGAGTAGCCCATCAGGTAAACGGTGGATGTAGCCACAGATTATGAGAGAAGATGAAAAGAACGATTGACAGCTTTTTCGTTAAGAATGTTAAGTTAGGGCCTGATCCGTCCGAAAATCATAACCAATGCTCTGACACTGAGCCATCAACCTCCCAAGTTCTAGCAAGCCCTGGTCCGGAGACGGCATTAGATAATGAGCCACATACGATCGAGTCCGAGCCCACTGAAATTAAAAGGGGTAAAGTGTATACATTTCGAAAAGAGTGGCTTGACCAGTTTCCCTGGCTAAGATACAGTAAAGCCGATAATGTAATGCACTGTATTTACTGTAAAGAGTGTGGGAAGACCATGGCCGGCAGTAGTGCATTTGTGACTGGTTCTAATACATTTAGAATTGAAATGCTGAAAAAGCACAATGCATCTATAAAACACATTACATGCCGCGATAAATGCACTACTCAAGTGTCCCCTCTCCCCGCTGCCTTTCAGCGGCAGGCAGCAGCAAACAGATCATCAGACGAGGCCGAGATGATAAGTTTAACGTTGCCTACAATATTGCAAAAGAAGAACTTCACTAAATTCAAGTCCGAAATAAATTCTTATGAAGAAAAATGGCTTGAACGTAAACCCGACGTACAGCAATGATGTTGCGTGTGCCCAATTTATAGGAGTCCTCGCAGATACATTGGAAAAAAAAGACGTCTGTGCAAATTGCGAACAGTGCGTACATGGCATTCCAAATCGGGGAGACAGATATCCCCACAAAGGAATGCGTCATTGTGTACGGTCGTATCTTGCGGAGAGGAAGACCGGTGAATATACTTATTGGACATATTGAGTTTGAGCATCTTCATGCCCAAGTCTGGAAGATTTTGATGCTAGAGAGAGTGTGGCCAGCTGGTTTAGTCAAGACCAAAGATCAAGAAGGCCAAACTACAGGAGTTGGCCATCCGAGGGGCATGTGACTGCAATGGAGGATAGTCCATAAGACATTGAGCCATGAGATGTTCAGTTTGAAGCCCTTAAAACACTGAATTTAGATTTTCTTTTTAATTAATTTATCTTGAGATTTTTTTAAGTTTCAGCTCAGTAAAGCACTTTAAGCACCAACACTTTTTTTTTTTTCAGTAAGTTACCTTTCTTGTAGAATTGTGCTTGCCTTCAAATAAAGAACTTTATATTGACCAGATTGTTAGTTAATCATTTACAAGTCAATATTGCCTATATGGACAGCTTTTTTTTTTTTTTTTTTTTTTTTTTTTTTTAGTGAACTTGTAAAACTGGTGTTAAATGTGATGCGGTTGAAAATTTGGGTGCACCTAACTTTTGTGCTGGTGCACCTAAGAAAAAAAGTTGCAACCAGTGCAAAAAGTTAGTCTAGAGCCCTGTCCTTAAAACAATCCCTTTACAACTGAGGTTAAAACACAATGAAGTAAGCAGTCTTTAAAAACAGTTTTCGGTTATGACGCACGACCGCATGCACCATAGCAAACTGTTTTACACGCTACATACAGCAATTCGCATCCGCGACAAACCTGCGTCGTCTTGGATTCTCCTGCAGGAACATGGAAAGTCTACATGAGTCACAGGTACATCTGGACTGTGCAGAGATGACGACTCAAGTGACGAGTTGGAGGTGGGCACACGAGTGATTGGCGGTCTGCCAGTTTTCAGTCACGGACAATTGTGTGTTGGTTTGTTCCGTGCATTGTTATAATGTTGCTTTTCTTGCTGATTTTATTACATTACAGATTTCTTTTTTTTTTTGTTTTTTTTCCCCAAAATGTTAATTTTCTCCCCGTGCTTAAAAATCATTAAAAAACCGGCCTGATTATGTGGCGTATGCTACGACGTGGGTTGGCTAGTTGATTTACATTTCGCTTTAACTCCTACATCAGATTTTCAGTTAGTCAAATTTTAGATACGCCAATTCCCTTTTAAATTGCATGAATGACTCTAGGAATTGATGTAAATACTTTTAGCAGTTTCTGAGTTGGTAATTGTCATAGTTTTTAATTAGGAAACTTATGGCTGCATAGAAGGACCTACCTGTAGAGCCATTGCTGCCTTGTGGTTAAGACAATAGTGAAATTTAAAAATTGATCCAGGGAATGTCATGGCTGATAAAGCACTGCAGATTGAGCAAGCAGCAATTGTTAAAATGGGTTCTTAGCAAAACCGTTTTTTTAAAAAAGACTGAGTCATTTGTGCAGTTGATTGTAAAACTCTAGATAGATGTGCACACTGAGATGGACTAATAGAGCTAAGTCTCTGAAGGTGAGCATTCTTTATAGCTTATTTAATTTTTAGTAGTTAGTTTTCCAAGCATCTACTGCAGTAGGTTTTCCATTTCTTGTAGGGTTTAAAGTTGATGTATTTAGATAGGTAGAACTTTTTGTCCCTAGGGGAATTTTTTGGCTTGTTACAGAAGCTCTTTAAATAGGTAGGTAAAAAAAAAGAATCTATATTCAAATTGGAGATCTATACAATGCCCTCCACTGTTAATGGCACCTCTTCTAAAAGTTAGTAAGAAGGGTTAGAAAAATAATCACTGTTTGCTGAAGAACCGTTGTCTTGCCCTGAAAAAAATGAGAAACATCTGACTTCTAATTGAAAAGTTTATTCAAGGGAAAAAAGCCTTAAAAGCATATTTTTAACAAAAACATGTGCCCCAATTGTTGGCACCTTTGCATTTAATACTTTGTACAACCTTCCTTTGTCCATAGCACAGTCTTCTCTTTATATAAGGTTGGAGAATACAGAACATGGCATCTGAGACCATTCTTCTTTACATAATCTCTCCAGATTATCCTGGGTCCTAGGCCCTCTCCCGTGTACCCTCCTCAACTCACTCCACAGGTTTTCAATTGGGATCAGGTCGTATACATATATACGTACACACATGCACACCAGCAGAATGACTGCAAAAGGACAAATTTTAAAAACTTCTGATTTGGCAATCCCAGTCCCGATGAGGCGCTATACAGATTTATTGCTGTTGGTATAAAGGAGCCACATTTACAATTCTGCTCTTGCTAAATTTTGTTGGATGAAAGTCCTAAGTGTTGGTGTGTCAGAGAGATATGCAGCATTGTTCATAATGGAACTCTTTTTTTTGTTTTAATTCTCTCCTTTGCTGTGACCTCAAGGGTGTCCATTGTGTGTTTTCATCCTCTAATTGGCCTTTCGATTACGGTTGGCCTTTCTTGAAGTGATGTTGCCAGCCCAGCAGGCCAAAGTGTAAAAGGCTGTTAAAGGAATACTCTACAGGAAAATATACAGTGGGAGAAAAGTATTGAACGCATCTGCGTTTTTTTTTCTCGGTAAATATATTTCTAATGGAGCTATTGACATTAAATTTTCACCAGTTGTTGGTAACAACTCAAGTAATCCACACAGAAATCAAAACAGAAGTGCATAAATTGTGTAATAAAGTGGAATGAGTATTGAACACGCTTACTGAAATTTATTTAATACTTGGTAGAAAAGCCTTTGTTGGTAATGACCGTTTCAGAAAGCGTCCTGTATGAAGAAACTAGTCGTATACTTTGCTCAGGGGTGTGTGGGGTGGGGTTTTTTTTTTTTTGGTCTCTCTCACTCAAACTCTCTTTTAAATCTTGAAGGTTTCGGAGGCCTCTACTATGAACTCTTCGCTTCAGTTCAATCCAGAGATTTTCATTTGAATTCAAGTAGGGTGATTTGACTGGGCCATTCAAGCAGCTTTATTTTCTTTCTTCTCTGAAATCAATTGAGTTTCTATGGCTGTGTGTTTGGGATCCTTGTCTTGCTGAAATGTTCCCCCTCGTTTTCATCTTCAGCATCCTGGTAGATGGCAGCAGATTCTTATCAAGAATGTCAAGGTGCGTTTCTCCATTCATCCTTCAATTGGATGAAGTCTGTCGGTACCATATGCTGGAAGAACAGAACCCAAAAAACCCACACCCCCACACACACTATGATCCTAACACCAGACTAAACTGTGTTTTGGTTGATGTGCAGTGCCATTTCTCCTCCAAAAATGGTGTGTGCAATGACATCCAAAGAGTTCAATTTTGTTCTCCTCTGACCATACTCTGTTCTTCCAGTATTTCATTGGCTTGTTCAAATGCTGTGCGGCAAACTTTAAACGAGCTTCACTATGCTTCAGCAGTGAAGTCTTGCACAGAGGCCCTGGCGGTTGAGTGCATTACTTAGCAGGTCCAGTTGTTTCAAAGAAAACTAATTCCAGATCTTTCTGATGCTCTCGGCGAGTGGTCCTTTGCTCTTGGGCAACTCTTCTGATTCTGTTGACTCCTCTGTCAAATCTTGCAAGGAGCAGCTGGTCGTGGCCGGTTTATGGCAAAATGATGTTTCCACTTGCGGGTTATGGCCCCCAACGGTCCTCACTGGAACATTTGGAAGTTTAGAAACGCGCCTGTTACCAATGCCATCAGTATGTTGTCACCTTGATAGCAGACCATCAATTAGTACTAAACCAGTTGATATTGCACAGATGGGGCAAGATTGCTTTCTAAATACTGACAGATTTCAGTGGGTTGTTTTGGCTTTCCATGCCTTTTTGCACTTCCTTGTTTTTATCTTTTTGTATGTGTGGATTACTTGGCTTGTTACCGATGTCTGGTGAAATTTCATGTCGGTAGCCCCATTAGAAGTATATTTGCTGAGAATAACGTTGACACGTTCAATACTTTTCCCTGCTGTATATTTTTATTACTTGCCCCATGTGTGGTAGTTATGAACCTGGAGAGGTTTTTAATGTATGTTTTTCACATCATATATCATTGGGGGCCTCGCTTCAAAACCTTGCATTAATATTCACTGCAAACTCTAACCAGGCATTAATATTGAGTGATGATGCCATCTGATTGCTCACTTTGTGTGGTGGCAGGATACAAAATAACTTTGGGGGGTGGTAAAATGCATGAGAAACCTATATTAAAAATGCAAATAACTTTTAAAAGCACTTTCTTGTATATTGTTTAGTACAAATGTTTTCGATAGGAGTTGGAGACCTATATTTGGTCTGCATACGTAGGCAACCTGATAGAGTAAATGGTGATGTCAGTTGATGAAAAACAATGGGAAAACCAGTTAACTTTTTTTTGTTAAACCTCTATCTCATAATTGTCTGTCTGTGTGTCTACTAATTTTATTTATTTTTTTATAAAATCTTTATCTACATAGATAAGAGGCAATAAATATTTAAGTCTTAAGGTTTGAGTAGAATTGGGTTAAAGTTAGTGCTGGGCGGTATGACCAAAATTCTATATCACGGTATTTTTATACTGGTTTCATGATATTCAAAGGTATATTTTTCTCATGCATGAGTGGATGTTAACCACATTTTCCACTGCAATTACGCAGAAGACTGACTAAGAATAATCTATCACACTGTCATGAGAATTGTACATTGTACAAATATTTTAATATGCACCTGTATTAATACAGGTTTGCATGTCCCCATAAAGTGATAGTTTTCAAGGGGGTGGCACTAATGAAGAGAAGGAATCGCCTTGCATGACAGTTGCAGTCAAAATATAGAACCTTTTTATTGAACAAATTTTGCAAACAACTTGAGAGAAAATTTTGACAGCATATTTTCAACCATCCAGAGAGGCATTTATACTTATTCAGAGGTGCTTGTCAAAAGTTATATTGCACTGAATATGTCTTAGAAGAGGAATAAATAGTGAATATTTTTTGTAAACCAACTACACTTTCTGTTAATAACAATCTTGGTCCACTGACACGTTAAAGTGACTTTTTAAACAACTTTGCCATCATTAAACTGTATAATATTTAAACTAATAGAGCAACTTCCAGTAATAATACTATTACAGTAATCCCTCGTTTATCGTGGGAGAGGTTCCAAAGCCGGCGCAATAACTAAATTTCCCCAAAGTAGGGACACCATATTTATTTAACATGTATTTGGATGTTTTTAAACCCTCCCTGAACTCTAGTAGTAATAGGGACCTACCTAACATTTCTTGGGGCACCTCTTCCACGGTTTCCAAAGGTGTATCCGTAGTAGTAGTGGTAGTAGTAGGAACTGGCTCTTTTTTGCGAGGCTGCAAAAACATTGTGATCGGCAGTTGCTGTCGCTGCTTCTTTTTCCAGTCGAAGAGCAGCTTGTTGGCGGTCATGACGTCGTCGACCTTGTTGCAAAATTGAACCGATCGAATGGCGTTTAGACTCCGCACCAGCCTTGGAAGAAGGAGCACATTTGGGGGCCATTGCAGGGGGTGAAAATGAAGCGATGTTCAACACAAAGAAACTACAAAAAAATCGCACACAATACGGTGTAAAGTAAACCGCTCGGCGAGAAAGCTTGAAGTGAAATGGCCGCGACAGAGAGACAAGGGGAGATGCTGTGAGATCTGGGCATCAGTCAAAGCACCAATCACGGGCCCGATTAGAAAGCGGGAAGCTGTGATTTGTCGTCTCCCTCCCATGTACCAAACACAGCCCGTGATACAATGCACTTAGTCACCGAACTTGTTTTGTTGTTCTTGGTCTAGGAAATACTATGATATTTAAAAACCTGCGAAGTCGTCAGTCCGCGAAAAGTGAACCGCGAAGTAGTGAGGGACTACTGTACTTCAAGACTTCAAGCCCAGGTGCATTTACACATTATTCCCCAAATAAAAATTAAGTGCAACTTGGTGAGACATCTTTACCAACTGAACCATCATTAAGGCAAATTGCATTAATATGGACCTTGCTTCAAGCTAAGTTATTTACATAATAAAACTGCAACTTGCATTTATAATGCTATTTGTGGTATAGCCCTACGGAAGTGCATTAGGGCCAAAGTGAAGGGAAAAAAAAACTGTTAGTCGACATGTTGACTTTTTAATCTTGATGCTTATGTCGAGATTAAGGTCGACGTTTCCACTTTATGCTCATAGTTTATTTTCTAATTAAAGTAGAATTTTCTCAAACCTCATAAGTTAATGTAGCACATAAAAATTGCTTTGTGTTTGTTCCCCGACCCATTTGTTAATCACTACGTGTTTCTTAAACTGACTTCCTCTACCCTAAGAGGAGGTGTAGGCAGCGATTGCTGTACAGAATACATTCACTTCATGATATTTCTGCTCTCTGAAAATGTTGAATGCTAAGATTAAATACTTGATATCATTTTCATGATGAAATGCATTAAAGCAGGTATTAAACATGCACGGTAGTGAGATGGTTGGGCTGCTCCATCGCAGTAAGGGGTCCCTTCAAAAAACTGGATGTATGAATGGGTATCGCACAGGTTTAACTTAAATATTGTGTAAATGTTGGATTCATGATCTGATGGTCAGAGACGCGGAAATCAATGGATGTTCTTCTGAGCGGGCGGGCTTTCTTTATTGCATGCATGCTGTCTCTGACGTCCCAAACACCCAGTTCCTATCCTTTTTCTTTCCCCACATAACCAATCACCACACGATAAATGTCATTGTAAAATTAAAACTAGTTATAAACTTACACCACAGAGTGTTTAGAACTTTAAAAAAAAAAAAAAATCTTCATTATAGTTGTTTAAATATGCCATCCATTCAGGATTGCGCCCATCCCAGCAAGCATTGTGTGCAAGGCCAGAGCAAATCCTGAATGGGGCGCCAGCACATCACCGGGTGAAATATGAGATTTACATACATACACTATCAGGGTTAATATGGCATAGCAAAACCCCACATCCTACATGACTTTGAAAGGAAACTGAAGCACGGTGAGTAAACCCTTGCTTTGAATCTGCATGTTTTTCTGGTGGAACACCCGGCACCCCTTTGCTGCAAGGCAGCAGTGCAACCTCCATGCCACAGTGCCCCCACATGATTAATACATGCTTTAATGCATTTCATCATGAAAATTATATCAAGTACTTAGTATTCTAAATGTTCAGGGAGCAGGAATATCATTAAATTGATGTATTGATTGTGCTGCCTGCACCTCCCTCTTAGTGCAAGAGGA
The DNA here is from genome assembly GCF_016835505.1 of Polypterus senegalus. Classification (NCBI taxonomy): domain Eukaryota; kingdom Metazoa; phylum Chordata; class Cladistia; order Polypteriformes; family Polypteridae; genus Polypterus; species Polypterus senegalus. Next base: position 314,355,056 of record NC_053154.1, read on the forward strand.
AGTCAGTTTAACATGGCTTGGGGCACACAACACAAAGCATATAATGCACTACACAACTTTCGAAGGGGTTTGAGAAAATCTAGTAAATTAAATATTCATTTTAAGATGTTTAGTTTACGATGTTCTACTTTAATGACAAATTACGAGAATAAAGTCAACATGTCGTCACAACAGACAGAACTCCTTTTTTCCAGCAAAAGTTCTTCTGTGTCATGTTCAAGTTTATCATCGCTTCAGTTTTGGAATGTTCTCTGTCCATTTTCACAGTGCAATACCTCCACTACTGTATGTACTCTGTTGTATGCCTGTTTAGCGGTGTAGCAGTGAAAAAGAGCCCCTGTGCAACACCTCCACTAACGCATGTACTCCGTTGTATGTGTTTAGCGGTGTAGCAGTGAAAAGGTCCCTCTTAAACAGTTTTCCCGCTGCGCCGCATTCTGAATGTTTAGGCAGTTTAAGCTGGTGTTGCAGTAATAAGAAAAATCCATATAACAAAAATAAATGGTTTTCGGTGTGAACCAATATTCTGCCCAGCACTAGTTATTGAGTAGCAGGTAAAGGCATTCCTCTATGGGCCATTCATTATTACTTCTTTCATTCAAGGAATATCTCATCTTTAGCACTGTCCTTACTGATGACTCAATTTTATGTTAACCAAACAACTTATAAATTAGGTTAAGAGTATGTGAATATAATGTTTGAATTTTATAACTCAAACTTGTCTTGCAGACCCGGAGCAGTAAAGGAGTTGCACACTATGCAAAACAATATAGGTAAAGCTGAGGTGGCCAGGCCACCACAGGCATTTTGTAGACATGGGAAGGTCTGGACTGGGGTTTGTCATCTTATAGAGTCTTCCATACTCGGTCCATGTATTTTGGTGTGGTTTGCTGTGGTTTATGTTGCTATATACCATTGAAGAAATGATGCTGCTAGAGCCTTTGCATTTTAGTTTAAACTTTAAAATTGCTTTACTTCACAGTACTGAATATTTTAGAGGTCTTGTAGTCTAACTGTTGTGTGTTTTGTTTTTTTTTCCTTCCCCTTTCAGGGAAAGCTTGATGATTACCAGGCCAAAAAGAACAAAGGTGAACGTCTTAATCAGGACCAGTTGGTAAGTGGCGTTTATTTATTTTAATAAATCGTCTGTCTCCAACTAGACAAATTGTCCTAATTCAGATAAGTACACTTTATAATTTAGAAATAAGTCAAGATGTTTGTGGGTATAGTTTGAACATTAGAACAGTCTAGAAAATAAGAGGCCATTTAGCCCAACAAAGCTATCCACTTGGCTCTTCTAAAAAAGATGGTAGAGTTTCAAAAGTCCCTAAAGGCCTACTATCTACCACACTACTGGGATGTTTGTGTGAAAGTTACCCTTGAAAGATTTCCCACTGTGTGCCAGTGTTCTTAATATATTCATTTTAAAGTCGCACACTCAATCCGCTGGACTAATTCCCTTCATAATTTTAAATAGTTATCTTCTCTTAATCTCACTTTGTTTAACCTGAAAAGGCTCCACTCTGTTAATGTTTCCTCCTAATTCATCCCTGGTAGCTCTGGAATCGGCCTAGTCACTGTTCTCTGGACCTTTTCTAGTGCTGCTTTGCCATTTTTGTAGCCTGGAGACTAAAACTACACACAGTGCTCCAGATGAGGCCTCACCAGTGTGTTTATAAAGCTTCAGCAGAACCTACTTGGACTTGTACTCCACACATCAGGGTGCTATATAATCTGACATTCTGTTGGCCTTCTTAATGGCTTCTGAATGCTGTCTGGCAGTTAATAGTTATGAGTCCACTATGACTCCTAAATCCTTCTCATAAAGTGTACGTTTGGTGTTTCAGACCTCCCATTGTCTATGCAGACATCACAATTGTGGTTCCTATGCACAATACTTTACATTTACTGACATTAAATTTCATCTGCCACCAATCTGCACAAGCCTGTATGCTGTCCAAGTCCCTCTGTGATGATTCAACGGATTCCACATTATCTGCCAATCCACCTATCTTGAGTTAATGCTTTAACATACTGTGTTTTGTATAGAGAAAAAAGTCACTGATTACTTCTAAAGTTTTGCTCTTGGTCTGCTATTTTCAAGGTTAACCCAGTTAATATATGGTTAAAGTCTCCCATGACTATAATAATCCCCTGTAAACTTGCCTTTTTGAATTTTACTAAGATTTGCATTGAAATTACTGTCGGCATTGTGTGGTCTATAACACACTTCTAAAATAAGGTCTCTTGCCCCAGTGTTTTCCAGGCAAAGCCACTTTGTCCTCACTAAGATGGTGCTCATTGTGTGTAAATTGTTTGGCAATAGCCGCAACCCTACCACCTTTCTTGTTCTGTCTTTCCTTAAAACATTTGTATTTTGGTAGTTCTAGCATTAAGGCAATCTAAATGCAAAAGTAAAAACGCATTAAAAAAATAAACGTTAGAATTTACATTAGTGCTTTGTCGTTCGTTCGTTCGTTCATTCGTTCATGTGTAGTTTTAAACCTGGCCTAACCCTAAATCCTTAATGAACCTACTCATATGCCTACCTTACACATTGGTGCCTCTCCGATTTTTAGATGTAACCCATCGTGGTGGAACAGTGCTATTTATTCCAAAAGGAGTCCAAATGTCCCATGAAATTGTACCCTTTTATGCTACACTCAAGAATTGAGCCAACCATTAACCTTCCTAAACTCTTTGCTTGCCTGGACTGGCACATGGCACAGAACTTTGGAGAAGTCTACTTTGTTGGTTCTGGTCCTCAGCCTGGCAGCTAACTCTTTTTATATTTGGACAGCAGAACTGATGGACTCCCCTTGTATATGTTGTTTGTTCAAACATGGACAATAACGATTAGATCAACCTTCTCTCTGGCCAAGATCCTGTCAACTATTCAAGGGAGGTCTCCCAACTGTGCACCTGGAAGGCAACACACTGATCAAGACTCTTGTCTTGTGCTTCAGTCGCTGTCATGATTGAGTCCTCAAATATTGCTATATCTTTCTTGAAACTGGTTTTGAGGTGGCCTGTAGGGGTTCCTCATGCCTGCCTACCACTTCAGAATCATCTGAGGCACCATCCACCTCCACAAGAACCTGAAAACTGTTTTGACACTTCTACGTCTGCGGGTGATACCCCCAGACAGCGTGTGCCCCATACCTTGTGACTGTGACCCACTTGTGTCTACGGCAGACAGTGCCTCCACTAGTTCAGTGACTCTGAGCTTGAGGGACTGGATTAACTGGCATTTCCTGCAGTTGTGGCCCTCATAGACTGGCTCCTCTAAGCCATCCTCCAAGTCCAAGATCCAAAAGGACTTCTGTTGGACTGGTCTCATTATTAAAATTTGACTTTAAATTATTAAAACTGCTTAACCTTTTTTTTTTTTTTTTTTTTAAATTAAAATTGAACTTAAAACTAAAAATTGGGCAAAAAATATGAAAAAAATGCTATAGTTGTACACTTTCTGGCCCCTTATACATCTGTAATATTCTCCCACTCAATTGCCTGCTGTTTTTCTTTCTGAGGTTTACTTTACTTTGTCTGCTCTTCGTATTCCTTACTTACTAAAGCTTTCCACTCGCCCAGTTTGTATTCCTTCATTTTACTTCATTTTGATATTCCATTAATTTGTATTATAGACTTCATATTATATTGCATTCCTTCCTATTATGGCCTCTTAACTGCTTGCTTGCTGAATATCTGCTGCTGGTTAATTTTTTACTGTCCTTGTCTGCTCTTATAGTTGCTTGTGCCTAATCGGCATCTTAAAGCTAGCTTGCCTGCTTACTTGCCACTGAGCCCTTCTCTTTACTACTTTGAAATCAGCTGCTGCTTTTTTTTTTTTTTCCTCTCCCTACTGTGGAATTGTTAGTTACTTGTAACTATTGCTGGTTATTTAAGAGATGTTGGTGTCAGCTACTGTTGCTTGCTTAGCTGTTTGTCAATATAAGTTTGAATACAAATAAACTTTTCCAAATACTTACCTAAATGCTCAGCTGATTTTTGCTCCTGTGTGTGCAAAAAAAAAGGTAAAAACCATTCTAATGGGAAACCGCTGTAAAACTTTCTGCAGGGCTCCTTAGCAGTAACCAAAACGCACAGTATTTAGGAGCAAAATGTTTGTTTTTTTTTATAATCGAGCCTCGCACCACAGAAAACTCAAACTCTCGGCTGCTGCTTTTCATTTGTAAGGATGATGTCTGTATGTCTGTCTTCAATCGGTCCCTCTCTTCTTAAGAATACCACATCTTAAGGATGCCCCTGATACTGTGAGCATACAGTCTGAAATTGAAGAAAGTATTAGTGTGTGTGGTGTAATCCCAAACTGCAGAAATGTGTGCTGACATATACTGTGGTATGCAAATACTGTCACAAGTATTGAAACATACTTCAAGGAATACTCCATTCAAAAACATAAATCTGTGGGTTTAGGGGGTTGGAATGTTACTTGTGTCATGTAATCTGCATATTAGCTCTCCGGACATATACACAAAATGTGAAAAACACAAGCTAAAATATTATTTGAGAGTATTCAGCTTACGTCACTTGAGTATTTTTTGGGTGGCTTATTCCTTTTGAGGAAGCATTTGTTTCAATAAACTTTCCATAACGGAGCATTCTACCACTGTTAATATGCTCTCCTTTCCTTGTTACCTGACTGATGGTACTACAACTTTAAAACCCAGAACCGGTTATGCTGCCAGTGGGGACCATGGGGCATTATCGTGGTGGTGGTACCTGTGACTCTTATTGTTCAGTTTGTACTTTTTCCTTATTGTTCTGACACTTAGTCTGGTGTGTTGATTGCAGTCTAATAACTTTTTTTTTTTTTGTGAAATAGTTGCAGTTATTCAAGTGAGAGATTTCTAGTAATTGTTCAGCCATTCAGAGAAGTTTTAATGTACATGCAGAATTGGTAGTGTGTAGCTGTGGATTTTAGGTGGCTTATATATTCATGCAAAGTGACGATGTAGAGGCAGTGAGAATATCTGGCAAGTCTGTGTGTATCGAGTACTGTAAAGGCCCAGCCCTTTGTTTGTAATGCGTAGGGGTAGTTAATACTTCTAAAGTTAATACTACTAAAATTATATTACAAAGTTAATATCCTGAGTTCATTATATATTGGGCAGAAGTGTTGCTGGCATATATCACAAAAGAGATTTAATTGTTTTGTCTTGGCAGCAAATTGTGCAAGCATTGATGACCTTGCCCCATTATAACTGACTGTGCTTTCAGCACATCCATTTAATCTGTTATAGTCAAAGAGTAAAAATCATATTTCTGTAAGAGTATAGAAATGCTTCCTTAGCATTGAGAGGTTGTAGTTTGCTTGGCCACATGTTTAGGATATATAGTAGAGCCCAAAGGGTACTTCAATAGAAATTCAACTGAATTTCTTTCGCTAAATTTTAAATTTGGCCAGTGACACTATTTTCACAAATGTGGCTTGGTCTACCACTGCAGTGGATTTGAATAGCAATCAAGATGTGATTGAAGTATAGACTTTCAGCTTTATTTTAAGGGGTTTAACAAATATTTTATGGGATGTTAAGGAATTACGGCCATTTATATACATAAGTTGTGCCCCGTCATCTGCCCCCATTTTCAGTAATCGAAAGATCAACCATAAATATAATTTTCAGTACTTGGTTGAAAATCCTTTGAAATCAGTTACTGCTGGAGTTCTGGAACTTGTGAACATTGCCAAATGCTAGGTTTGCTTCCCATTGATGCTCTGCCAGGAACTTACTGCAGTGGTCTAAAGCTGCTGCTTGTCTTCCGTTTTCATCTTCAACAAGTGAAATACGTCTTCATTTGAGATGACTTGGCCATTGAATATTCCTCTACTTTGCCTTAAAGTGCTTTGGTTGCTTTTGCAATATGTTGTGTCATTTGTCCATCTCTAGTATGAAGTTCTGCTCTGTCACTTTACAGCATTTGGTTGAATTGAAGCAGATAGTGCTGTATGCTTCAGAATTAATCCTGTTGCTTCTGTTTGCAGCTGTGTCGGCAATAAACATGAGCGACCTTGTTCCATTGCCCATCCATACATACCCATGCCCTAATACTACCTCCAGCTTGTTTCACATATGTGGTATGCTTCAGATCACGAGCTGTTCCACCCCTTTCCATCATTTTGGCACATGTTGATTTTAGGTTCATCTGTCAAAAATATTTGAAGCTTACCAGTGGTTTGCACCTTGTGGGAAACCCCCTGTATTTAATGTCATGAAGTATACTCTTGATTATAGGTCTTTTTTTTTTTTTTGAGAGTTCACAGCAACATCTTTTTTAAATGCTGATTTCACACTTAGAATCTGCTGCAGACCTTTACCTGACAATTGTTAATGAGGGACCTGTCCACAGCTGTCTATGGATCAGCCTGTCTGTGAAATGTCTAGTTTTGGTTGCTTGATAAAGATATTACATATGAAGTGCTGTAACACTTAAACCTTCCAATTAAGTTTGGATGTAAACCAAACATCCAGATTAAATGTATAGTCTGTACATTCATCTCACTTTCATTTTATAGCTTCAACTCCAATATTTTGAGAGAGAGAGAGATTATCTATCAAATTTTTAATGGCTTAAAAAACAAAAAAAAATGTGTTGCTTTCCTCCAGGGTTCAGGAAAGCCAGTATTACACCAAAAGCATTGATGGCCAATAACCCCCAAGTAGTAGATTGAAATTTTATGAAGTTTTAAATGTGTATGGTTGTTTGGACTGTAACAATTTTACTGCAGGTTGCTCTATATGTTTAGGTGACCTTTTGCATCTTACGGTTTCTAGGAAGCAGTTTCCAAGTTCCAAGAAGTGGTAAATAACCTGGATTTTGCACGGGATCTGCAGAAGGGCTTTTTGGCCTTAAGTCAAGATGTGAGTATAACTCAATACTACTACTACTGATATCTAATAGCCAAGTTACAACAACTTTAGACTCTGAATGGATAGGCATTTAACTGTTAATGGTGCATGTTGTATGTTTAATTTTATCATAACTATGTAGATCCAAAAAGCAGTGAAGAAAGCAGTACGTCGGGAACAGTTGCAAAGAGAGGAAGCTGAACAGCGGCGCCTGAAATCTGTGCTGGAGGTTCAATTTATTTTGGAGAAACTTGGAGAAGAGACTGTGAGGAATGACTTTAAGCAAGGGGCCAGTGGTATTCAGCTCTCAGATGAAGAACTTGTAGCCCTTGATGAGATCTATAAACTTGTGGGGCCAGAGAGAGACCAAAATTTAAGGTTAAGATTGTTTGTATACAAGTTTCAGGTTGTCTTTGTGTTCTCCTCTGGCTCTGTTTTTAAGTCTTCTTTTTTTTTATTTTTTTTTATTTTAGGTTAACAGATCAATACGATCAAGCATCCCTTCACCTTTGGGAATTACTAGAAGCAAGAGAGAAGGCAGTGGTAGGAACAACATGTAAGTGTAATGGGTTTTTTGAATTTTATTTTTAAACATGATAAAACTATAGTGTACTACATTTATGTAACCATTTGTTGCTACTATCCATGACAGTGTGGTGAAGTATTGCGAGTGTTTTGCCTAACATCCCTTTTACAATCTTTGCAATTCACTGCTGTTGTGCCCTAGTGCTGAAAACTTAATACTTGGTATAAAAGCTGATTCGCCTGAACTGACACCCTGGCTGCATGCCAGTTTCCTGGCTACACTGAATCTGATGTCCTGTTTTGCAGCTGCTGTTCTAGCCACAAATTTCTGCCTTGCACATCCTCTTGTCTGCATTAACCCCCACACCACTTGCAGCATGGGCATAACAAATTTGAAACAATATATTTTTTGACATTGTTTTCATTTGCTCTAAAGGTACTTGCTCGTTAATTCTCCATTTACATATTGCATAAAATTTAAGAACAAAGTGCAATATCACTAGACTGACTTTTTGTACTCTTCTATGCCATTTTTTTCTATATCCTGTCACTTGTTTAAGCCTGCCAATATTCCTATTTAATCAAATTGCCCATTTAGTGTGTTAAGCAATATGCAGTTTTAGTCTATGAAATCCTGCAGAAGAAAATCATTTGTGCCAACATAAATGAGAAAGTCTAGGTGTGTGTGTGTGTGTAGCTGGTTAGCCTGATTTAACAAGTCACACTTTCAGCAAATTCACTTCAGTTTCATCTTGCAACATTTTAAGAATTTATATAAAACTAGGATTAAGATTAGGTTGTTGGCTTTATTTGCCATCTTTGACATTTGTCCTGGACCAGTGTGTTTGTGTGTGTGTGTGTGTATACTTTTTTTTTTTTTTTATATTCAGATTTCCTGGGTCTCGCTATCTCTGGTTTTGACACAATCCATGTCTTAATTGAAAAGATTTTTTTAAACACACTTTGCCTGGGAAGTTTCTGAAAGTTGTGGCCTATGAAGACGATATTTAAAGCAGAGATGACCATCTTGGGCACACTTCCATTAATGAGCCCAGCATACTACACAATAACTAGAAATACTAAGGGACACAACATTCATATTGAAACATCCTGCTGTATTTGTGTATGTATATAATCTCCATTTGCACATGCATTCTATTGATATGACTGAGAATGAGAAGGGTGCAGCTTTTTTAAAAAACAAACAAAAAAAAAAAAAAGTGTAGGATTGGGCCAATGTAATTTTTAAATATCAGTAATTTATAAGAGAAAATTGGTAAAATTCATAATACTGAATTATGAGGACTTTACCACCACAAGTAATTATGACATTAAAGCACTTCTGTTGTAGTTCTCATTTACAAAGAATATTTAAAAAAAAAAAAAAACGGTTTCCATCCTTGGTACTATTGCCGTATACTATAGCATAAGACCACAACATCAAGAAAAAGCCCATCATGTTTAAAGGTTTACACACATTTCATATAAGCTAAAATTATTTGAAAAAATTCACTTTTCAAGTTAATTTTGTATTCATTCTCTGCCTGATAGAAACAAGTGCTGCACGTCAATTTGAGAAATAATGAAGATGAAAAGTAAAATGCACAGATGCATATAAACTATCAATATTCTCAGTATTTTAATAAAACATCCTTTAACAAGCATTTCATTTTAGGCACACTCTTAAATGGCTTAGGTTTTTAATTAAGTACATAAATACTAAATTTCACATTTGGGAAATCAAAATTTCTGGCTCTCATGACTGGTGTGTAAAAATTGTGCACTTAGGAGCAAAAGTGTTTTTAATATACTACCTTTATTGTACAATTCAGGAACTGCTGTTTTAATGAAGTATCAACAGTATTGATGCAAGCTTACCATCGTACAAAATCTTGTTTATTTTGCCACTTTCGTAAATGAAAATTCAATGTCTGACTCTGCACACTTTGCAAAGCAGCAGCTTTCTCTCCACTCGAAGACTTCATGCTGATATTGGCATTTATCTGTGAATTAACACATGATGTGTAATTTCCAGATGTTTGCATATTTTGCTTTATAGGCTTTTCTTAGTGCAGCTTTTTTTGCCCTGTTGGCTAAAGGCATTGCCTGAATTGGAAGACTCGCTGTAATTATTTGGTTTTAAATGTCATTTTTTGTCCCATTATGTGCTTTTTTTATTATTATTTTTTTTTTTTTTTTATTGACCTGATGTTTTCTTTTTTTTTTCTCCAACCTTGTGCTTGTATACATTACACAAATACTTTTTTAAATTGAAAAATGAGATATATATATATATATATATATATATATATATATATATATATATATATAATACAATTTTTTTTTTTTCTAATATTCATATTGAAAGTAGTCCAATAAAATATAAATTAGGAGGCTTTGCCCCCTGCTTGCTTCGTTCACCAACCCCCTGGCCAGCACTACGTACTAGTCTATTTGCAGTTTTGATGCTTGTGTATGGGGTTGTGAATGTACAATTTAAACAGATTTTAATTTTTTTGTGAAGTGTTACACTTGTATCCATGTGACGTATACTTCCCGTGATTGCATTTAGCTGCTTTCTCTCTATTAAATAAAACTCCTTTTTTGAATGTTTGGCTCTGAGATTTGTTAATTGTCTTTACAAAAGCTATTCTAACGGGAAACTGTAAATGTTTTAATACGAATGGCATATTTAGATCTCCTTTGTTGTGTAATGTTATCCGCGGAAGATGTACTACAGTATCTTTCTTGGATACATCCTTCTTTCTACAGTAATTTGTGCAGTGGAAGACCAAATGGTGTTAAAGTTGTAGATCTTCTTTGATATTGTTAGTTATTTTCATCTTCCGCATGATCACCACTTTCAGCATAGTGTATTATTCTTTTAACCATTTTGCCACATTGCCGATCGACATTTTTGGCCTAAATTTGTTTGACTTCCTCGTTTTCTAGGTGCTAGGTATGCCCATGTACTCATTTTTTCTGTTGATAATCCTTCGTGATGTATTATGTCCAAATCTTATTGAAGAATTTCGTCGTCTTTAATTGGAAACTTAAAGTGAGGAAAACGTTAACATTTATAAGAGGTGAGAGCACAAGAAGTTTGTCTGACAAAAGTATTCACAAGTCTGAGGTGAGAGGACCGTGGTTTTGTTTGAAAATAGTTGTAAGTAGGGTGTGAATTGAAAGAATCTAATGGCAAGTCACCATCTTGCGGGACTTGCTTCCTAAGGTTGCAAGTATGACGTGACTTGAAAGAATCTGATAAAAGTCTCTGTCTCGCGTGACTTCATTCCAAAAAGTCTCTTCAAAAGGTCACGTCTCCTAAGATTTTATTATAATAGAGATATTAGACCATCCCCACTGTTAAGATTTCAGTGGATGTTTGAACCTGGTAGTCAAGTTATGAACCATCAGTTGTGTCCTGGCAGTTTTGGGTGCTTTCAAGACCGTGTCAGTGTAAAGTTTGTTTCTTCAATGGTAATGTTACTTATATAAGCAATGCTAGCTTTGTGATTGATCTCCTAGATTTTTGTAGTGGTGTGGGTTGGTTTTTTTTTTTTTTCTTTTTTTCTCTGTAATGCTTCTATGCTTATTTCTATGTATGTGTGTTGCGTTTTTAGTTTTATATTTGTCATTCTTCTGTGGGGAGACGCAAATAAGATTTGTGACGCTGTGCACAAATGACACTGAATTCAAACTTGTTGATTTAGAACCAAAGACTAAGTGTTTTGAGAGTGATGGTAGTAGTAAGCCAGGTTTTATCAGTGTTGTGTGGGGTTTTTTTTGTTTGCTCTCCCTCAAAAGACTCTTGGTTCCTCTTTTACTAGACAAGGCCCTTAAAGAGATAATCGACAGAGTTCTCCAGAGTGATTATTTCAACAGTCCTCATACACATCAAAATGGGGTCTGCGAGGAAGAGGATCAGCCGGTTGTAGTGGATGCACCAGAATCTGAACAGCCAGTAGAACCAGGTAATTTTTCTTTTATTGGACTAAAGGTGCAGTCAGTTTTGTAGCAGTTTCAAAGTAGAGATTTGTATCAATAATAATGTAAAGGTGCATCATTTGTGGGGCTCCATCCCATACAATTTTACTCGGTGCTAAACAAGCTAGTGCTGCAGTGTTTGAGGCTGAAACCCTATGATTTTAAGCAACAGTCTTTTAGACCTTGGGATATTGAACTGTTGCCCCTAGGTATCTCTGGTGTATTGATCATTTTAATGGGGTGTTAAATTTACAGCCTAACTCTGTTGCAGGTACATCTCTCTTTTTTGGAATTTGCTCAAATATTTATTATTAATTCAACACTTCCTGTCAGTTAGTTCTGTTTTTATGTAATACCCTGTTTTCCTGTTTCTGACATTTATTGCGTTGTATGTTTGGGTTGATTTTATGTGTTTTTTGTTTTAGAGGTTGAAGTTGTTGAAGAATACACAGAACCCAGTGAAGTGCAACCAACAGAAGTAAGCACTTTCTAAGCATATAGGAAAGGGACGAGCTGAAGTCCTTCAGTATCGGTTGTTATGTTCAGTACTGACCTTGTATAGTCTAAAATATTCCTTGGATTAATTCTATCATGGTATACAAAATAGCTTTCTATTTGGTAGTACTTTACGGTGGCTTCCCAGGCCAAAGACTGGTTGTTAGCTTTTCAACATATGACTTGAAATGTAATGTTTCTTTCCAGCACTTACAAAATGTTTAGTGTTTTGTTCTAAGGGCTGTCCATATGAATTTCCATACATGCTGTGTTTATAGTTAAAACCTGAAAGTTAATTCTGAATGCAAAAGTAAACTAAATATTGCACAATTCTATTGGTTTCAGTAAATTCTTTCAGAAATCTTTGACATTTAATTATTATAATATCAGCTGATAAACAAATGGCATGTGCAAAAATCAGTTACTATGTGAAAAGCTACGTTTTTGTTTCTGCCCAGGTATGGTTAAGCATGTGTTGCTACTGCTGCACTGATTCTGTCTTGGAAATGCTTAGTCAGTAAATTTTAGGACACTGAATTAGCACATGTGTGTGGGTTTCTTTTTTTTTTTTTTTTTCTTTCTCTCTCCTCACTTGCTAATTTGGAAAACTGTATTAATTGAAACATTGTTAGAAAACTGTGTGTACCCCAACCCCCACATTCATCGCTACCACCCCTTGCATGTCGTTCTTGTGGTGCAAATTATGGATGGTAGACTTAAGAACACTCTGACTAATGATTGTCTTGAAATTTCATTAAGATAGTAATGTGAAAAAAGTAAACCCATGTGTTTACCTATTCAACATACGTGGACATAGAGATTTGATCTTCATTTAAATAGTATCTTTAGATAAACATGATGTAATGGGGGTGTAGACATTGAAAATTTTACTTTACGGTAATTCAACAAAAAAATAAACATGCCATTTCTGCCTCCGGATGTAATAAGTACACTGTTTGCAATGATAGCTGCTATTGGTCCCCTCAAGTAGGTGGTTCCTATTACTGTCTAGCAGTTTCTAATGCTGACTTGGAGAGTTTCCCCATTTCTGCATGCAGAATTCTTTCAGCTGTGCAGTGTTTGAGGTTCAAACAAAATCACACCCACGGCATCTTGATTGGATTCAGATCAGGGCTTTGTTTTGGCCATTCCAGAATCCTCCATTTCTTTCTTTTCAGCCATTTTTTGGTGAATGTAATGGTTTCTTTAGCCAAATTGTCTTAACTTCTGACAGATGGTCTCACATTTTCCTCAAGCATCTTCTGGTCCGATGAAGTATTCCTGGTGGGTTCTGTGAAGGTGAGCTGCTCAGGCCAAGATGCAGCAATGTAGCCCCAGACCATCAGGTGGTTCTTGTGAATGTTAGCTTTTCACCAAACGTCTTCTGGTACTTTGAACAAATAGCTATTGTTTCTTTCTCTGCCCGGAGCGTGGTGCTCCGGAAGTTATGATTGTTGCCTAGTGTGTGTGTATGTGTATGTGTGAGTTTGTTTGTTTATATAGGGGAGATCTAAATCCCTTCCCATAGGCATTGAGAACTTAAATTGGTGTCGCAGTAAATTGTGCCGTGGACTTTTTCCACTTGTGAAATTTTACATTTATGGTTATTTAAATACACTATACAATGTAAATGTGGTTTGATTCTTTTACCTTTTGTCTATAGGTAGTATTTAAATAATGATCCAATTTTTATATGTCCACCTGTTAAAGAAAAAGATTTTCATGGAGGAGTGTGCATACCTTTTTCACATGATTGTATAGGGGTAGTCATGGTGTTTTTACAGTTGCAAATACATTTTTCTTTGTACTCACTTTGTACTTTGAGTAGAAAGCATTGAAATCCACAATATTTTTTGTGCACTCTATATTATGCTCTGCATCAGGACTCTGGTAGATTCAAGTGTCAGATATGAAAGAATGTCTTTTCTGTCTTCCCAACAGTTTGTAAACAGACAGTTTATTTCAGAAACGCAGTACAGCAGCAGTGACAAAGAACAAGCTGATGAATGGAGTACAGAATCTGAGGTATTGGGGGGGATTTTTTTTTTTTTGGTATGTGATATAACAAATTCTAAGATTGCTGTTCTGACTCCACAGTCTATCACAAGGGGTTCCTGCACCAATCATAGTCTTATTTGTATAGCACCTCTCTAAGCAATGTGAAAAAAGCAGTTCATTTTGTAGTGCAAGAGCAATTTTTAAATTTTGTGGTGGCCTTAACTTTAGTGTTAATACTCTAGTATAAATTAAGAACGTCATGCATATTTATGTATTTTAAGGTTTGGGTACAGAGAGGTGGAATGAAAGGTGCAACACTTGTGTTTTTGTTTCCATCTAATATAGGAACGCTGCTTTGTGAAAGCGTTTCTAGCTTCTGTCATCACTGTGTATGGCAATCGGTAGATAAAAGGTGGGTTTGTTACATTTAACATCTAGTAAAAATGTGACATTTGAAGTTAGCAGTTAAATCTTTTGTTCTAATTTAGTGGATGTCCTTAATTTGTAATTCACATAATGGAATATAGATTGCTGAAATCCTGTTCAAACTTATTCAGACCCTGGGGGTGATGAATCCAAGCACTGATATTACCAAGCAGTTCTTTCAGCCAGCTATTGCTTCTGCTTTTCCACTGCCACCGGTATCTATACAAATATATTTTCACCCCCCCCACATAATTTGCATGCCATTTTCTTTGTTTGTTCTAAACTTCTAGTTTTATACCGACCTGTAAAATAGTTGCAAACTGGAATTGGAAGGTATTAGAACAAAATTCTGCAGATATTTTGATATTCGATTTTTTTGATGCTGTTTTATAAAATGTGCAATACAGAAATGGGCATGTGTCACCTACATCATTGAGAATTTGCAAGAATAAAGAAGCCTATTGGTATCTTCTCATTGGCAAATTTTAAGTCAGAGTTTTCTGTAACCACTTGGATTTATTTTGTTGGGGAGGCACCACAGTTAAAGCTTGACTGTTTCCTCCCAGGGTCAGTCTTTAGGTGGTGTTTTAATGGTCTGTTTTAACTGGTCTTGCTTTACAGTTGCACAGCTGCAATTTTTGTGGATGGTTATGCCATTTTTATTTTTACTTCCATAAAAATGTACACACTTGCATAAGTGGTTAACAATAAATTAAACCTATCCTTTCTCTAAATGGTATATCCATTTCAGAGTCACAGCAATAAATCTTCAGCTTGACGGGTACTGTACAAGACCTAAGTCCGTTCACCCAAGTGTTAGTGCTATAAGGCATTTTCTCACTACATATTTTTATTTTACCCTCCAGCCCACTCATACAAGCTTCATCTACATAATCTGTGTGTCAGGCAGGAGTAGTCTGTGTGCTTTTGAGACTATCAATTGTGTAGATGGGCATCCCCAGCTACTCTGTCTGAACAATCTGCTACTCGCCCTAACAAAATGAAATAAAATTGGTTTTTGCCTTAAATATAGGCAGGCCCTTTGTACACAAGAGCTGACCGTCAGTGGTCACCCAGGAGCACAAAGCATGCATTTTCTGCTGCATGGACACAGGAAGCGTGTGTATTAGACCTCACAAACCAAAGAGTCTTGTGTCTGAGAACTCTGCACCTGGAGTGTGTCCACACAGGACAAGCACAGTCAGGCAGCATGTTATTGGCTGTCAGAAAAAGGGACAAGCTTGTGATGCTTCAGAAATGTGAAACTGTACTGGAAAGCTGCAATTCCTAGTTGTGACATCCATGAGCATATAGATAGCGGCAAAAGCAATTGTCAGTTTTGACAATCTGTCTTACCAGAATTTGTGTAATGTGACTCTGGCTTTAGGGTAATGTCAGCAAATAAAACAATTTCTCTTTGTGTGGTTGATGAGAGTTATTGCAAAGTGCAAGAAGTGGGCTGCCATGGAGTAAATCTGTTATGAGTTTTGCCAAGTTGGTGTGCTGTAGGTTGTTTTTTTTTTTTTTTTGTCCGTATGACAAATGTAACTGTTAGCCTCCTAAACTTCAAAAAGTATCCATAGACCATAAATATATACCATTATAGCTGTCGTGCTAGTGTTATAATTCACTTACATACTTCCCTCCATGCTTTTAAATATATTATCTGTATGCTCTGTGTTCATCTTAATCCAGCTTGCTTTTTTATTGTTAGCCCAGTGATACTGCAAAAATGCAATGATTTTTTTTTGTAATTGTTGAACTGTAATGTGGAGGTTGAGCGTGTGTTGTCAATGCGCAGTTTGACCCGGGAACGTCTTGCGATGACGTAGAATGAGATTCTTGCAAGACATGCTCTGCTAACAACCAATATCAAATATGACCACAAAGAGAAAAAACATAAATCGTGTAAATGCTTGAGATGAGAAACCTGAGATTCTTGCAAGACACGCCCTACTTACAACCAATATCAAATAAGAAGAGAAAAGAGAAAACCATGAAGAGAAAAACCATCAATCGTGTAAATGCTTTGAGCACACACAGATCCAGGGCTCTCTGTGCATGTAAAGCGTATAAGGACAATACGTTCTAAATGAAACGTAGACAACTAAACAAAGAAGTAAGAGCAGCAGGGAGAAAAGACTCAAAAGCGTTGGAGAGACAAAAAAAAATAATCTAGGTACACATTTAGAAAATAAGGAAAGTAATTATCAGCCCTGAACAAGTGGAATTGGGGGGGTGGGTGGGAATGGTATGGGAGAGCATGTCCAATCCGCACGTTGGCGCTATACACATGCAGAGCAGGTTAGAGATTATGAAAGCAGTGGAATTTGAAAGGCTCAAAAAAAGGCACAATACACGTGGAGAAAGTTAAAGAATATGAAAGTAGGAAAATTAGAAAGTATACTGTATATATAAAAAAAAAAAAAAAAGTAAAGCTCGCCCGAACAAATGGAAATTACTCGAAAAAGGGAAAATCACCACAGACCAGGTGTCAGGGGGACGGAGTTTGGAAAGCAGGATAAAGCGAGGACAATTCACGGACTGAAGTTTTCTTGGATTTCTGTATGAATCAAAGATAATGCACGCATATATAAATATACCAACATGTGACAAGTTATCGGCGATTTAATAGTTTCGAAAGTCAAATATCAAGAACAGTAGATATTCGTGTTTATCCGAAAGCAGAACATGAATCAACATTTCTGTCTTAATAATTCACCACATTCTGATCCATTACTCTTTCCCTTCCTTTTCCCAGATGGAGAAACAGGATGGTCATACAATATGAAACGCACGAATTCAGAAAAACTAATAACACCAACACAATATTTTGGGGCAAAATTAGCGATGCATTCCAATATAGTTAACCCACTTCCGTCATCTCAAATCCTACGCAACATTACATTATTGTGTATCTAAAAGTCAAAGCTAATCGTCTTAAGTCGAATCAAGCAAAACTTAGAATGGAACATATGCAAGGACTCGATCACGTTCAAAATTCAAATATCAATAGTTCAGACAAATTTAAAATAGGTAAAGCAGTAATATTTCCATCATTTCAACATAGTCCAAGAGCATTGCAACTGTTATCATGATGCAGTGGCAATATCCAGAACTATTGGTTGGCCAGATTTATTTATTACAATGACATGTAATCCACAATGGCCAGAAATCTGGAGAGTCTTGAAAACAATGCCACCAGTTACGTTGGCTCTGGATATTCAGACTTTCGTAAGTAGATCAGACTTTCGTAAGTAGATTTATTTTATTGAAAGAACTCGAAAGGGTGTTCGGTCAAATCAGAGCATACATTTACACGATCAAATTTTAAAAACAGTTTATCTCGCATGCATTTATTGGTTACTTTACAAAAAAAAAAACTGATGATGATGTAGGTCGTTTTGTCTGTGATGAAATTCCAAACAGAGAAACCAGTCCTGAATTATGGTACAAAGTCATTAAACACATGTCTCACGGACCTGAGAGAGACACTTATCACGGAAAGAAAGATGGAAAAAGTTGTGGTGATCGATAATTCAGTGATTGTACCATATAACCCATATTTGCTAAAAAGATTCGATTGTCATAATGTTGAGTATTGTGCATCAGTGAGTATTAAATACATCAAGTACATTTTATAAAGGGCACGATCGAGTATGTGTAACTTTGTCGAAAGAAAAAGCACAGGACGAAGTTCAATCATATTTAGGATACTCTGTTAGTGCAGTGGAACGCGGGTGGCATTTAATGGAATTACCAATGCACGGTCGAAGTAATTCTGTAGAATTATTACGATTCATTTAGCAGGACAGAATATGGTTCAATTTAAAGAAGGCAAAGAAACCGATGCTTTATAAGTAACAAAAACCAAAAAAAAATTGGCTTGTTTCAAACTAAAGATGTAAATGCAAAGGCATATACGTATGCACAAATTCCTCAACATTACATGTGGCAAAAACAAAAAGGAATATGGCATCTAAGAAAATTAATTGCAAAAGTATTGCATGATTAAATATTGTATCACCAAAAGATAGCGAACGCTTTCATTTAAAATTGTTACGAGAATCGAAAGGAGCAATGTTGTATAGAGATGTTCTAATTATAGATTAAAATACGTACGGTACCTTTCAAGAAGTGGCTTGAGCAGCTGGATTATGTAAATCGGACGACTATATGTATGAAATGATGTCTGATGCCACTTCTGTAATGATGCCTGACCAATTCAGACTCTTCTTCGTATACTTATGACAGGGTAAGTTGATGCTTTACATTTATGGGAAGTGTTCAAAGAACCATTATCCGAAAAGTCAAATGAACAAACGGCTCTTTCAGTCATCAAAGAATTGTTACAAGCAGAAGATTTAACAATGGAACAATTTGGACTTTACCTCTGATTCGTAAATTTCTTGAGAAAGTAAGAGATAAAAGCAGACGAAGATATAACAGTGGAAGACCATAGAAAAATATATCGGGCAGTGTACTCAAACTTAAACGATGATCAAGGATCCATTTTTGACACAATTCAAAAACAGTGTCCTCGGAAAAATTTAAACCGATTTTATTTTTCATAGATGGACCAGGCGGAACAGGGAAAACATTTTTGTATAAATGTTTACTCCATTATTGCAAACAGCTATTCAAAAACATTACATCGATAGCACGGACAGGTATAGCAGCAATTCTTCTTCCACACGGTTAAACAGTTCACAAAACCTTTAACTTGCCTTTAAATATCGTAGATGAAAATGTTACATTGAACTGGGGGTTGGCGAGCGAAGTGAACAGGGGGCAGAACCCCCTAGTGTACATAGAAAAATATAAAAATTTCCCCTTGGGCACAAACTGATTATGCAAGGTGGAAAGCAGTTGTAGCCTACAGCTTTATCCATCTGCACATTGACAGCTCAAACTCTTAAAACACTAGCAACCAACTCCCCAAACGCACAGAACTTCTGACTTGGCTAATAACTGTAGATGTCTAAAAACGGTGTAGGTGGTAGTCTGATGGATCAGGTTGTGGGTCAGATCTATCCATGTAACATTGCTTTATTTAAATGTTTAAATGCCTTTAAATGCAAAGTATAGCTTATGTACAAAAATGGAACAGGCACTTACTGATGGAAGTCTTGGATAACCTTCCCTAGTTTCAAAATGTTCAATTCTAAAATGGTTTCTTTGTTGTACAAAATAGTAGTCCTTTCTTGTCATGAGTCAAGCACTGGTAAATGTGTATGTTACAATGATGGTTGCTTTGAATGGGTGTGTCTGCAGCTGTATTTACAATTTAAATTCTCAATGTTAATACATACATTTATATCTCAAGTTGAAGTATGAAAAGTTGATCTCAGATCAGTAGAGGGTAACTGGCTGATTAGTGTGTTACCAAAATTGAACATGGTATCATTAGATTTTACACTATTAGCTTGGCACATTAAATCTGGGAGTCTAGCCAACACTGAACTTTGTTTCAGTGAAGTAAACTAAGCTAGAGCATGCTGTTTCTGACTTGTCACAATCACATCCATGTACCTAGATATAAAAGTTTTACACTGACAACATTCTGCCTGTTTTTGCATGCGTTTACCATGCCTATTCCCAAAAATGTGTGTGTTAGGTAGTTTTGATATCAAATAGACGATTTGTGTGCTTAAGCAAACTCCAGAAGGGGCTTAACCCAGTGTTGCTTATATAGCTCCAGGCATTTCAGTCTGGCATTTCAGTCTGCAGTTAGATAAATTTTAGGTTTGAGAATCTAATTTTTTTTTCTTCTTCCTTTTCTAAATGATTAACTCTAGAATTACCAGAGCCTACGAGAAAGCTTGTAAATCTGGCCCACCTTTAAATCCGTTTGCACCTCTCCAACAGTGTCTTTTGTCCTGTAAATGAGCTGATTAAGGCAAGCAGCCTGCTATTCCAACCCCCACCGTCGCAGAACATTCACCAAGTTCTCTCGGCTCATGCCTTGTTTATCTGGGAATGAACTGCTGGAGTTTTAGAGTGGAAATAATAGACTGTTTGGAACACATGCATTTCATTTGTGTTCCGTTTCTACAGTAATCTGTGTAAAGACATTGTTAAAACAAACTTTTTCATATTTTAGTAATGTTACAAAATGGAGGCATAAACTATAGAATATGTAAAGCCTGAAGTCCAAAGATCAAATAAACACAAAACAAAAGGTTTAAGGACAATACAGCAGCTTCCGTGGCGTAGCGTTAAGATTTGCTGGCTTGTAATCAAGAGTCCCTGGTTCGATCCTGACTGTCTCTCCTACATTTGCCGTTTTCAGTAGTGAGCTGCTGTTATTGTTAATATTATACAGTACACACATTTGGTTTGTGTCTAACAGACCGTTTACATTTACAGTATAGTACTGTACTTATAAAAGTTTACTTTTTTTCTTTTTTTTTTTTTTCTTTTCCCCCCTCCACTCTACTTCACGATCACAATACATACTCTAGCCCTAGGAATCTGACGCTGTTAGTTTATATTTGAAACTGGGAGTAACTGGATGTGAGCGCTGTTTTTGAGGCAATGGAACTGGACTTTCTCTGATCTGGAGGGATAAAAGCTGCCTCCTTCATATCTCAGTCACTTCGTATGCACCTTATGGTTTATGATGTCCAAAAAAAAAAGGCAGCCATAGGTATATTTGATATTTGGAATTATTCATTTTATGACATTGAGGTCAGTTCAGCTCTATATGCAATCATCAAATTCAAATTTTAACAGTTTATACACACGCAAGGACCGTCTCTTCCTACATTGACGACGCGTACCTGTTGCAATGCACACACTTCTCTCTTTGCTGTTTCTATTACACACTTGAAAGAGACAATATATGTGACATTTTGAAGAAATCATTTTATGATCTGAATAGTACCAATCAGAAAACATCATTGCACTAATGCAATATTTGAAAACTAACTGCATCAGATTGGGTGTGAATTTACAGTGGCGCTGTTACTTAGTCAGATCAGGAGAGGCAGGTGAGGGGATGTTAGAGCGTCCTCATGATTGAGAGAATAAAACTGAAAAAAGCTAACTTTTTTTACATGTACCATAAATTTATACCCAATGTGTTATTTTTATATATTTTATTTATTTATTTATTTATTTATTTATTTATTTATTCTTCTCTGTGCTGCAACAACTGTCCTTGCTACATTTTACGATGTGTGTACCTGTTGCAATGTGCACACTTTTCTCTATGCTGTGGTTTCTATTACATTGAAAGGCACTTGACACTGACTCAGTTTACTTTTCCTGGGGAAGCGGGTGTCTTGGAACAAAAGCTTGTCGCTGTTGGATCCTCTTTTTACATCGCCTTTTCTAGTAAGATGCAATGACGAAGTTCCTCTGCAATATGAGCCATGAACACTCTTCTTTTCAGTGGCCCCGTACATGTCTTGCACAGTACATGTGCATTGATCCTGCTGCACTGAATAAGCTCACGCCTTTGCAACAGTGACGGTGAGATACGAAGAAGGCAGATTCACCAGCATTTGTGTGTCAGCTTTTATCACTCCAGATCAGAGAATGTCCAATTCCATTGCCTCAAAACACCACTCACATCCACAGTTACTCCCAGTTTCAAATAAAAACTAACCGCGTCAGATCCCTAGGGCGGTAGTACGTGTTGTGATCGTGAAGTGAAAAAAGGTAACTTTTACAAGTACAGTACTATAAATGTACATGGTTTGTTACAGATGCAAACCAAATGTGTGTACTGTAATAACAATAAGAGCAGCTCACTACTGAAAGCGGCAAATATAGGAGGCAGTGGGGATTGAACCGGGGACTCTTGATTACAAGTCAGCAAATCTTACCACTATGCCACGGAAGCTGTTGTATCGTCCTTGAACCTATTGTGAAAGTGTTTATTTGATCTTTGAACTTCATGCTTCACACATTCTATAGTTTATGCCTACATTTTGCAGCAGTTAATACGAAAATATGAAAATTTCTGTTTTAACAGTGTGTTTACACAGATTACTGTAGAAATGGAACACACATGAAATACATGTGTTCCAAATAACAATCTATTATTTCCACTCTAAAACTCCAGCAGTTCCCTCTCAGATTATCACACAAGGCATGAGCTGGGAGAACTTGGTGAACATTCTGCGACGGTGGGGGATGGAATAGCAGGCTGCTTGCTGCTTGTCTTAATCTGCACATTTATAGGACAAAAGATGCTGTCGGAGCGGTGGGCCGGATTTACGGGCTTTCTCGTAGGCTCTGGTAATTCTAGTGTTAAATACATTGTACCTGATTGCAGTCCATAGGCTAATGTGTTACATTTAGTCTCGGAGAATGCTTGCAAATTAAGTTTGATGGCATTTATTCTCAATTCTTTTGGGGCATCTTTTAAAATGTTAATAAGCCCATTGAAAAGTTTTCCGTTCTGTCCTTAGAATCCTACCAAGAACTGCATGGGGGAAAAATAAAAAATTGAACCAATGTGATTTCTGTTTTAGGTGGTTGGTGGTAGTCTACAGCAACAGCCACCATCTTTGCCAACAGTCAGTCCCGTCACTGCCCCAACAGAGATGCACACAGTGAACCCAGTCGTCCCCGTTCCTCCAGCAGATCCAGTTGTCAGAAAGCAAAGGGTGCAAGATCTAATGGCACAAATGCAGGGTCCCTACAATTTTATGCAGGTATGAGCACTTTTTTACATTCTAGAAAAGAATCTTAGGGTATCTGCTACAACATGCTTAATTTGGCAATAGTACTTGAAGAGAATTTGATTGTCCATTGCCTGAATAGTTAATTTTGCACAGAGAGTGGTTTAATGTTGGAAAGCAATTTGTGGGATTGTCGGTTTTCTATTTTTTCTATTTTATTTATTTATTTATTTAAATTAAAAAAAAAAAAATGTTTAGTATCTGGAGAGTGGTGTTGATGCTGATTCTTATTAGGCGTACATGTAATTGACTAAATAAAGGAAATGTCTCAGTAAATTCTCTTTAACAGTATGCAGTGCCATCACAAACTGGTATAACATGATGGATTAACAAATTGTACCATTCATTTAAGAGACCGCATTTGGCATTTTTTTGTTGAAAGTGAAAAGATGTTACAAATGTTGCTTAAGGATCCTATCTAAAGTGCTTCATTGAGATCAGATGTGTCATATTTTAAACCATCCTGTTAGATTTTCTAATCTGTGAAGAAATAGCTTTGGCCCTATTAGTTTCGGCATGCTTACATGTGTTTGATAAAATGTATTTTTTGAAAATGTTGTAGGAGTCTATGCTTGAATTTGAGAGTCCACCTATGGATCCAGCCATAGTATCGGCACAACCTATGAAGACTGCACAAACTATGGATATGCCACAGATGGTTTGTCCACCAGGTAAGTTGTTGCTTTTTCCATTAACGTTTACACTGCTACCAAACCTAATAGGACTGGGTGTAGAGTAGGCACCAACCAAATTTCAACTGTTTGGTCATCGTAGGGTAAGATTTCACATACTATTACTCATTCCAGGCCACTTCCTCTTAGCCAGTTGATCTAACCCTTCTATGATCCACTTGTGAAAATTAAATATTGTAGTTATGCTTGTGCTAAGATTACATTGTCTGCTTTTATTAGTCTTAATCTTTTGAAACTCTGCCTTAGATTTGGCCATTTTCTGAAAATTTAACTGGCCACAAATCCTTCATGGTTAACTCCATGTACATATTCTACATATCCAAATGAAGGGCAGATGTTTCAGAATATTTACACCTGGAGAAATTGTTTGTGTCATATCTCGTCTCCTTTCAAGATTTTTTTTTTTTTTATAATATTTATTTAGATAACAGCACAGTAAGTTGCAAACTTCATGTTTTTTACCCAAACAATGCTTATAATATTCTTAGCATAAATGTTGAAAAAAGCTTCCAAATGCCAAAAAAGTGCACTGTGTATCTAATGGCTATGAAATGTCCCCTGCCAACATCTATTTTCAGATAGTAAAAATTAGTGGATTCTTTTTTCAGCCTTTGCAGTTTTCCAATAAATGAAGGTTATGAACATAATTTATTGAAAGCACAAGTTCTAGATGTATAAATTTTGAAACCGCAATTCTTGGGCCTCATTATGAAAACTGATGAAGGAACTATGGAAAGAAGAAATTTTAAAGCACAATAAACATGCAAATTCCAACTTAACCTTTACCAAAAACTATACTTTAGAACTATATTCCAACACTTGTGACCAGAAAAGTTACAATCGAACACCACAAAGACCACACAGAATACAGGCAGGTGACTGTGCTATGGGAGGGTGGGGAGTATGTCATGAAATGCTAGCAGCCATTTTGTACAGTTTCACAGTTTTAAAGTAAAAATGCATTTCTTTAACTGCCTTTTCTTCCCAACCCACCAGGTATATTAACATATCATGAATTTGCCTTACTGTAAAGTATTTTCTACATATGCAAGTAAAGGCTGGACCTTGGCCTTTCAGAAAATCTGGAGATAGTATTTTAATATGTGCTCAAATTATTGCACAATACCCAAATTCAGAACCATTTTTAGAAGAAAAATTGTTGGTTACTACAAGGAAAAATTACAATTGTGGTGTATAAGTTTGTTATAAGCATGAAATGTCACATGGTAAGCATAGAAGATCTGATGGCTGCCTATGTCTGTAGCCTCAGAGAATATAAAAGACTCTTAAAGTGTAACATGGGATGTTTTTAAACATTCCCATATTCACCTGGTAGCACTACGATCACCGGCACCTAAAGAGCCCCAGTGTTATGCCCTGTCGGAGTTGCTGCTCTTCCTTAAATGAAAAGGATGAAAGGACAAAGTTAGAAGTTCATCTGGAGCTTGAGGATACTGCGGAGAACCAGCTTACACCTCTTATTTCAGATGCTATTTTAATGCTTGAGTTTCATCAGACGGAGTGGAAAAAGCAGCAGATGGAGGAGGACTAAAAGGTTTTTGTGAATGTGCAGTGGTGATAAAGGGAGCACAGTACAATTTAATAACTAAATGTGTGATCTAGTCATTTGAATTGCCAGTTGAATTAGTCTGTTAATGCCAGGGAAAGTAAGGCTGACATGGCAACAGAAATGATTCACTTTGTACCAACATCTTTTTGATGATTCATTCTTAATGCTGGTGACTTCTAAGGGGAATCAAGGCCTCTTAGGCTGTTCTTTTCAATTCAAATATTAATGCCTTTAAAAATATAGATCTGTGGCACAATCCAAGCTGGTCTGACCTCATCTTATTGTCGCCTACAATTTTGTATTGACAGTAACAGATTTTTGTTATCCAAGCCAGAAGTTTTTGTGGTTTGGGGGGGTGTGGTTGGTTTTTATCTATTTTTGTTTTATGAAGTTTCTATAAAATTATTTCCCTTTGGGGACAAAGTGTTTGTGTATATATAATTAGAATTGCGCAAGTTATTTATTCAGAGCTCATTAAATAAATGATATGAATATATGCAAAAATACTGGAAATAAATGGACAGCATTACTCCCTAAATATGAAAAAGCCTGCATACCTACCAATTTTGGATCACTCTTGTATTGGAAGAAAGCAGGAACACTATACTACACTATACATACACCACCGTACAAACTTTTTGGATACAAAAGTTGAAAGAAATAGATCTGATGGTGAGATGTTCAATATCCTCTAATACAAAAAACTTTTGAGCTCGATCATAGGATTTTTTTTTTTAACTTACCTATGTAGACCACTTTGCTGTTGGTCACAGTGGAAATTTTGTAAACTGGTTTTCTTTGTGCTACCCACCAGTCACAAAATATTCAGAGTCAAGCTGTACCATTTATTTGAAAGATCTGAACCTGGAGAATTCACAAATCTGATTGGAGGGAAAAGAAAATTCTGCCCTTTTCACTTCCAATTTTGGCCATCGAGTAAGTGATGGGTAAAGGCAGACCTTGAAGCATTCATATTCGAGTTACCTTATCTCATGATCCATGTGGCAAAGGAAAGAATGAGAGCTGAAACACCTTTTTAAAAAATAGATAGAAACCTGCTTGTTAAAGTGACACTACCTGAAGTTATGCTGACGAATGTGGACCAGGAAGGGTGGTCTCTACTGAGACATACAATTTTGGCTGTTTTTGCAGGCAGAGAGAAACTTCACAATGACCTACAGATACATGCAACACCCTGTTTTGACAGCAAACTGTTAAAACTTTAAGTTCAGTGCTTTGTAAACATCTTTGTATTTTTTTTTTCTTCTAAATGATGATAATAGTGTGTGCTGGCAACTATAAGAAAATGGAGACCGAGATTAAAGAGTTGCGACAGCTTCAGGTCCTAAAGTGTTTTTGAGCTGCACTGTTAATTTCTACTCTCCATTCCCACTGATCACACTTCTTCTTCATATTGGACTTGTATGCTTAGAAGTTCTTGGTGACACTTTTTTTTTTTTTTGTTAACTAAATTTGTTCATGAAGCAGATTTGTATTTAGCTATTCATTTTTTCATATGTTTTTATCATTTTTTTTCCCCCTCTTTAGTTCTTTCTGAATCAAGACTTGCACAGGCAAATGCAGTTGCTGTTCAGCCAGAAGCCACACAGGTAGGCTGAACTTGTCTCCTTGTGATGTGTATCTGTACTTGCTAATTTTGAAAATTTCATCTAAAGATGTGGGGTTTCAATTAATGGTGTGAATATTACCATACTGTGTATTTTAATAGTTCTTTGTGTAACTTGCTTAAATAGTTTTTTAGCTCTGTGTATTCTATAAAAGCTGTCACTAAATTCTTGGTCAGGCTTCTCGGATTGTAAAAGAAGCACACTATAAATTGTCCGGTTTTCCGAAATAACTGTTCTAAACTACACACTTATTCAGGACAACTTGCAAGATTCAGGGTCTTTTACAACAGTTTATATATAATGTTTGGCGCACAGAGGTTAAGGGGCTTGCTCAGGGTTACACATAAGCCAAACTGAAATGTTGACTTATTTATTTGAAATCTGCTGTCTTAGCCACTCTACTGACGACTACTTTTATAATCCCTCAGATCTTTTCTTATTGGATTTTTGTATATCTTGAATCTTTTATTCAAGACAGTGTGTCAATTCAGTTTTAATCTTGAATTGGAAAACCTTACACTGTTCAGAATATCAAGTCTTCAGGCTATAAAGGATTTGGAATGCTAGTGTGAAGGGTTTTTGGAAACCTCGAGCTGAGACTTCCACATTGAGTCTGATTTGGTTTTTATTAAACATTTCTTAAATTTTACAATAGTGTCTAATAGTGCACTAACAGATTTAATGCTGCATTATTTTTTTGTTTAAATATGTGACAGTGTATTACAGGGTAAAGTTATTGCTTTTAACTTAATATGAACAGAGCTGACTTGCCTAAAGGAGGTAGGTCATGTTCACACTTCTGCTATTCCTCGTTATTTCTTTTGGCCGTTTGCCTCCTAATGTAACTAATCCATGGTACTGTACACCGTTTAACTCAGTTGATATTTATGTAGTGTAGTCTGGTTTAGGGTATTTTGCTTTGCCTGTTCAGGACAACAACTCCTGGAAGTTCCTCTTGCCTTTTTTTGTAACTATGCTTTCTGGCCTACTGCCGATGCCTTAGTAGAATGTGCCCATGGTCTTCTGTCTCTGACAGAAGTGACAGAGATTACTACTAAATGGTGTTCTTTAATTATAATACTTTGTTTCTATAGTGCTTTTCCCATGCCCTGGGTACTTCAATTTCAAGCAAATATTGCTTGCACACAAAATGCACCAATCCATCCAAGTTCAGGGAAAAAAAACATGGAAAATGAACATGTATGTGTACATAATGTTGTGAGTTAAACTGAAAAGGATGGCAACATTTTAAAATGGACTAAATGTTGAACCCTACATGCACCAGTCAGGCTAACATTAATTGTAACAGTCTTTTTTTTTTTCTTCTTAAATGAACTCCTCTTTCAATGGTTGATGTCTGATCTCAAAAAGCAGAATCAAGTCTCTGCAATCCCATTACTAGTGATTTTAGTGTTGCTTAAAACCAAAAGGCAATGAGCTTTTTTTTTTTTTTCCCCCGACCTAATGAGTGCCAGTGTGGGGGCTTTGTTTTTTTTAATACAAGCAAGTATTTGATTTTGCAGCTTTTTTTTTTTTTTTTAAATTCCATCCACTTTAATACATTTGTTTAAAAGTTTGGCAGAAGGAAGGAAATTATTTTTTCAGAAATAGTCGCTTAAGTTTTGTTTTTGCATATTACAAGTTGAAGGCAAAAAGGAAAATGAACAATTTTCATGGAGGGAAGCCCTCTTGAGTGCTTATTTACCTGCTTACTCACTGTGAAGCTGCTAGATTAGAATTTTGCCTGAATCAGAGATCTAGACATTAAGTTAATGTACAACACGTAATATTACAATGTATCATATATATAAAAATGTTAATTTTATAGTTGATTTAACAGATGTCTTTTATATTTAAGGTTCCTATGGTCTCGCCTACACCTGAAACGTTCTCCACATCAGCACCTTTATATCAAACCACCCACACAACAGACCCGCGACCACAGACTGAAGCCTTGGACCCAATTCAGGTGGGCATCTTTGAAATATTTATCCTTGAGTAGAGAAACCTAATCAGTTATGATATTTATATAGAAGGGGTTAAGTGGGAGACAAATCTCCTAATTTAGTAAGGAGGCAGCTGTAGTCTGTCCTGCCCCTTGATTTGTTGATTATTTCCTTTGATGGTTTCACTTGTTACAAATAAAGTATTTCAGTTTGAATTTCCTTATGTGTCTAATACTTGCATCAACCCTTTCTTACAGTGTTTTTATGGGGTTTCTCAACAAACGTTAAGTCCAGAGAGGTTGGGGAGGAATAGTTAGTATTTTCTGATCACCTGGGTTGATATGGGTGGTAGATGACTTTGGGGGAGTTGGAGCCAGTGTTACTTTGGTGGGGTTTTACTGTGTATGTATGAAAAAGTTGGCAAATTTCAGTTTTTCAAGAATGTAGTTTGATTGCTCACAGAATGTATGCTTTTGCTGCTGTAATGATGATTTTTCATTGCACAGCACCCTTGCCACGTGTAGCTTTTAGAATTCGGAATATTACATGTCTCTAAACTGTTCTAATTGAGGAGGTGAGAAGCATGGCTTGGTGTTATTTTCCAGCCTTGATAGATATAAAA
Organism: Polypterus senegalus; assembly: GCF_016835505.1. NCBI lineage: Eukaryota > Metazoa > Chordata > Cladistia > Polypteriformes > Polypteridae > Polypterus > Polypterus senegalus. The sequence continues at coordinate 314,384,510 of NC_053154.1, forward strand.
TATTCTGTGAAATGAGAATATAGCTTATTGTGCAGTAGAGAAAAGGCTGCTACCTTTAAGAACACCCATGGCCTAAGTGTATATGTAGTCTTTTGCAAATCCTGTGAAGTCTTTTGGAGCGAAAAGGATCACAAAGGAAAATGTGATGCATAGAAGTCTAAAAAGACAGAGCCAAGATAAGTCTTCAGATGTTTGTATTGAGGTAGTTTTTACGTGTATATAAAAACAAAGTCTGATTTAAACATATTCCCATGGAATCGATTGCCCCAGCACAAGTACCAAATTTCCAATGAATTACATTTACATTCTGATGCTATTAGATTCATCTAAAAAGCCATTAATCTGCACTTGCAATGTGTGTTGACACTCAGATGTTTTAAGTTTTTAAGTTTGAGTGCGATTACTTATTTGTGAGTGTAGGCAGTTGGGTATGGATAAATAGCAATTAGTGGTATGTTTTAATGTGAACTTGTAAATGTTCAGAGGTGGGTCAGTCAATGCTCTAATGGTGCTTTGTGCATTAAATCCTCAACTATGGTGTGCGGAGGTCCATAACACTCCAGAGCATTGCTGAAATCCCACAATGCTTTAGGTTTTTTAAAAAGATGGTTCCTCTGACTTTTAAGGACATGCTTTTTTGTTTGTTTGGTTTTTTTTTTTTGGTTTTTTTTTTTAAACTTTTGCCTCACCCTTTCCTGGTGTGCCAGCAATAAACCTGGGAAACTTCTCTCTCATAATTAGAAATAAGAAAGGCTACATAAGTAACTTGTGTAAAATGTAAGCTGTAACAAATGTACATTAGTTAGCTAGCTAACATAAAATAGGTGAATCGGCAAGTTGAGCAAGGAAGGATGTACTTTTCAGTAGTCTTTTTTGATAAAGAGAAAAGCAATTAGTGTCTTAAGCACACATAATCGGAAGTACTTGAAGTTGTGCCACATAAACCCAGGGATTTGCCCTATAATGGGACACCAGGGGTCAAAGTTGCTCCTTTCCATGAACCGGGGTGGGGGGTGGGGTTGGGTTTTGAAGAGAATGAGGATTGATAATATAGGCATGTGGTTGCTGATCAGGATGATAGTGGGCTAGGACCACCAGTAAAGAATGAAATAAGAGCCACTCCCAGAAAGTTTAAGTTACCCCCCACATAGTTATCTGAAAATTTGCATCATTTGACGATTTTCAAGATTAATGATTTAATAAGAATTCTAATCCATCACTAGCAATGTAGCCTTCTGTGGACCTTTATTTTAGAGGGTCAAAAATGACATTGCTATTAAAATAGAGTATTTAGATTTGAAACATTTTTAAAATGAAGCACACTTTCAAATGTTTCCAATATTTGACACAGCTGTTCATTTTCATTATGGACTTCTACTTCCATAAGAAATGTAATGAACACACCAAACTAGGGAGACTTGTGCTAATTCAGACTTTAACTTTCCTGTGCTAGTTTAGTGTAGTCCACCTTCCTGCAGTTGTCCCTAATTAGTATATGGGAAGTTGCTTTCAGAACTGAAGGTTTACTGAGAGGAGTGGGGTGGTGCAGAATTAAAGTGTTGGTCATGAAACTTCAATTTTTTTATTTTTTTTTTTGCTGCATGTGCGACTATAGGTTCTGATTATACTCTTGCGCTGGGGTTTCTAGAGAGCTGCTGAATGACTAATTTTTTTTATGCCAGCTTTTATGTATTCATCAGTAGTGTGTTGGTGTCTGTGGTGGATTGTATAAAGAATTGTAATTTTTTCATATTATACAAAATGTCTAAATTTTCATATTATACAAATAAGTCTATTTCATGTGACAAGTAATGGGTAATCGCTTCCAGCTTTGAAAGTTTAGTTAAGCCTTAAATTGATAAAATTTCTACATATGTGCCAGCTTCTGTTGATTACTTACAAATCCTCTCCTGTATAAGTGTCTGTATAAAAGCCTTAATTACATTAGACCAATGGTATTTTTAATATATACATTAATTTGTGCTAGCCATACATTAATTCATAAATTGGCTTCAATTGCACAATTAAAATATGCTGTTTATATATGTGGTTTCTTTAATAATCCCATATGAATTAGCAGACATTGATCCTATAATGAACATCACTGAGAATTTTAAACACTTTATACAGTAAATTTATCTTGATATTTGTGTGCATATCTAAATGTTTATCCATAACCTCTGAGTGAACACTATTCATGTTTATAACCTTGAGTAATCGCAAGGAAATTGTAACTTTCTTTTTTGGTTTTTCACCTTCCATATTTCTGTAAAATTACTATTTACATATAGAAGTAATTTGTGTACTTTTGTTTTGATTTAACTTGGATTTGCTTCCTTGTCAAGGTTATCTAACTGTACTGTTCATTACACACTTTAGGTATCATTGTCCTTAAGCTCGGAACAGCCACCAACATCCTCGCCACTTCCTGTTGCCTCACAGGGACAAGTGTTTCAGGCTGTTCCCAGCAAACCACTCCACAGCAGTGGAATTAATGTCAACGCAGCCCCATTCCAGTCAATGCAGACGGTAAGCATTGTCAAGCTGATTTACTCTGCCTGCTCATACTTGAATGTCCGCTTTTGATTTGCGCTTCTAAATGTGCTGATGTAGTGTTGGGAGCAAGTAGCCTTATGTGCTGACTGAATAATTAGTGGATTGATTTTCATTTTTTTATTTTTGGTGTCGTAGACGTAGTGGATGGGGGCAGAAATTATTAGCTGGCCTGGAAGAGGTCATGTGCGCTTTATGGACAATAGTATTGGGACACAGCTCTTAATTATTGAATTTAGGTGTTTGAATCCGACCCATTGCCAGGTGTATAAAATCAAGCACCTAGCCATGCAATCTACATTTACTAACAGTTGTGAAACAGAATGGGTCATTTTTGAAGAGTTTGGTGACGTAAAGCATGATACTGTGATAGGATGCCACTTTTGTAATAAGACCGTTTGAGAAATATCTGGCAGAAATGAAATTTCACGGTCGGTTGTAAGTGGTATTAGTGCGTAAAAGTCACCAACACTCTACAGATACCATAGCTGTAGAATTATAAGCTTCCACTGGCATTAATGTAAGCACCAAAACTTTATGGGTAAGTCTAATGCAAGCGTCAGATGGAGTGGTGTAAAGCAAACTGCCTCTGAACTGTGGAGCAGTGGAAACATATTCTGTAGAGTGACGAATCATACTTCTGTTCGGCAGTCAGATGAGCGAGTCTGGGTTTAGCAGATGCCAGGGGAATGTTACCTGCCTGACTGCATTGTAAAAAATAGTTTGGTAGAGAAGGGATAATGGTGTGGGGCTGCTTTTCAGGGTTTAGGCTAGGCCCCTTACTTCCAGTGAAGTGCAATCCTAATGCTTCATCCTTCAGCATACCAAGACATTTTGGGCAAAACTCTGCTTCCCAGTTTGGGGAAGGCCCTTTTCTGTTCCAGCATAACTGTGCCACAGTGCACAAAGCAATGTCCATAAACACATGGTTAGATGAGTTTAATGTCGAAGACCTTGACTAGCCCACGCAGAGCCCTGACCTCAACCCCATCAAACACCTTTGGGATGAACTAGAACGGATATTGCAAGCTTGGCCTTCTCATCCAACATCAATGCCTGACCTCAAATGTCCTACAGAATGAATGGGCACTCAAATCTTGTGGAAAGCCTTCCAAGAAGAGTGGAAGCTGTTATAGCTGCAAAGGTGGGACCAACGTGTTTGAATGCAGTGTCATTAAAATCCCTTTTTGTTGTAATGGTTAGGCATTCCAATACTTTTGTCCATAAGGTTTGAATGGCCCAAGGATCATGGCTGTATAATTTGAGACGTTAGTGGAGTCTCAAGATACGATCAAAAACCCCCAGTTGTGGGGAAGGTTTGCCAGTAAAAGCCTCTTTTGCCATCTAAAAAACTTGAGCATCCGCAGCTTGCCACATGTTGCTGGAGCTTTCAATTCTATGGTCAGAATAGACAAAAATAGATGTTTTTGACCCAGATGGAATGATAGGCATGCAAAAAAAGTACATTATCTCTACTGTGAAGGTTCATGGTGGATTGTTGTGGAGCTCCTTTTCTGAAAAAGACCTTGGACGAATTGTTGTGATACATGATATCATGGAGTCAGTTGCTGCAGTTATTAAATCAAAACTTTACTGTCTCGGCCAGGAACCTTTAAATTGGACTTCTGTTGGATCTTCCCACAGGACAGTGATCCAAAGCGCATCAGCACAAAATGGTTTTGTGTCCACAAAAGGAAGGTTTTGCCATTGCCATCCCAGGCCCCTGACCCAAACCTTATAGAAAAACCTGTGGGAGGAGCTGAAGAGGAGAGTTCACAAGCATGAACCTCAATCTGAAGGATTTAGTGAGATTCTGTGAGCAGGAATAATCTCAGATCCCTTGACATATGTTCTCAAACCTCATTAAGCATTCAAAGTCAGGACAAAGGGGGGCTGTACAAAATCGTAATTTTTCACTCCGTTTAATCTTTTTCAGTTGTACATCCTACTGAAGAGGTGGTTGGTTTTTTTTTTTTTGCTCTCTCCACTGGATAACCTGATTTCACAGCCCATTCCAATATAAGGGTTCCAATATAAGTGGAGGGCAGTATATACTATCAAGTAGATATTTAAATGACTGATATATTTAATGTTAGTTTTTAATCTTGTAAAACTTTCTTTCTTTTAGGTGTTTAATATGAATGCCCCTGTACCCCCAGCCAGTGAGACAGAAGCACTGAAACAGTCTAGTCAATACCAGACCAGTTACAACCAGAGTTTTTCCAGCCAGTCACCTCACCAGGTGGAACAGCCAGAACTACAGCAGGAGGAGCTACAATCGGGTAAGTGGCAAATTTTCAGGGCCACCAGGAATCATTATGCATCTTATTCCATATACTGGGAACCAGCAAAATTAATACTTTTTGAACATTTCCAGTACCAGTCAGTTAATCTTGTGACACTGGCAGCACATTTTAATGAGCCATTTTATGAGCAATCATAATTTTTTTTAGTTCAATTTTTTATTTATTTATTTTTAAACTATTTCTCATTTTAGTAGTCAACACTTTCCATACCCAGGACCAATCTATCCCAGCAGCAGGCAGTCATCCGCAGCTTTCCCAGCAGCCCCAAGCACAGGGTAGCAGTTTCCCTCGCCCTAGCCAGTCCTATTATAACACCCGGGCCATCACTCGTGGAGGACCCAGAAATTCTCGAGGCATGCTTAATGGCTTCCGTGGCCCTTCAAACGGTTTCCGAGGTACTTCACTTTGGGTTTAAAAAGAAAACGAACAAAAAAGCTTGCATTTCGGTTTCACTCAATTTTGATTCACTTGATTTTTTTTTTTTCTTCCATTTTTTTTTATTTTATTACCGCAGGTGGCTATGATGGTTACAGATCTTCATTTACAAGTACTCCAAGTAGTGGATATGGACAATCTCAGTTTAACACATCTCGTGACTACTCAAATAATTTTCAAAGGGTAAGTATTTTTTTTTCCATATTCCAGTATGCACAGATTTTATTAAATATGTGAAATTTTAAAGAACATTGCTATAGGTTGTGTGAGTTATAATATTGTGATGTAAAAATGGAGTTCTCAAGTCAATTTGTTTCAAGACACTGCAGTATAAAATGTATTTAGAAAATTGTATTGAAAATTTTGTTTCTAGTTGGTGTTACTCCAGATGGGCTATGTATGTAACACTGTCTGCGGTGTTTTTAAACGGCTTGTATTTGCCCATTACGTGTAGGAACAATTCATTTTTTTGCTTCTGACTTTATTTAAAAAAAACTCTGCCCTCCTCCCCCAAAGAAACAAAATGGACAGCTTTCTGATCATTAAGAAATACCAGCTCTTTTTGAATAAATGCTGGTCTATAGAGTCTTCCTTTCAGTTGTAGGGGCTGGTGGGCACATGGCCACTCAATGAAACATTCCACCAAAAAAATCTTGTTACTTACCCTAAGCATGTTTTATCCATGTTGCAGGAAATTTTTTTAAATTTTAGGTTGTCAAGATGACTGAAGATAAAGCATAGATAAGGGTAGGCATCTATGTCAAACAATTCTGAATCTAGCAAACTATTTTTGGAATGGATGTTAAAGTGTCTGAGAAAATCGCGTTTTGACCTGAGACAAGGAAGTGAGACAAAAGCATAGCTGCTGTATAGGCTTTTAAATGATCGTCACACAGCATGGCACAATCAGCAGCTGGCTTAAAGGACAGGAATAGGAAGGGGAATAATTCATTCACTATAGCTTTATTATTGGCAAATATCAATAAATGAATGAAATGAAAATAACAATCTCTTTATATTGTATATCTGGCTAACCAAACCTCTGGATAGGCGAGTAGGGCGCAGAGCCCCCTGCTCATTTCAAAACTTTAAAACACATCTTAGCAGAGAAACAAACATGCATACTGTTTTGTTTACTTGTCCGTTTTTTTGAGCCTTTGAAATGAAGATTGCCTCTTCCCCACTGGTCAAGTGTCATATCTCCAGTTTTAAAGGCTCAATCTCATTTGAATGTGTTGATTTATGTTGCGTGCTGATATTTTTTCTAGAAGTGTGACAATATTTTAGTAGAAAATGCCAGTGCATTTGTGTGAGTATAGACTGGGTAACTGACATGTAGATTGTGATGTTAGTTATGTGAGCTACAGTGGAGGAAATAATTATTTGACCCCTCACTGATTTTGTAAGTTTGTCCAATGACAAAGAAATGAAAAGTCTCAGAACAGTATCATTTCAATGGTAGGTTTATTTCAACAGTGGCAGATTGCACATCAAAAGGAAAATCAAAAAAATAACTTTAAATAAAAGATAGAAATTGATTTGCATTTCATTGAGGGAAATAAGTTTTTGAACCCCTACCAACCATTAAGAGTTCTGGCTCCCACAGAGTGGTTAGACACTTCTACTCAATTAGTCACCCTCATTAAGGACACCTGTCTTAACTAGTCACCTGTATAAAAGACACCTGTCCACAGAATCAATCAATCAAGCAGACTCCACACTCTACAACATGGGAAAGACCAAAGAGCTGTCCAAGGATGTCAGAGACAAAATTGTAGACCTGCACAAGGCTGGAATGGGCTACAAAACCATTCGCAAGAAGCTGGGAGAGAAGGTGACAACTGTTGGTGCGATTGTTCGAAAATGGAAGGAGCACAAAATGACCATCAATCGACCTCGCCTGGGGCTCCACGCAAGATCTCACCTCGTGGGGTGTCAATGGTTCTGAGAAAGGTGAAAAAGAATCCTAGAACTACACGGGAGGAGTTAGTTAATGACCTCAAATTAGCAGGGACCACAGTCACCAAGAAAACCATTGGAAACACATTACACCGCAATGGATTAAAATCCTGCAGGGCTCGCAAGGTCCCCTGCTCAAAAAGGCACATGTGCAGGCCCGTCTGAAGTTTGCCAATGAACACCTGAATGATTCAGAGAGTGACTGGGAGAAGGTGCTGTGGTCTGATGAAACCAAAATAGAGCTCTTTGGCATTAACTCAACTCGCTGTGTTTGGAGGAAGAAAAATGCTGCCTATGACCCCCAAAACACTGTCCCCACCGTCAAGCATGGGGGTGGAAACATTTTGCTTTGGGGGTGTTTTTCTGCTAAGGGCACAGGACAACTTAATTGCATTAACGGGAAAATGGACGGAGCCATGTATCGTGAAATCCTGAGCGACAATCTCCTTCCCTCTGCCAGGAAACTGAAAATGGGTCGTGGATGGGTGTTCCAGCACGACAATGACCCAAAACATACAGCAAAGGCAACAAAGGAGTGGCTCAAGAAGAAGCACATTAAGGTCATGGAGTGGCCTAGTCAGTCTCCGGACCTTAATCCAATAGAAAACCTATGGAGGGAGCTCAAGCTCAGAGTAGCACAGAGACAGCCTCGAAACCTTAGGGATTTAGAGATGATCTGCAAAGAGGAGTGGACCAACATTCCTCCTAAAATGTGCGCAAACTTGGTCATCAATTACAAGAAACGTTTGACCTCTGTGCTTGCAAACAAGGATTTTTCCACTAAGTATTAAGTCTTTTTTTGTTAGAGGGTTCAAAAACTTATTTCCCTCAATGAAATGCAAATCAATTTCTATCTTTTATTTAAAGTTATTTTTTCGATTTTCCTTTTGATGTGCAATCTGCCACTGTTGAAATAAACCTACCATTGAAATGATACTGTTCTGAGACTTTTCATTTCTTTGTCATTGGACAAACTTACAAAATCAGTGAGGGGTCAAATAATTATTTCCTCCACTGTAAGTGTTCAGTTAATCACCCCAGATGCTTACTTATCCTTCCTATGAGGTTTATCTTGGTTATCCTGAAAACATGAGATTAAAAATTTCTCGGTCACCACTACAAAACACATGGGATGAGTAACCAAAAAAAAAAAATTAGGTTCAGTATTGCTTTAAACAAACTAGCTGAAAGGGAGGGCTTGGAAGATTGATAAGAACTTCTTGTTGGGATCAGTGTTGCTCTTGTCAGAAGCTTCACTAATACCTCTTGCTTGTCCAGTTTTTGATTTATCTTTGGATATAACCACTTAATCTTTATTGTTACCATACTGACTCATCTCTGCTTGTACGTTTAAGCATATAGTGAACCGTACCTCAATCTGTCTTTAGCAAGTTCATACATCTCTTCAGCATGTAAACGTTTATACAGGGTGAGCCAAAAAAGCACCACATTTCAAATGTTTGTTCTAAAAAACGTCTTTTTTTTATATATATATAAAATGTCTTCAAGGTAGTGGCCATTAGTGATGCACTCTTTGAGGTGATTTCTGAACGCTCTCAAGACATGGTCAGCCATTTCAAGGGAAATATTGGCAAATGGCGTCCTTGAGGGGTTCATGGTTTTGAGGTTGCTGTGTGTATATCTGGCGAAAGTGAAAGCCACTCGGGGAGATCAGCTTCCCTGGAAAACTTGCATGGATCTCCACATTGTATGAGCTATTGCTCCATTCTGTTGAAACCAGGCATCCACCACATGCATTTCAATGTAATGTTCTGAAGTGACGGTGACCGTTGCTAACCAACCCCCCCTAGGAAAGCAAGGGCCTACAATGCCAAATTCAGCAATGGCACACCAAACTGTCTGCAGGGGTCTCTGAAGTTTGTGAGGGTTGGTTTCAGCCCAGTAGCACAAGTTTTGCTTTATTTTCTCAACCATTCAACTGGAAATGTGCCTTGACGATGGGATCTTGATGAGCGGTTTGCAGAATGTTCACACACAATTCTCTATGCCTCTCTCAGTGAGTTCCTGCATGCCAATTTGTATGGCAGGGTGATGAGAAAGAAGCCCTTTCTGCACTCATGCCACAAACAGTCGCTTGTTGTATGCAAATGCTCATTTAGACAAGCCAGGTTCATTTTGGAGCGAAGTGTTTTGGACTGAGACAAAAATTGAGTGATTTGGTCAGAACAAAAAGTGCTTTGCATGTTGGAAGAACAACACCACATTCCAAGAAAAACACCTGCGACCGGCTGTCAAATTTGGCGGAGGTTCCATCATGCTGTTGGGCTGTGTGGCTAGTTCAGGGACTGGGGCCCTTGTTAAAGTCGAGGGTTGGATCAATTCAACCCAATATCAACAAATTCTTCAGAATAATGTTCAAGCATCAGTCACAAAGTTGAAGTTACGCAGGGGTTGGATATTCCAACAAGACAATGACTCAAAACACAGTTCGAAATCTACAAAGGCATTCATGCAGAGAGAACTATGTTCTGAAATGGCAGTCAGTCCCCTGACTATGGGGATGATTTGAAGCAGGCTGTCCATGCTCGACAGCCTTCAAATTTAACTGAAATGGAGAGATTTTGTATGGAAGAATGGTCAAAAATACCTCCATCCTGAATCCAGACACACAGGCTATAGGAGGTGTCTAGAGGCTGTTATAGTTGCAAAAGGAGGCTCAACTAAGTATTGATGTCATATCTCTGTTGTGGTGCCCACATTTATGCACCTGTCTAATTTTGTTATGATGCATATTTTCTGTTAATCCAATAAACTTAATGTCACTGCTGAAATCCTACTGTTTCCATAAGGCATGTCAGATATTAAAAGGAAGTTGCTACTTCGAAAGCTCAGCCAATGATAAACAAAAATCCAAAGAATTAAGAGGGGTTCCCAAACTTTTTCATATGACTGTATATTCCATTTATTGCTTTAGTGCAGTAATCCGCAAACCAAACTTGATTTAAATAGTTTTTCTGAAGGAGGTTAACTTTTTATAAAGTTTAATACTTAGAATTATTTACTCTGCCCTTATGGAGTCTTGGGTATTTGTCTACCGAAATATTAGTCTTGTGCTTTTTTTTTTTTTTTTGTAACTTACCTGTGTTTAAAGAGCAATAGAATGATTAGAAAAGAGTCAAATTCTGACAAGTTTGTACTTTTGATGTAATTTGCAAAATTGGCAGTCGTATAAAGAATGTCCACTAATGACTAATCAATTGGTTATGTATTTTGAGTTGGCATAGGCGCTTTAATTTTTTTTTATTTATATTTACAGGATGGATATCAACAGAACTACAAGCGTGGAGCAGGCCAGGGACCTCGAGGTTGTTCTCGAGGTAATGCTCAAGTGATGCGTTCCTAACTGCTTTTGGACTGGAAAAGGGGACATTTCTTTACTCCTTGAAAAAAGCTTTGAAATGAAAAACTGTACTGTATATAAAAACTTGCAAGTTACATAGGCCACAGAAAATGAGTACAATGCAAATGCATTTGCCCTTGCCCACGTATTTTGGACTTTGGTTTAAAGAAAAATGTTTGCTATTTAACCCAAATGAGGCTGCTTTTTAAAAAAAAAAAAAAAAAAAAAAAAGAGAAACACATTCTTCTGTCAGTGTGCTTTCAAGCTGAATTTTTTGCATCAGGATTTAAGCAAGCCTGTGCTATGAAGCAGATTCCTGTGAACTTGAAAACAAATTAATTTATTTTTTTCCCTTTTGCTTTTAAAAAAAGAGGAAAAATTCAGCCATTACTGGTCCAAATCCTGGGAGTATTTTTTTATATATATTCTTCTGCAAATGTTAAAATTCATTTAGAGTTTTAATTTTCTCCCTGTTATCCCTCCCCTTCATTGCATTTTAAGGAAAAACTCCCACAGATTCTCGGTTTGTAAATTGATGTTGCTTCTTGAGAGAGTTTCAATAAAGATGTGTTGCATTACTTGCTGACTGCTGCTCAGTTTTCTTTCTCTTCCTTTGTGCTTTTCTTATGTGCTCATCTATCTGGAAAAATGAATTGTGTTCAGTGGCAAAGTCACTGCTTTTCTTCAATTTCCATTTTTCTGTTCTGCTGCTCAGGCCAGCCTCTCGGAGCATTTTTGTAATTTGGCATTGCACAATTTCTTGCAAAGTTTCTACTACCTTTTCTTTTGGTGTAGCATATTACGCACAGTGAAGTAAATATTGAGATTCCCATACTTCAGTACAGTGTCATTAAACCGTCTGAGCAAAGCTGATGTATGTTGAAGCTGAAGCATTAGAGATGGAGTGTGCAGAATCATATGCTTTTTATTAATGGTGTTCAGAGGTGGTTGAGGTATGTTGCTTCTGAAACTAGCTGGATGATTCTGAGATTCAGCCTAGAAAACAAGTGTACCTTTGAGATAATAAATGAGCTTTTGCTATCCACTGCTTGTCCAAAGCCGTATGTTAAAATTTGCTCCCAGGTAAAGCAATGTTGAGGAACTGCAGATTAGATTTTTGTCATTGCCTCTAAAGCCTGCAAGGCAAGTTCATTTTGTTTTAGTGTATTACAATGAAGTAGCTGCTGGTTTAAAACTTGCATATCTGATATCTAATTTAAGACTAATGGTATGTACTTGGCCATTGGTCAATTGGAGTTGAAAGGAATGCAGTAAAAATGGGAAAAGGCCTTTCCAGACACTGACAGAGGTGCATTGTCAAGAGAAAATGACTCTTGACCAGAATTTTAAAAGGGCAATGTGCCCACTACAAAAATGATGCTGTTGTGATTAGTATAAGTACAGTGGCTACTGAATGTAAATATATATTAACTTTACTATCCCGAATGTAGTGTCGGCCTTACCCACTTATCTTTTTAGCATAACACAAACCACATATGGGGTGTATTCTACAAACAGACTATTGACATGCACTCCTTAAATGTAGTTCGCATTTCCCTCCACTGAAGTATGGAGTAGTTCAGACAAAATTAAATAAACAAATTGTAAAATGTGACAAAACAATTTTTGAACAAATGTGTCATGAAATGTTTATATATTTAATTCTTGATTTTGATGAGACAGCCTGCATGCAGCATGAAATATACTTGGTGTGAAAAAGCACATCCTGTGTTTTTTTTAATTTAACATTTGAAGACACATCAGGATTTTAAACTGTATTTATTGATAAAGCTGATGTTGCTGAGGGGGAGAGACCATGAAAGTTTGTCTTTGCAGTAATGTATTTAACGAGAAATGAAACTGATGTGCCATTTTAGTCAGTGGGTGTGATCGGGAGTCCACCCTTAGTTATACTAGCTGGTATTGACCCTCGCTTAGAAGTTTCCTATAACTGCTTTGCAGTCTCTGACATCAACTTGGAGTAAGTTTACAACTCCTCTACACAGGATTCTTTCAGCTGTGTGGTGTTTGAGAGGTGTCTTCAGTGCACAGCCCATTGCAAATCCCACCGTGACATAGCAATGGGACACAAGATACAGGCTTTAACTTGGCCTTTCCAGAACCCTCCATTTCATTCCTTTCAGCCATTACTTCATGGTTTTACTGGTATGTTTTAGGGTTATTTCCATGTTACAGCTTCTGTTGGATGGTCTTACGTTGTCCTTGGGCAGCAGGATTCTAAGTGGGTTCTATAATAGCGAGTTGCTGAAGCCCTGATGCTGTAAAGTGGCCCCAAGATGGAACATTTCCATCACCATCCTTTACAGTTGGTGTCCGGTTCTTCTGGTCAAGTGTGTGTGTGCGCGTGTTTTTAGACCAAAAAAAGTGTCTTTCGATTCTGTGGCCAAATGCCTTTCTTTGCCTGGTCCATCCAGAGCATATTATTCTAGAAGCCATGCTGCTTGCCTAGGTGTTCCTGGGAAATCTTTCTGGACAGCAAAAGTTTATAATAGTGGCACATCTCCAGTGTAGGTCTAATTTGTGCTGCCACTTTCTAATGATAGAATTCTGCCCTTTGACACTGACAAAGACGAGAACTATCTGTAGGTCCTAAGATGAAATTCTGAGGGTTGGTGGATGCATGTTTTGAGCATCTTAAGTTCTGCTCTTTCCCTCTCTCTGATCTCGATGCGTGTGACCTGGCAGTTGCTTGAATTCTGCTCTACTTCTGAACAGTAGAATAGACGAGTTTCCAGTTGCTTGGAGATGGTTTTTAAAGTCTTGCCTAGATGCCAAGACATCTGTAACCTTCTTTCTGAAGGCCTCAGAGAGCTATTTTGATCTTGGCATGTTTATGGCACACACTTCAACAAAAAGCAAACCAAACTAAATGTCTTATGGAAAGTTTTTAAGACCAGTTCAAACAAAATTCGAATAATGATGATGATCTAATGGTTTGCAACTGATTCCACTTTGAGGTGGTGACACATGTCGGGGTGAACTTTTTGCTACACGTGTAAAATTTGCAAATACATTTACTTAAATTATACATTGGACTTCAAAGTGCAAATGTGGTGTAATTTTTCTTTATCGCCTTTCTCCATAGATGGCATTTAATGATCAAGTCTTGATGTCCATGCATATTAAAAGAATAGCATTACATGAAGTTGCACATTTTCAAAAGACCGTATGCCTTGAAATGAAGTTGACATTTTCACCCTTTATAGTTGAGAGGGTGGGCATGTAGCGAGTACGTTTTTTCAATTGATTTGACAATTTGGCCAAGTTATGACCGCCCTACCATCGCATATAAGAGTTCAAGAAAAAGTTACCAGAATTACTACACAAAGTGACTACTTTAATCCAAAAAGAGCTAAACTCCTCATGAATAGTCTGTGCCTAAAGTGTTGCCCCTTGATGAGCGGTTTTCATCCTCTCTACTGACTGTCCACCAATTAAAACTCAGAGGGTGCCCTCTCCATTTTGAGGATGTGAAAATGACTGCTTCCATTTCAAATGTGTATTTCACGCTGTATGCGGTGTCACTGATTATAAATAAGAGAAACATTTCCTGAAAACATTTTTCACATTGTCAGTTTTCAATAAGTGTTATTTGCTCATTTAATTTTGTCTAAAAATGTTCCTCCACAACACACAATTACTGTTGAACTTTGTCGTTTTATAAAATGTTGCATTCCTTTTTTACAATGTTTTCCTTGAAATTTTAATAGTGGTGTAGTCATTGTTTATCTAAACCTTGTGCCAAGAAAATTGCAAAGGACGTCTGTTTGAGCTGGTAAGTAAGTATAGCCCCGCAGTTTTAATGATCGTAGTTGCAACTTTTTTTTTTTTTTTGCCTGTTACAAAGTGATTCTTGCTACTCATTTTTCTTGATAGGCTTCATATCCTTTTAAAACACTTGAATGTCCTGCTTGTGCCAGCTGTAACATAGAATCATTTAATATTGGGCAGTGCTTTGTTTGTTGCATGCTAGCATGAATTTTTTTTTTTTTGTATTTTATGATATTCATTACATTTTTAAAGCTGTAGTTGGCAAATGTATAACCCGTTCCACCCTTTTTTCTCTTCACAGGTCGTGCAGGAGCATTCCGTTCTAATAGAGAACTCTCCCACACGGCTACTTTGCAAGCAAATTAATTGGACTTTTTGAAAGTTTATTGTTGAAATTCACTTTATGCCACTCCAGTCTTTTTTTTTTTTTTTCTTCTGTTGCCCATTAACTGTGAACATGACTGACCAGTGTGCTTTGCAGAAATTGGCCACCTCTCAGAAAACGGTACCAGTGTGCAACCTTTTTAAAACCATTCTATTACATGCCTGTATTGCTGTAAAACTCTGTTCTTGTATTTCATTTCTTTGGAATCCATTTTGTGTTTTTTTTTTTTTTGTTTGTTTTTTTATATATTGAACACTTGATGTGGAATAGAATGCCATTTATTTTGATTGGCCGGGGGGGGTTGGGGGTCGTACTTTTTAAAGTTTTAGTTTGTCGTAGTAGCAAAAATGTTGAACTGTCAACTGAGGTTAGTTTCCATGTGAATTGCATAATTCAAATTTGGAAAAATTAACTCTTCTGCCTTTCTGTATAATGTGCCAGAACATTTTGTCTATGTGGTTGAATGGTTTTATTATGTGAGGCTAGGCCAGCTTAAAATGTTCCTTTCAACTGGACACTGGTTGTGTACAGATGTTTCATCCAAGTTCTTCCAGACAGCCTCCGGTACCTGGCTGCCTTTTTTGTTCAGAGCCCTGTGCTGCCGATGAACTTAACGTTTAATAAAGTTACTGTTTTAAATTAAGTGTTTCTTTGTGTAGAAGTACATTCCTTTAAGCATCTTTTTGCTGTCTTAGATACTAAGTTTGCTGTGTAACATTCCCCAGCACCACAGAATAAATGGTTTCTCTAAACAGACCAAATACTACAGGGTGGGCCATTTATATGGATACACCTTAATAAAATGGGAATGGTTGGTGATATTAACTTCCTGTTTGTGGCACATTAGTATATGTGAGGGGGACTTTTCAAGATGGGTGGTGACCAAGGTGGCCATTTTGAAGTCGGCCATTTTGGATCCAACTTTTGTTTTTTCAATAGGAACAGGGTCATGTGACACATCAAATGTATTGGGAATTTCACAAGAAAAACAATGGTGTGCTTGGTTTTAACGTAACTATTCTTTCATGAGTTATTTACAAATTTCTGACCACTTACAAAATGTGTTCAATGTGCTGCCCATTGTGTTGGATTGTCAATGCAACCCTCTTCTCCCACTCTTCACACACTGATAGCAACACCACAGGAGAAATGCTAGCACAGGCTTCCAGTATCTGTAGTTTCAGGTGCTGCACATCTCGTATCTTCACAGCATAGACAATTGCCTTCAGATGACCCCAAAGACAAAAGTCTAAGGGGGTCAGATCGGGAGACCTTGGGGCCATTCAACTGGCCCACGACCAATCCACTTTCCAGGAAACTGTTCATCTAGGAATGCTCGGACCTGACACCCATAATGTGGTGGTGCACCATCTTGCTGGAAAAACTCGGGGAATGTGCCAGCTTCAGTGCATAAAGAGGGAAACACATCCCTTTTGTAAGTGCCATTAACTCTGTACAGAAGCCAGTGTGAAATATGGTTCAGGTATTTAATGTCCTAAATATGACACAAGCTTTCATAAACTGGCCATTGCTGTGCCCCATTAGGAGGCCCGGGGAGAGACCATGTACAAAAAGTGTTGGGTGATGAAATGTATAAAGAAGAAAATCATTCCAAACAAAATTCTGTAATGTGCACTTTAAACACATTGTTTGCTTTGCAATTTTAAACTATGGCGCAGAAGGCTAAATCAAGGAAAAATAGACTTTTGGCTGGGCAGTCCCAGTGAGGTGCTATTCTGGCCTACCACACTACTTGTTCACTTATTCCAGGTGGCTATGGATCTTTGTGTGAAGAAAAGCTTCCTAATGTGTTTGTGAAATTTACCCTTTAGATTCCAACTGTGTCCGTGTTCTTGAAGAACTCATTTTAAAGTCAGTCTCGATCCACTGGACTAATTCCCGTCATAATTTTAAACACTTCAGTCAGGTTTCTTAATCTTTTGCTTAAAATGGAAAGACTCTTTTAATCTTCCATCCATTTTCCAACCCGCTGAATCTGAACACAGGGTCACGGGGGTTCTGCTGGAGCCAACACAGGGCACAAGGCAGGAACCAGTCCTGGGCAGGGTGCCAACCCACCGCAGGACACACCCACACACCAAGAACACAAATTAGGGCCAATTTAGAATCGCCAATGCACCTAACTTGCATGTCTTTGGACTGTGGGAGGAAACCCACGCAGACACGGGGAGAACATGCAAACTCCACACGGAGGACACAGGAAGTGAACCCGGGTCTCCTAACTGCGAGGCAACACCGGCACCACTGTGCCGCCCGCCCCTTTTAATCTTCCCTCATAACTCATCCCCTGTATCACTGAAATCAGCCTTGTCACTCTTTTCTGGACTTTTCCTTGTGCTGCTGTGTCCTTTTGGTAGCCTGGAGACCAAAACTACACCTAGGACTCCAGAAGAGGCTTCACCAGTGTGTTATAAAACTTGAGCCGAACCTCCTGTGACTTGTACTCCACACATCAAGGTGCTATATCCTAAACTCAGACTGGGTGTAGTGGCTGCAGTTCTACCACATTAACAACTCACTCTGCCTAGGGGATTGTTGGAGGTGACAGTAGAAAAACAGATTAAGATCTTTGGACTGGGGATGTGCAATGTCATCAAACTTTGATGCAGCCTTCTCTTCATCTTACAGTCCTCCATTTGGCCATGGTTTTTCTACCTTCATCCTTTTCAGTTGCCGTTGCCTTTGTCATGTTAACCAGAAGTTTAACCCTCTTGTCTTTGCCATGGATCCTGCAGTTGGCCAAACTTTCTCCTTCCCCACAGGTTGAGTCTGATCTTTAAAAACAAATTTCTAGTCCTATTAATTTCTATGTACCATGGCTAGTTATTACTTTGCAATACATAATATACACTCGCTGGCTACTTTGGTGTCTTTCTGGAAAATCCTTGGATAATGTTGGTTTGACTTTGTGTTGCTTATGGAGTCTCGAATGAGGCACATGACCTGCATTGTGAGGGAGCGTCAGTTATGGCACTACAGCCATGTGACACGTTTCCCTGAGGGTGATCCAGCTCGTAAGATCCTCATTGTTGGGGACCTGAGTGGCTGGACCAGGCCAAGGGGTTGCCCACGTAACACATGGCTGTGGCAGATAGAGGGTCATTTCCGGAGGGTGGGACTGGACTGCGTGTCTGCCTGGGTGTTTGCCAACCGGGATCCCGAGTTGTTAAGTCGTGTAGTGGGGGTGACAACGCACTGTACCAGTACATGCTCCCCAACTTGACCTGACTGGCCACTTTATTGGATAGACCTGTTCAGCTGCTTGTTAACACAAATATCGAATTAGCCAATCGCATGGCCAGAATTGTATGTAAACATTGTCAAGATGATCTGCTGAAGTTCAAACTGAGCATCAGAAAGGGGATTGAAGTGATCTTGAACGTGGCATGGGTATTGAATATTTCAGAAACTGTTCGACTGGGATTTTCACACAAAATCATCTCCAGAGTTTACACAGAATGATCCAAAAAAAAAAAGGAAAATATCCAATGAGTGGCTATTCTCTGGGCCAAATTGCCTCAGTGATGGCACAGGCCAGAGAAGAATGGCCAGTCTGGTTCAAGCTGAAAGAAAGGCAACAGGAACTCAACCACTCGTTGCCTCCAAGGTATTGAGAAGAGCATCTCCGAACACACAACTCTTCAAACCTGGAAGCTGGGTGGGTTACAGCAGCAGGCGACCACACTGGGTGCCACTCCTGTAAACTAAAAACAGGCCACTAAGGCTATAATTCATATAGCTCACCAAAATAGGACAATAGAAGATGGGAAAAACAGGGCCTGGTCTGATGGGTCTCAATTTCTGTTGCGACATTCAGAGGGTAGGGTCACAATTTGGTGTCGACATGAAAGCATGGATATGTCCTGCCTTGTATTGACAGTTCAGGTTGCTGTTATAATGTGAGGTTTTCTTTGCACACTTTGGAACCCTTAGTAGCAACTGAGTATTGTTTCAGTGCCACAGCCTGCCTGAATATTGTTGCTGACCACGTCCATCCCTTTATGACCACGGTGTCCCTATCTTCTGACGGCTACTTCCAGCGGAATAATGTGCCATGTCACAAAGCTCAGATCATCTCAAACTGGTTTTTTGAACATGACAATGAGTTCACTGGACTCCAAAGGCCTCCACAGTCATCGGCTCTCAATCCAGTAAGTAGAGCACCTTTGGGATGTGGTGGAATGGGAGATTTGCATCATGGTTGTGCAGCATACAAATAGCATAGCAGCAACTGTGTGATGCTGTCATGTCAATATGGACCAAAATGCCTGAGGAATGTTTCCAGCACCTTGTTGAAGTTATGCCTTGAAGAATGACAGCGGTTGTAAAGGCAAAAGGGGGTTCAACCGGGTACTAGATAAATAGATAGATACTTTATTAATCCCAAGGGGAAATTCACACACTCCAGCAGCAGCATACTAATAAAAAACAATATTAAAGAGTGATAACAATGCAGGTAAAACAGACAATAACTTTGTATAATGTTAACGTTTACCCCCTAAGGGTGGAATTGAAGAGTCGTATGTGGCGGAGGAACGATCTCCTCAGTCTGTCAGTGGAGCAGGACGGTGACAGCAGTCTGTCGCTGAAGCTGCTCCTCTGTCTGGAGATGATCCTGTTCAGTGGATTCAGTGGATTCTCCATGATTGACAGGAGCCTGCTCAGCGCCCGTCGCTCTGCCATGGATGTCAAACTGTCCAGCTTCATTCCTACAATAGAGCCTGCCTTCCTCACAAATTTGTCCAGGCGTGAGGCTTCCCTCTTCTTTATGCTGCCTCCCCAGCACACCACCGCGAAGAAGAGGACACTCGCCACAATCGTCTGATAGAACATCTGCAGCATCTTATTGCAGATGTTGAAGAACACCAGCCAAGTAAGTAAGCTTGTAAGCAAGTATAGTCAGCTCTGTCCTCTCTTGCATAGAGCATCAGTATTGGCAGTCCAGTCCAGTTTATCATCCAGCTGCACTCCCAGGTATTTATAGGTCTGCACCCTCTGCACAGTCACCTCTGATGATCACGGGATCCATGAGGGGCCTGGGCCTCCTAAAATCCACTACCAGTTCCTTGGTTTTGCTGGTGTTTAGTTGTAGGTGGTTTGAGTCGCACCATTTAACAAAGTCCTTGATTAGGTTCCTATACTCCTCCTCCTGCCCACTCCTGATGCAGCCCACGATAGTAGTGTCATCAGTGAACTTTTGCACGTGGCAGGACTCCGAATCGTATTGGAAGTCCGATGTATGTTGGCTGAAGAGGACCGGAGAAAGTCCAGTCCCCTGCGGCTTGCTGGCCACAATGTCAGACCTGCAGTTCCCGAGACGCACATATTGAAGTCTGTCTGTAAGACAGTCCACGATCTATGCCACATACCACTAACAAGGTGTACCTAATAAAGTGGCCGGTGAGTGTACTGTATGATGTCTGTATGGGTATTATAAATTTTTGCATATCCTTTCATAGATCATTTGCTCAAATCCTGTTTAACACTGGCTTGTATTTCATTTTGGCACAAACATGCGTGTTTTGAACATAAGCTCGTCTTTATGAGGCCTCGTATACCAGAATAAAAAAAAAAGAATTAAAGGGTGAAGTAAAACGGGCGCATCTGGATTTCTGCTAAAGTAGCTATAGCTACTTGCTCTTCGTAAAGCGCAGCTCCGACAGACAGCAAGCTATTGGCTGTCAGAAAAAGGGGCGAGTACGAGTGCGCCGGCAGATCGCCGCTCGGTCAGTAAACTTTACGTAGGATGCGATTTTCCGAAGTGGTGCAGCGACGGGATCAGCGACTGCGATCGACAAAATGTCACGTCAGTGTGACATCATCCTTAAATAACCCACCGTGACCCACTCATGCACACAACAGTGGCAGCACACCCAGTTGTTTAGAAATACGACTTTAAGACAAGCCGGGCTTGGTTCTCACTGAAAAGGATTCGAAAATCACGAAGCTGAAGTTGGCTACCGGATTTGTCGTTCCACCTTAAAATCTACTGTATTACGCATGTTAAGGCCTCAGATTTTAAGGTGGAACGGAAGATACATTTTTCCCCGTTTATTCACAAATATTTAAGTACAAATACAGTAATGAAAATTGAACTTAGTTTGCGAATACATAGACCTTATACATTAAAAATACATTATTAAAATTTAAATAAACAGAGCATTAACAATTATTTTAGCACGGAATACGTTTTAGCTGATTTAAAGTTTATCGGTCTTTTCATTCTTTTTATGGAAATAAAGAGGAATTTCACATCATGAGAGAATAAACGAAAGTTAGGTTTTGAGTTTATGGCTCTGTCTTTATGACTATCATATCTCCCCAAGAGAAACAGTCATTTTAAGGTCTTAACAAAATCAATCTCACTGCTTTGAGTATCCAAAAATTAAATCCTAATCTAGTAGCCAATTTCAGCCTCGTTCGAAAATCCGCCATTTGGGCAAGAAAGCAAACTGACCCATTCACTGGCTGCCGTTTAGTGCGCACGTGACTTACGTCTCCAATCATCGTGGTTCATTTCTTCACGGTCCTGTTTACTAACGCATGATTGCCAAAAAAATGCCTTTAAAAATTAATGTCAGAGAGGTTAAATAACTATCAGTGAACATGCAGATTATACAATTTCGCGCTGTGATAGTATGCGTGCTTTAAAACTTTCTATCACTGGATTCAGGCTTTGCCGAAGACACCCTGCCAAGCGACGGGGTCCTTGATGTTCCACAGCGCCATGTGAGTTGAACTGGGAAGGCGCCGCGAGGACGTACGATAATTGGAAGTTTCTTCGTTTTTCCTGGCTTATGAAACATTTCCATTAGGTTAGTGATGTTGATCTCTTGGTTTCCATTTTGTTTAATGGTAAATGTTTTTTTTAATGTGTTGGCTGTGATAGTTTTTGGGGAGGGTTATGCTTGAATACGTTGAACTGTTTATTTTGGTAACCCCATACCGTAATATTACATCCATCTTCTAACCCCGTTTAATACCGAGAATGATTGCGAGGCGCTAGACTTTATAGTAGCAGTCGTCCGGCATAAGACAGGAACAATCCCTGGCCAGTCCATCACAGTGTGAACACACACACACACACACACACACTCTGGGGCAAGTTTAGTGTCGCCAGTCCACCTAATCTACATGTCTTTGGAGTGTGGGAGGAAACTCGGAGAGCATGCAAACTCCAGGCAGGGAGGACCCGGGACGTGACCCTGATCACCTTACAGCAAAGCAATAAAGCTGCCCCTGCGCCACCGTGCTGTTGCTGCCGTTTTGTAACGGAATTAGTTAGATCAGCTGACTCCATGGATTCTTTTAAAAAAACAACTCAAAACTCATCTATCTATTCAGGAAGGCTTTTAGCTCTCCCTGACTTTATTACCCTTCTCTGTTCACCTCTATGTCAAGTTGCTCATGTAACCCGTGTGTGTGTCTGTGTGCGCGCGCGCTGGGCCATCAATTATGTTGTCTGTTAGGCTTTTTTCTCAGAATTTACTATCTTTATTTATCTGGTTTAGTACAATGCTATTTATTGTATACCCTGCCGTTCTTTCTTAAACTCTGTGAAGTGCCTTGAGCACGGGAAAGGCACTATATAAATACAATGTATTATTATTTATTTCAGAAATGTAGCATAGTATACAGTCGCGCAGCTAAAACTTGCAGAACGTGTACAACGGTCAATCGTTGTCCAACCCGCTACATCCTAATTATAGGGTCAGGGTACTGCTGGTGCCAATACCCAAGCCAACACAGGGTGCAAGGCAGGAACAAATCCCGGACAGGTCACCTTCCCACCGCAGGTCACACACTAGGAACAATTTAGGATCGCCAATGCACCTAACCTGCACGTCTTTGGACTGTGGGAGGAAAACTACGCAGACACGGGGAGGACCCGTGAATCGAACCCAGAAATAACTTCAAAAACATTATTATTGAGAAGGAAATAACTCCAGAATTAAAAAAAAAAATTCATCCCCCACCTGAGCTACTGCTGTACAAATAACGTGGTATTCCCTTCCAAGCTAACAGAAGCCTCAAGCAGGTAGGAGATCGTAATACAATTTGTATCTGAATTGGTATATTTGGAGCCACACTGCGCACAAAGCAGATCACAAAATCATTCATCCACCCATTGTTAGAGCTACAGGTTCAGAGTTTTTCTCCCACGTTCCTAAAGGCATGCAGCTTATGTTAGTGCGTCTTGCTTTACCGTCCGGTGTTGGACTGTCAGGCTCTATTCTTGCCTTGTGCCTGATGCTGCTGGGGCTGGCAGCGGATCCCCATAAGCCTTAACAATTCAGAATGTGCTATTCAGGACTGTGTGAGTGCCCTGGGTTCTGTAGGTGGGTTCAAGAATCTTCTCAATTCATTTCAGGGTTGTGGGGACCAAAGATGGATTCAGCAGGTTTGGGTTAAAGTCTGGAAACAGTACTGGACAGGACTCGAGTCCGTCACAGGGACCACTGTCACTCACTCACACGTGCACACACCCACCCTGTATTCATACACAGTGACAGTTTCCAATTGGCAAATATAAATAAATTTAAATTACCTTTTGTAATGAATTCTTGGCCATTTTAATGTTCATGCATTAGGACTGGCAAAGCTAATTAGTTATGGCAAATCGTAGAGGATGACAGAAGGGACCATTATAGATTTACAGGAATATGTTGTACTTTGATGGTAAATTATTATTGACTGGATTTTAAAAGTCCCGGTCTGGGACACTTGTGCACCACGTATGCCCATACATTAAACCCGTTCTTATTTGTTTAATGCCTACTTTTGTCTTGCCATCATCCGAGGGATCAGGGTATGAAAACAAAACACTTTTGCAAATGAAGACCACAGAAGCCCTCGCAGTGGTTGATGTGGCAATAAATCAATGGCAGTCAGGTCAGTTTGTTGTCGTACCCACCACACGATCAACCAGCTCAGCATCCTGGTTGGCACTGGCAGACACGCGGTCCAGTCCCACCCTCTGAAAATGACCGTCTATCTGCCGCAGCCAGGTGTTACTTGGGTGTCCCCTTGCTTGGTCCAGCTGCTCAGATTGTCCAAAATGAGGATCCTGTGAGCCAGATCACATTTGGGGAATCGCTGCACATGCCCGTAGTGCTGTAAGTGACGCTCTGTCACAATGTAGGTAATGTGAGACACAGTAACGAAGGAGTCCAGTCTTCATCTCAGGTCACTGGATAGTGTCCGTGTCTCGTAACCATATAACAAGACAGGGAGCACCAGGACTCTAAAGATTTGGACCTTCATCCTTTTGCAGAGGTATTGGGAGCACCACACACCCCTTTTTAGGGACCTCACGACACCCCCATGCTCTCCCAATCCGTCTACTGACTTCATAGGAAGGGTCACCAGAGACATGAATGTCACAGCCGAGGTCAGTAAACCTCTCGACGAGGTCGACACTCTCTGCAGACAGACACACTGCTAATGGCCGTGCCCAAGAGATCATTAAACGCCTGGCTCTTTGGTTTTTATCAGGACTCTCGCATGCCCAGACACTCGGACTCCTCACTCAGTCTCTCTAAAGCATGGATCAGAGCCTCCATTGACTCGTCAGCAAAGTCAAGATCAGTGAATCCATCTTTACCAACAGATGCCCCACAGCCGCTGAACCCCACGACCCTTTTCAACACCCAGGTCCATGCAAATATTGAACAGAGTAGGAGCAGAACACACCGCTGACGAACCGCAGAATCAACTGGGGGAAAAAAATCAGGTTTAGCCTCCACTCTGCACAGTACACAGTGTACACACACAATGGCAGAGCTGTCTGTTTTTATCTTTTTCTTGGTTGTCTACAAAGTGCTGTTTGAATATAACACAAGTTCTTAGTGAGAAGTCAAGCAAAATTACACCTTTTATTGGCTAACTAAAAAGATTACAGTACGCAAGCTTTTGAGGCAACCCTTGCCTGAAGAAGGGGCCTGAGTTGCCTTAAAAGCTTATACAGTGGAACCTCTGGTCACGACCGTAATTCGTTCCAAAACTCTGGTAGCAACACGATTTGGTCGTGACCCAAAGTAATTTCACTCATAGGATTGTATGTAAATGCAATCAATCTGTTCCAGACCGTACGAACTGTATGTAAATATATTTTTTTTAAAGATTTTTAAGCACAAAAATAGTTAATTATACCACAGAATGCACAGTGTAATAGTAAACTAAATGTAAAAACATTGAATAACACTGAGAAAGCCTTGAAGAGAGAAAACTAACATTGCAATCTCTTTAAAAACAAGCCCGGTGCGTTCTTTAACTCTCTCTCTCTCTCTCTCTCTCTGTCTCTGTCTCTCGCTCTCTCTGTCTCGCTTTTTCTCTTTGGCTCTCTCTCTCTCTCTCTCTCTGTCTCGCGCTCTGTCTCTGTCTCGCTCGCTCTCTATCTCTGTCTCTCTCTGTCTTGCGCTGTCTCGCTCTGGCTCTCTCTGTCTCGCTCTGGCTCTCTCTTGCTATCTCTGTCTCACTGTCGCTCTCTCTGTCTCGCGCTCTCTCTCTGTCTCGCGCTCTCTCTCTGTCTCGCGCTCTCTCTCTGTCTCGCGCTCTCTCTCTTGCGCTCTATCTCTGTCTCTATCTCTCTCTCTCTCTCTTTCGCGCTCTATCTCTCTCGCGCTCTCTGCACATTGAATGCACAGGGAGAGACTGAACATGTGTGGAAATCATCGGCATGTATGAACCGGAAGGGGAAACTGCTTGTTGGTGACCCAAGCATGTGGTCGTGAACAGATGCAAAAGTTTGGCAAACTTTTTGGTTGTAACCCGATTTGTACGTGGACTCGAGACGTTCGTGACCCGAGGTTCCACCGTATATTGTCATATTTTTTGTTAGCCAATAAAAGGTGACATTTTGCTTGACTTCTCAATACATTCATAATGGCTAACACGGTACAACACCCTAGTACTGCACACAAGTTCTTAATAAGCTTTCCTCCTCCAGAGTATTGACTGCGCTAATATACCTAAATTACAAGGGATACTTTATTGGGTGGAGAATCCTCTTTGCAGTTTAATACGCCCTTTAGTAAAGGTGAGGATGTTTGTTTCCCCTAGAGCAGTTTTTTATTAGATGGCCAGCCTGTTAAAAAAAGTCTAATATTCTTCTGTTATTTATCAGGATGCATAGCCTGAAATCGCGATTGTTCCTGTCTCCAGGACATGTGATTACCCCAGTCAGTATTGTGATGGGGAAATAGTAAATCATTACAGCCTACAATGTTTCTACAATTGCTTGACTTCTTATTACATCCATAATGGCTAACACGGCCCAACACCCTAGTGCTGTTACCGTCTGTAGATAGTGAATTAATGAGGTGTTTTCCAGTAGGGGGCGCTAGCTAACAAGTCTCATCTTGTCCCAGGATTTTTTGATTCTAATAGAGTGATTTGGTACATGACTTAATTCAAAGCTTCTTCAAAGCCGCTCACAAATATGTATGAAGTGTGTTAGAAAGCGTTAGGAAATGAAAATTTAACAAAGGATAGACAACAGAAAAAGAAGCTTAGTATTATAGCCAGTCTCAAAGCTAGCAGTGAAAAATAAAGAGCAGGTTGGTGATGAATAGGATCAATACAGGCATTCACACAGAGAATGGAAGATTTGAAAACAGTCATGTGATGCATTGCAAAGAGGATTTTTAAATTCATTTCCAAACATTTGAATGTCAGGTATTGCCTCAGGTGACACCCCCAGATTGAACACATTCAGTCTTTCCTCAGCACTCATACCATGCATTCAAAAGTAGCTCTAGTAAATCACCTTGAAATGATAAACAGACTTTTGCAGGTGTGTCCTCACATGTTTCATGATGCGGCTTAATGCTTGGCACAACATGATGTAAAATCGAGATGCAATTCAGTGTTAAGTAACAACTTGTGTTTTTAGGAGTTCCTTACTTTTTTTTTTTTTAAATCTCTCCCAACAGCTCCTTGCAGCCAGTAAAATGCTCAGAAAGAAGATTGATAATCGTATCAGAGTGCTGATAGAAAATGGAGTGGCACAGCACCACCGAAACATGTTTGTGGTTGTCGGAGATCATGGAAGGGATCAGGTAAAAATTCAGGGCATATGTTTCTGCAGTAATTGGTGAGTGGAGTTACAGTGAAGCCAGGCTGAAAAAGCACACGCTGCTCTGAGGGTCCTTATAACATGAAGTGTATCTCATATATCTAAAATAGGTTTGCGCTCTATACTGTTAGTGAAAATGAACCGGAAACTCAATTTTGAAAGTGGAATGTCACCAGCATTTCATTAATTTTGGTACTTGAAGTAAATGTCAAATTTCAAGCACTTCTTGTTCACTCTTTTATAAGCGCAGTTGTAACTGTAGGCAGAACCAAAAACCCACTGTTCTATTTTTAATACATGTATTTCATCTTGGTTAAATCGCCAATGGGGGATACCCTCCACACCCCCTTCAAACCTAGAAATCCACCTTAATAAAAGGACAAGTGTCTGTGTATCTGCATGTCTGTCCAGTTACTATGTCTCTGTTAAATGCCATTTGGAATGGGATTCGTAAAGGCTGTGCTAATGGGTAAGATGCTTCATCTATTGGAATGAAAAGGTCAAGGCAGACTTTCCTATCCCAGAGGGAAATTTGCTTGCAGCAGGATAGTCTTGTCTTGCTGCATGACCCACCTTCTCTTGAGACTCCGTTCATGGACAGATGTCCTGACATTTTCCTTTAGAATTCTCTAATTCAGAGTTCATTGTTCCGTCAATGAAGGCAAGCCGTCCTGTCCCAGATGCAGCAAAACAGGCCCAAACCATGATACCGCCACCAGCATGTTTCACAGATGGGATGAGGTTCTTATGCTGGAATGCAGTGTTTAACGCTTTTCATTTAAACCAAAAAGTTATATTTTGGTCTCATCCGTCCACAAAACATTCTTCCAATAGCCTTCTGGTTTGTTCACGTGATCTTTAGCAAACTGCAGATGGGCAGTAATGTTTTTTTTGTAGAGCAGTGGCTTTCTTCTTGCAACCCTGCCATGCACACCGTTGTTGTTCAGTGTTCTGCTGATGGTGGACTCATGAACATGAACATTAGCCAATGTGAGAGAGGCCTTCAGCTG
The DNA here is from genome assembly GCF_016835505.1 of Polypterus senegalus. Taxonomy (NCBI): domain Eukaryota; kingdom Metazoa; phylum Chordata; class Cladistia; order Polypteriformes; family Polypteridae; genus Polypterus; species Polypterus senegalus. The sequence continues at coordinate 314,412,408 of NC_053154.1, forward strand.
CTTAGAAGTTACCCAACTCTTTAGTGATGGTTTTGTAACCTTTTCCAGCCTGATGAGCATCAACAACTCTTTTTGTGAGGTCCTCAGAAATCTCCTTTGTTCGTGCCATGATACACTTCCACAAACACGTGTTGTGAAGAGCAGACTTTGACAGATCCCTGTTCTTTAAATAACACAGGGTGCCCACTCACACCTGATTGGCATCCCATTGACTCGAATTTCACCTTCAAACTAACTGCTAACCCTAGAGGTTCAAATACTTTTGCCACTCACAAATATGTAATATTCCATCATTTTCCTCAATAAATAAATGACCAAGTATAATATTTTTGTCTCATTTGTTTAACTGGTTTCTCTTTATCTACTTTTAGGACTTGAGTGAAAATCTGATGATGTTTTAGGTCATATTTATGCAGAAATATAGAAAATTCTAAAAGGTTCACAAACTTTCAAGCACAACTGTATATGTGTGTGTGTATATACATATACACACGCATGCACACATTATTATAGTCTTAACACACATCAGAATGACTTAAAAGAAAGAAAACTTCTGACTGGCAGTCACAGTTACAAACCTACCAGTGTGTGTGTGTGTGTTTTTAACCTGTGATTGGATGGTTCCTACTTTACATCTGGTTTTTTTCAAGCATAAGCTCAGACTCTCCCTGACTTTGTTCCGGATGAAGTCGGTTCAGGAAACAAATCTTTATTTGTTAATCTTCCTTTCTTGTTTTCAATGTGCATTGTTCTCTTTGTGGGCAGAAGTGTGTGGACAACACTTTACATTACCTGAAATTCAAATGAGTGGATGGAAAAAATGAGGGGGAAAAATGCAGATTGAACATCAACTACCAATAAAGCAGAAAGTTAGGAATATCATTTTTACTATTTAAAGAATATCGATAGATTACATTTGTTGCTGCAGCAACGTGAGGTCATTAATGTACAAGCATTAGTACTAGTAACAATAACAAAGTGGAAGAAGCCATGCATAGCCACTAAACCAAAAATCTTTCTTCTCTTTGTAAAGGAATTCAGAACCTTGTAGACAGCAGGTGTAAGTATACTGAGAGTTAGGGTTAGTATATTGAACATTCTTCCTGATCCTGAATAATTTTGAATTTGTCTTTGTAGTTACTAGGCCACTAAAGTTAAAGATTGCCTACATGATATAAATTTCTTGTTTTCCTTCTGAGCAGGTCATTATTCTGCATCACATGCTGTCAAAGGCCACAGTTAAAGCTAGACCTTCAGTGCTCTGGTGTTATAAGAAGGAGCTGGGGTTTAGCAGGTGAGTCAACCTTTGCTGTTGCATACATAAACATGCAGTCTCAATCTGTTAGGAGCTTTTTGTATAAATTAGAGATGTAATGCTCCTGAAATCTCATAATACCCTATATACTTTGATTTTGGGTCCAACGTATGAAACATTTTTGATATCTACATTATACAAATACAGTTAGGTCCATAAATATTTGGACAGAGACAACTTTTTTCTCATTTTGGTTCTGTACATTACCACAATGAATTTTAAATGAAACAACTCCGATGCAGTTGAAGTGCAGACTTTCAGCTTTAATTCAGTGGGTTGAACAAAACGATTGCATAAAAATGTGAGATAACTAAAGCATTTTTTAACACAATCCCTTCATTTCAGGGGCTCAAAAGTAATTGGCCAATTGACTCAAAGGCTATTTGATGGGCAGGTGTGTTCAAGTCCGTCGTTATGTCTTATCAATTAAGCAGATAAAAGGCCTGGAGTTGATCTGAGGTGTGGTGCTCACATGTGGAAGATTTTGCTGTGAACAGACAACATGCGGTCAAAGGAGCTCTCCATGCAGGTGAAAGAAGCCATCCTTAAGCTGCGAAAACAGAAAAAAACCCATCTGTGAAATTGCTACAATATTACGAGAGGCAAAATCTACAGTTTGGTACATCCTGAGAAAGAAAGCAAGCACTGGTGAACTCAGCAACGCAAAAGACCTGGACGTCCACGGAAGACAACAGTGGTGGATGATCGCAGAATCATTTCCATGGTGAAGAGAAACCCCTTCACAACAGCCCACCAAGTGAACAACACTCTCCCGGGGGTCGGCGTATCGATATCCAAGTCTACCATAAAGAGAAGACTGCATGAAAGTAAATACAGAGGGTGCACTGCAAGGTGCCAGCCACTCATAAGCCTCAAGAATAGAAAGGCTAGATTGGACTTTGCTAAAGAACATCTAAAAAAGCCAGCACAGTTCTGGAAAAACATTCTTGGACAGATGAAACCAAGATCAACCTCTACCAGAATGATGGCAAGAAAAAAGTATGGAGAAGGTGTGGAACAGCTCATTATCCAAAGCATAGCACATCATCTGTAAATCACGGTGGAGGCAGGCAGTGTGATGGCTTGGGCGTGCATGGCTGCCAGTGGCACTGGGACACTCGTGTTTATTGATGATGTGACACAGGACAGAAGCAGCCGAATGAATTCTGAGGTGTTCAGAGACATACTGTCTGCTCAAATCCAGCTAAATAGTCAAATTGATTGGGCGGCGCTTCATGATACAGATGGACAATGACCCAAAACATACAGCCAAAGCAACCCAGGAGTTTATTAAAGCAAAGAAGTGGAAAATTCTTGAATGGCCAAGTCAGTCACCTGATCTTCACCCAATTGAGCAGGCATTTCACTTGTTGAAGACTAAACTTCGGACAGAAAGGCCCACAAATAAACAGCAACTGAAAGTAAAGGCCTGGCAGAGCATTAAAAAGGAGGAAACCCAGCATCTGGTGATATCCAGAAGTTCAAGACTTCAGGCTGGCATTGCCAGCAAAGGGTTTTCAACCAAGAATTAGAAATAAACATTTTATTTCCAGTTATTTAATTTGTCCAATTACTTTTGAGCCCCTGAAATAAAGGGATTGTGTTCAAAAATACTTTAGTTGCCTCACATTTTTATGCAATCGTTTTGTTCAACCCACTGAATTAAAGCTGAAAGTCTGCACTTCAACTGCATCGGAGTTGTTTCATTTCAAATTCATTGTGGTAATGTACAGAACCAAAATGAGAAAAAAGTTGTCTTTGTCCAAATATTTATGTACCGAACTGTATATTTTGAATATGTCTTTGTCCTTTTTGTTTGTTACTGATTAGGAAGCCATGGTGTTCCCAAACAGGAGATGAGTGACATAATGGTTTGCGTTGTTAAAGGTATTTCTTGTGTAGAATAAGAGTCTTTGTATTTTGCATGTCTCACATCCCAACACATGTTTTCTGGGACTTGAATTTTGGGGCCACAATAATGTGTGCGTGCTTTGTCTAGTGAAATTTTGAAGAAAACGGCACAGACCCCCCAGCTCAAGGAAAATGAGAGATGCAGTTTATTAGAGCTGTTGATTACCATAGTGGAAAATAAGGCGGAACTCCAGAAGCATTAACTTCAGGGGCCGTATCGTCTCAAAGACCTTGCATAAAAATAAAGTGAATACCTCATGTGAAATAGTATAAGTGCACCCCATAAATTTCCTTTTTTAGCATATGTGGAAATAGTGAGACTTGATCTTCATTTAAAGATGAAGGTGATGTAACTGGGGGAAAAAATGTTGAAAATGGGATTTCGCAATAATTTATTCAAAAATAACCAGATATGCATTTTCCATCTGTGGAAAATGTAAATCCACTTTTGACTCTAATTGCTGGTATTGCCCCCCCCCAAAAGTTTGTGCTTCCTATAACTGTCTAGCAGCCACTGACATCAACTGTCAGAAAGTTTTTCCCTTTCCATCATACAGTATTCTTTCAGCTGTCTGGTTTAAATCCCCAAGCGTCTTGGTGGGATTCAGTTCTGGGCTTTAATTTAGCCAATACAGAACTCCCAATTTCTTCCTTTTCAGGTATATTTGGTTGATTTACCGGTATGTTTAGGGTCATTGTCATGTTGCAAGGTCCACTTTCGGTTGGGCTTCGTTTTTCTTTCAGATGATCTCACATTATCCTCATGCACCCTCGGGCTCTGATGTGGCAAAGCAGGCCTAAACCATATAATTTCCTCTACCATGCTTTTCAGGTGATATCAGGTTGTTCTGATCAAATTTTTTCCTTGGTTTCTGTCAAACCCGTCTTCTGGTACTGTGGCCCGATAGCTCTTTTATTTTTGCCTCAGCTGTCTAGAATAAATTCTTCCAGAAGTCCTGGTGTTTGCTTAGGTGTTCATGGGCAGACTTTAGTGTTGCCTTGATGTTCTTTCTGCATAGCAAAATTTTCCTCCAGGCACACATCCAATGTAGATCTAATTTGTGCAGTCTTTTACTGATGGTGGACTCCTTCACTTTGATATCAACATTGGCAAGAGCTACTTGTAGGTCTCATGATGAAAATCTGAGATTTCTTGCATTCTGCTGTCACACTGAACTCGCTGGGACGGACTGGCCTCAGTAAGATGGCAGTTGTTTGAAATCTTCTCCTCTTGTAGGTGATCTTCTTGGCAGTACAATGGTGAATTTCAGATTGTTGGGAGATCTTTTTAAATCCCTTCCCAGGCTCATAGACATCTAAGACCTTCTTTCTGAAGATCTCAGAGGTCTCCGATCTTGACATGGTGTAACACAATTCAACAGCCAAGAGCAAACCATACGACTGTCTGAGTTTTAAATAAGACCATGTCAGACAAAACCCTCTAATGATTTCCTCATTTTTTGTGCCTGATTCTGATTTGTGGCAGTGATAAGTGGAGGGGTGGACTTCCTTTATCCCATGGGAAATTTTGCATTTATGCTTATTTGAAACAAGATACAAACTACAAAATGTAAAAATGGAATTATGTTTGTTATATCACTTTTATCTGTAGATATTTTTCAATGATGATCACATCTTATTACGCCCACATATGTTAAAAAAGAAAAATAAATCATTTCAGGGAGTGCACTTACTTTTTCACACAACTGAATATCATTCATTCACTAGTATAAATAATCTTTCATTGGTCTGAAAAACCTTTAGTTTAAAAATCATGACCAGTAAGACTGACCAACAGTCCTGTTTTCATTTGATGTTACACTGAAATACTCTACCAGCCATTTTCAAACATGTCATCTTATGTATTTCTCTACCTTGGAGTTTTGTAAAGAGGACAGGAAAACACTAACATGAGATTACATAAGAATTCCAATTGGATTTTCTTTAGATTACAGGACCAGCCCAAGTTGAACTAAGCTTTTCATCTCTTTTATTAACAGCCACCGAAAGAAGAGAATGAGGAAACTGCAAAAGAAAATCAAATCTGGAACTCTGAACCTGAAGCAAGATGATCCCTTTGAGCTGTTCATAGCTGCCACAAATATCCGGTACTGCTACTACAATGAGACCCATAAAATTTTGGGAAACACATTTGGCATGTGTGTCTTACAGGTCAGTAAATGAGATGATTGTCCTTCACCAGTTGTGAGGCTTAACTGTTAACTACACAAACACTCAATCTATTGCTGGCTAGTTTAGAGTTCCCATTTAACCAAACCTGCATGTCTTTGAGACATGAAGGGGAACAGTTGGGAAACACAATGAGAGCATGTAAATCTCACACAGTCAGTGTCCAGTCCAGGGATTCAGACCTAGAAAGCTGAGGCGGTATTGCTAAACGCTGTGCTGCCCTTTAAAGGAATTACAACTTGGATATTCTGTTCCTCCTGTGCCAGTGTGAGATTTATATTAGTAAGATTTACCAGATATAAGGTGGAGGTGGATGTGACACATTGGGTGGGTTAGGGCAGAGGATTAATATTGGGGATCTGATACACACCCTCCCAAAAAGAGATTTATATCTATACTAATAAAAGGCAAAGCCTTCACTGACTCACTTACTGACTCACTCATCACTAATTCTCCAACTTCCCGTGTAGGTAGAAGGCTGAAATTTGGCAGGTTTATTCCTTACAGCTTACTTACAAAAGTTATGCAGGTTTCATTTCGAAATTCTACACGTAACAGTCATAACGGTCAACAATGTTGAACTTTCTTATTTATGGCCCCATCTTCACGAAATCTGGTAGGCGGCTTCCCTGCGCTAACCGGAACTGATGTACGTACTTATTTCGATGGTATGACGCCATTGTCGGCCGCCATATTGAACTTTATAATGTCACTAATTCTACAACTTCCCGTGTAGGTAGAAGGCTGACCCCATCTTCACGAAATTTGGTAGGTGGCTTCCCTACGCTAACCAAAACCGATGTACGTACTTATTTCGGTGGTATGACACCTACTGTCGGCTGCCATATTGAACTTTCCAGCATTATTAATTCTCCAACTTCCCATGTAGGTAGAAGGCTCATTTCATTTCGAAATTCTACGTGTAATGGTCATAACGGTTGACAACATTCGCCATGTTGAACTTTCTTATTTATGGCCCCATCTTCACTAAATTTGGTAGGTGGCTTCCCTGCGCTAACCAAAACCGATGTACGTACTTATTTCAGTGGTATGATGCCACTGTCGGCCGCCATATTGAAGTTTCCAATGTCACTAATTCTCCAACTTCCCGTGTAGGTAGAAGGCTGAAATTTGGCAGGCTCATTCCTCACAGCTTACTTACAAACGTTAAGCAGGTTTCATTTCGAAATTCGACACATAACGGTTTGATAACGTCCACCATGTTGAACTTTCTTATTTATGGCCCCATCTTCACGAAATTTGGTAGACGGCTTCCCTGTGATAACCGAAACCAATGTATATACTTATTTCGGTGGTATGATGCCACTGGCGGCCACCATATTGAACTTTTCAACGGTCTTTGTTACTTATGGGCCCATGTTCAAGAAATTTGGTACATGGGTTCCCAACGCTAACTGAATCCTACTTACGTACATATATACGTCCATAGCCTGCAGCTCGGTCACCGTGTGAGGCAGCGTTGGGTCCCCATCCCAACGCCTCCCACGTTTTTGGCTGCCTGCCTATATAAGGCCGTCCATCGCTCCAGTCTCTACATTCCCTTGCTTGCTACGCCACGGGATTCACGTCTCCCTGCTGATAACTACAGCCTTTTAATTTAATCCACGGCTTCTCCGCTGTTTTATTGTTCATTTATTACGATTATAGTTATTGTGTAGGTATTTTAGACTTACTTTACATTGTTCAGGTACCCATTTCCTTTATCATTCCAACCGTAACCCCATTAACATGTCTATCAAAGTGATCACCATCGATCAAAGAACTGTCACTTACTGAGTGGTTTCCATGCCCGGAGATGGCACCTACCTTTTACATTCTCTTTGTTACATATTGCACGGCCATATCAGGTTCATTCTTGATTGCCGGAGGAACATTGTGTCTTATGTATTGAATGACTGGGACAGGTTCAAGTTGTGGACTGATGACGGTACAGGAGATAATTATTCTACACAGGAGCACTAGAAGAGTGAAATGCTTAAGCCCTTCACCTGTGGTTCTGCATGTGAGTTGATGGCTGCCGCTGAATTGTTCGGTTGTCGCTTTCAAGTGTACCGAAATGGCCAAATATTTTACAACTTTTGAACACCAATGCCTCTTAAACTTCTTAGATTCACAGGTGACGATTTCAGTAGTGGACACTTTGATGTTTATGAATGTTTAAACTCTCAAAAGCTGGATGTGAAGTTATTGATGAGACCGGTTGTATACTTACAACGCTTGACAGATGCTAAATGTCTCTTCAACACAAGTCCTACAAATACTGATGTAATTGAAACAAACCTTGAAACTCAAACCGATTATGACAGCAGCAATCCAAGCTGTGAGATTTGAAACAAGATTACTTTTCACATGGCAAACTGTACGTTGCATGCTCAAGAGTAAGTTCAGCGCACAGCTTGGTCATATTACAACCGGAGGGCCGAACTCACAATGTGGTATACAAAGAGATCCATAACAAATAATTATTGGTATATTTTCCCTCAGTTTAAAAAGGTTCAATTTTCTTCTTAATAAAAATTTTAAGGCAGTACTTCGCCACTGCGAAGTGCAGATATTTTGCTAGATAGTAATATTTACCAGATATAAGGTGGAGGTGGATGTGACACATTGGGTGGATTAGGGCAGAGGATTAATATTGGGGATCTGATGCCAACACTCCCAAAAATCAGTCGCTCAAAGACTATTTCAGAAGGAACTAATTTTGAATCTTATTCCTGTGTATGCTTTATTGTAATGTTTAGTACAATATTCATTTTCTAAAGGACATTATTTTTGTTTAATTCTAAGTGATTATTGCTTAATTATTTAATTTTATTCCTAAAGGACTTTGAAGCCCTGACCCCCAATCTTTTGGCTCGAACCATTGAAACAGTTGAAGGAGGTGGTATTGTGGTCATTCTTCTCCGAACTGTGAATTCTCTGAAACAGTTATACACTATGACAATGGTAAGCGTGGTTTTTTATAGCCAAGTTGTTAAACTTGGTTATAATTTGGTTATGACTTGATGATTAACTTAACTTTTTAATTGCAATTCTAATTTAATTAGAATCTTGTAACTTAATCTTGTTACTGTCTTGTTTAGAGTTGTTATTGAGGTGGTCATCTGAAAGGTTTAAGTGTCTCTTGTATTTTATTCCAGTTACTCTGGTTATTGGGAGACTTTCACAACATCAACTGATCCATATAATTAGGTGTCCTCTTTTTTTCCATTTTTATATACTTTACTCGCCCACCCCCTCCCAAAACCGAGGTGCGCTACATGCCAGCCACTTCACGTCTCTGCCGCTGTCGTTGTGAAGGGGGGGGGTTGGGGGTGAGTTTGGGCTGAATGAACACTATGGAGATGCGGTTGGATCAGCTGCTGGCTTGCTGCTGCCAAGCTGCGTGTTGTGCATGTCACGCTGTGCGTTGATAACTTAAAAGCCTGTACAGCAGCTGTCCTTTTGTCTCATCACTGCCTTGTCTCGTGAGACGTTAAAGTGTCTCCAAGAAAATCATGTATCGTCTCCTTCCAAGATTTTTTTTATAATAGAGAGATTTGTGAGTGTAAAGATTACACAGGTCTGCAAAATTAAACTTGTCCATTGTTTTGGTTGTAAATAGTTATTTTTATGTAGTATTCTAACCTCCTCCTCCTGACCACAATAAAAAATTGAAAATTTTCATCACATTATGTTTACCATACCAAAATGAAAATAGAGTTAATAAAAATGTAGGAAATTACTGCTTTCCTCTAGGAGGCAGTATCTCCCTGGCAGGAATAAGTTATTTTTAATTGCTGCGTTTTAAGTAACCTGCAACTGAATAGATCTATTATAACAAGGCAATATCCCTCCCTTAGTGATAAGGCGGTAAGAAATTACATAGGAGAAATAACTTCGCTTTCTTTAATGACGGTTTACGTGGCATAACAGACGAGGAAGCCACGACAAGACTTTTCACCGAAATGGAATCTCGATGTATACAATGTGCCATTTTCGTCGCTGCGCTGGAAGGATTTTCCAAATCGGATGACGTTATCTCCCATCTGTTTGTCGGCTTCAAAGGTGTGCTGGGCAATGTGCCAAGGCTTTATACTCTTTCTCCATGTGCAGGCCCCCACTTAGGTAAATCATGCCATTCCAAACAAGGAAAAGAAGATCCAACGTCATGCTGACTCTAACACACAGAAATAGTACAATGCCCAGTTTGCAGTTATCCATTTCTTGTCTTCTAATGCTTGCCTAGCAGTTCTAAATGATGAGCCACCTGTGTGCTAAATCTGGACTTTAGCTGTACATGTGAGAAGAAGCAGATTTTAAAAATATTTTTTGTACAGAGCACAGCGACATATTAAACATATAAACTGATTAAAATTGCTCAATGTTTACAGTATTGTACTAAATCGGTTTAACATGAAAATATTTAATCTTTCTAATGTTGTAATCATATATGCAAAGAAAACAGCAATACATATTCATTGACTTGCATATACACTAACTTTTGTCTTTTCTTTTGTCACTTGTTGCCTTTTTTTGTCACTTCTTGCCATACTGCCATCCCAACATCCCTGGTACATTCTTTCCATATCCATGTCATTATTCAGTGATCCCTTGCTATATCGCGCTTTGACTTTAGCGGCTTCACTCCATTGCGGATTTTAAATGTAAGCATATCTAAATATATATCATGGATTTTTCGCTGGTTTGCGGATTTCTGCAGACAATGGGTCTTTAAATTTATGGTACATGCTTCCTCAGTTTGTTTGCCCAGTTAATTTCATACAAGGGACGCTATTGGTGGATGGCTTAGAAGCTACCCAATCGGAGCACGTATTACATGCTAAATAAAACTCCTCAATGATATACTATATGCTTCCCACACAGTGCTTGATTATTTGCTTTTCTCTGTCTCTCTCACTTTTGTTTGTCTAGAGGATACGGAGGCTACTCTTAAAAAATGCTGAAAGACTACCTTCACATTGCTGCCTTCTTTGCGGCTGCTTTATCGCGGTTCTTTGCATACTTAAAAGCCGAACAGCACGTATTGATTTTTTGATTGTTTGCTTCTCTCTCTCTCTCTCTCTCTTACTCTCTCTCTCTCTCTCTCTCTGACATTCTCTGCTCCTGACATGCATTCCTTTTGAAGAGGGAGATATGTTTTCATTCTTTTAATTGTGAGAATGAACTGTCATCTCTATCTTGTCATGGAGCGCAGTTTAAACTTTTGATTAAAGGGTGTTATTTCATGTCTAGAGGGCTCTAATAATGTTAACCGTGTGGGAGAGTTTCTAAGGCCTTAAAATATATAAAAATAACCATACAAACATATGGTTTCTACTCCGTGGATTTTCACATATCGGGGGGGGGTTTCTGGAACGTAACCCCCGCGATCGAGGAGGGATTACTGTAATTTGGATCTTTATCGTTACCCCAAAAACTTAGTAGTCACTTCTTAGAATGATACCCAAACCTCTTGTTCCAGGTTGTTAATCAAATTCTGTGTCAGAAATCAGTTTTCCAGTAACGGGTCCATTCTTTCAATTTAGCATCAAACCAACCCGGAAACATCCAATACAAATCCATTAAACATGCGCCATCTATTGATAGGACGTTGACAAACTGCTGCATTAAGCAAACCTTACTATGAGGCGGTCTTAGCAGCACTTTATCTGGATCCAGTAAGCTAGACCTGATGATGGTTTTTGGCACTATGCAATTTTATAAAAGTTTTGCTTTAAACATAAATTTTAACATCAGAAAATACTAAATTCCAAGAAATTATCAATTAATTTTTAATTATCCACCGGCTAGGATGTTGGATATCTCTGGGTCCACGGTTCTTGAGGCTGATCCTCCAATTTGCTCTGATCCACCTAGTCTCGCTGAGATTGCACAGGTGATGAACCAACTGAGGATAGGGAAGGCTGCAGGGATCTGTGGTATTAGGGGTGAACTTTTCCAGGCTGGTGGTGAGGCTGTCCTCCTGGCATTGCAATCAATCTTTTCTTTCATTTGGGAGACGGGCATCATGCCAACTGACTGGAAAACGGGACTTGTCATCCCTGTCTGGAAAGAGAATGGTGATCGCTTGGATTGCGGCCACTTCTGGGGGGTAACACTGCTCTCGGTGCTAGGGTTGTCCTCGGTAGGATCTGTGATCACTTGCTCACCTACCAGCAACTGGAGCAGTATTGTTTTACGCCTAAGAAGTCGACCATCATCCTGCACTGCGGGTTCTCATGGAGCGCAAACACGAATATGCAGTTTCTTTGTAGCCTTTCTCAATTTTCGTACAGCGCTCAACTCAGTTGTTCAAGCTGCTCTGTGGGACATCCTGAGACTCTTTGGGCTCCCCTCAAGGTTGCTGGATATCGTGCCCAGCTTGTACACTGGTGCTGTGAGTGCTGTGTAGAGTGGAGGCAAAACCGCAATGCTTTTTCCAGTTGATTCTTGGGTTTGTCAGGGGTTTGTTTTGCTGTTACTCTATTCAGTACTTACATGGACTGGGTGTTGGGCAAGGTTGTGGGGTCCAGCGGCTATGGGACATCTGTCTGCTTTTGACTTTGCTGACGATGCTGTGGTCTTCACTGAGTCAATGGAGGCTCTGATCGGGGCGCTCGAGAGACTGAGTGAGGATTCTGAGTGTCTGGGCTTGCGAGTGTCCTTATAAAAACCAAAGATCCAGGCCTTTAATGACCTCTTAGGCACGGCCATCAGCAGTGTGTCTATCTGCAGAGAGTGTTGACCTCGTCAAGAAGTTTGCTTACCTTGGCAATGACATTCATGTATCTGTTTACTCTTCATTTGAAATCAGTAGATGGATTGGGAGAGCATGAGAGGTCATGAGGTTGCTGGAAAGAGGTGTGTGTTGCTCCCTATACCTCTGCAAAAGGATGGAGGTCCAAGTCTTTATCTTTAGAGTCCTGGTGCTTCCTGTTTTGCTCTATGGTTGCGAGACATGGATGCTATCCAGTGACCTAAGAAAAAGACTGGACTCCATTGGTACTGTGTCTCTCCAGAGAATACTTGTGTACCATTGGTTTGACTTTGTTGTCGAATGAACGATTGCTCATGGAGTCCCGAATGAGGCACATTACCTGCATTGTGAGGGAGCATCATTTACGGGACTACGGCCATGTGGCACGATTCCCAGAGGGTGATCCGACTTGTAGGATCCTCATTGTTGAACACCCAAGTGGCTGGACCAGTCCAAGAGGATGCCCACGTAACACCTGGCTGTGGCAGATAGAGGGTGGGACTGGATGGACTGCATGTCTGCCTAGTGGGGGGGTTGGTGGTGGTTTGCTAACCAGGATTCTGAGTTGTTTTGTCATGTTCTGGGTGCGGCAAATCACTGTACCAGAGCATGCTCCCTGACCTGAACTATAATCGACAGCTAAAAATGTATTTTGTGACAGTTACTTAATGGAGAAAAATTTAATTTCTTATTTTTGACTTCAAAGCCCAAAAATATATAAAAACCACACGAAATATTCAGTGCAGTTTTTTTTTTCTGTGTGTACTTGTGTATCATCAATTATGCAAGTCTCTGTAATTTAATAAAAATGTCCTTATATCATAAATCCTTCAAAATGTAGTGCTGGGTTCACCCATAATTCCTACATTGTAAGTATTTTCTTTAATTATCCTTATTTATTTATTTGTAGAAAATCTGCCACCTGAGGAACTATAGAGATAAATGCAGATTAAATCACTCTAGTTCAGAGGTAGATAATGTCAGTCCTGGAGGGCCGCAGTGGCTACAGGTTTTCATTCCAACCCAATTTCTTAATTAGAAACCAATCCTTGCCAATCACAGTAATTATTGATGGTTTGTTAGTCTGCAATGTAAGATTCTTATATTGTACATTTTTTCCTTTTCAAGAACATCCTTCAAACGATTTTAAGCCTAAAACAGATAATTTTCAGTCTGTCACATTTTCGATTACATGTTTTATTAAATCACACAGATGTAAATGGAAACAAGCTAGATTGAGAACTGCTGGCTGCTTTGTCATTTACGCTGTACTGCTAATAAGGAGCTGTTGAACACACTGAATGCAGCTGTTTAAGATTGAAATAAGCAATTAAGGGTGAGCAACCTTAAAAAACAAGACCACTAAAATGAAGCATTAAAATTTCACTTGAGCAATAAGTGCTTCATCAGCAATAATTGACTTCTCATTAAGAAACTGGGTTGGAACAAAAACCTACAGCCACTGCAGCTCTCCAGGACCGATATTGCCAACCCCTACTCTAGTTGAAGATACTTTGTTCATCTTAGACATGTGATTCTGTTAGCAAGGTTATTGGTAGTTGACTAGTTTTTCCACAATCATTGGTATATATTAGCATGGCATATGAAATTGTGTTCTGAAGTAAAACATTTTTTAATTAAAAAAAAAAAAACTAACTAAAATCTTTTCTTTTGTTTTTAAAAGGAGGTGATGGGACTAGACTCCAAATGTAAAAACAAAAGCCATCACATGTAGACTTCAGTTCAGGGGTGGGCAATTCACAGCAGCTACAGGCTTTTGGCCCAACCATGCCTTCATTTAAATGTTAGTACTGTAGGCTGAATACCTCGTTTAATCAGATACTCGTAAGGAAATTATTGTACTGTGATTTTGACTACTCCTTTGAATTTTTGTAGGCTCCTACCACTGCTATGACTTCGCACCCACATAAAATATTGATTATTTTAACACATTTTGTTTAATTTCTTTTGCAGGCTTTTTTTCAGTAACCTTTTCATTTTAAGGAATGCATTACTATGAGTAAATTACATGCCAATTAGGAATACAGTAATCCCTCCTCGATCGCGGGGGTTGCGTTCCAGAACCCCCCGTGATAGGTGAAAATCCGCGAAGTAGAAACCATATGTTTGTATGGTTATTTTTATATATTTTAAGCCCTTATAAACTCTCCCACACTGTTAACATTATTAGATCCCTCTAGACAAGAAATAACACCCATTAGTCAAAAGTTTAAACTGTGCTCCATGACAAGACAGAGATGACAGTTCTTTCTCACAGTTAAAAGAATACAAACATATCTTCTCTTCAAAGGAGCGCCGTCAGGAGCAGAGAATGTCAGTGAGAGAGAGCTCAACAGAAAAGCAAACGATCCAAAAATCAATATGTGCTGTTGGGCTTTTAAGTATGCGCACCGCAATAAAGCAGCGCAAAGAAGGGAGCAATGTGAAGGTAGTCTTTCAGCATTTTTTAGAGTAGCCTCCGTATCTTCTAGGCAAATGGCCTCTGTGCAATTCAGAAACACAAGTAAGACATTGTGTCAGTGAATCAAGAGAGTCAGGGTCATCAGGTGCTATTGATAAGTACAGTTGTGTTTCATCAGCATAGCTGTGGTAGCTCGTGTTATGCCCTGAAATTAGCTGACCTAATGGAAGCATGTAAATCGAAAAGAGCAAAACAAACAAAGAATTTTCTCCTGCTTGTTGTCTCCTGACTCCCTTCTCAAACCTTTCTCCCGCTGCATTTTTCTCTGAACTTCTCCTGTCCCTCATCTCCTAAGAGATGTGTCCACACCTTCCAGAACAGACGCCTTTCACCCAGTCTCATCACTTACAGTATTCATTCCCCCCTTTCCCCATCACAAGCCGCCTGCATGTCACAATATATTAACAAAACATAACAGAATTTAGAAAGAAACTTACAAAACGGAAGAACATTAATGCAGAATAAATTACAGTAGTGGCTTCCATTTTCAACACGTTTTTCCATGTTGTCGACATTATGCTTTACATTGTTGACTGTTGTTCTTCCTACTCCGTAAACTGAAGCAATACTTTAAGCACTTTTGCCATTTCCTATATGTTTAATAATTTAAATATTTTTTGACAATTGGTCATAACAGTGTATAGCAGATTAATTATAACAAAAGAGAAAAAGTATGAAATGCTATTAAAATGGAAGGTATTTAACTGACACAGTGATTTCAAAATGCAGCATGACACTTGGTGCTGGGGACGAACACTATGCCCTAGCACAGGAGTGGGCAAAGTAATTCCTAAAGGGCTGCAGTGGCTGCGGGTTTTTGTTCTAACCCAGTTGCTTAATTAGAAAACAATCCTTGCCAATAATTACATTTCATGGCTTGTTAGTGCTTTAACTATGTAATGTCACGTCATTCTGATATCCTAGATTTTTTTTCCATTCTAAGGATATCATCGAAATACTTTGAAGTGTAATACGGATGGGTAATTCTCAGTCCTTCTCTTTTTTTCTCTTCTCTTTCCTTCCAAGTATTTAATTAAACCAAATCGTGCACGATAAATACACACAGGTGTAAAGGGTAACAAGCAAAATGGATAACTGCTGGTTTCTTTTGTCATTTGCATTTTATTGCTAATAAGGAGCAATTGAAAACTGAGAATGCAGCTGTTTAAGACTTACATAAGCAATAAGGGTTCAAAATCTTAATGAGGGAGATAACTAAAATGAAGCAGAAATATTTCTAGAGCAATAAGTGCTTCTTATTAAGCAATTGGGTTGGAACAAAAACCTGCAGCCACTGCGGGTTGGAATGACTTTGCCCACCCCTGCCCTAGCACAAGGCAGAGGTGTTCCAATGTGCACAACTCGCAGCGTACCACATGACCGTAGTAGTACAGTGATTTTTGGCCCTGAGGGATAATCGAGATTTTACTGTAATACAACAGTTGAACAGCTGAGAAGGTTTGGATCATCCTAACTTCATTTTGTTTTATTCCATAAAAATACAATTATCTTTGGTTGAATCAGCAGAGTAATTGGCACAAGGACCAGAATATCTAATTAAATGACATCTTCCATATCTCAAAAGTTTATTTTGAGTTAAGGTAGGTTTGGACAAAAGTCTTGCGTGACAGAGACTCTGTTTTAGAGCAAAGTTTTAGTTTTTATTTACTGCATGGATTATCCTGGTTAGTGAGGGCCTAACAGTTTTCTCATATTTTGCTGCAGGATGTTCACACTCGCTTCAGGACTGAGGCTCATCAAGATGTGGTTGGACGGTTCAATGAAAGGTATGAATTTATTGCCGCATATTATATCTGCCTTGGTCTTCATTTCCTTAAAATTTCTAGTGTCTGTTTTGTCAAAGAGTGTTGAAGTGTTTCTGGGTTTTATATTGTTTTTTTATGACTTTGTTCATACAGTATATTTAAATCTACCAGAGTAATACAGCAAGTTTATTAACTACTGTGGTAACTTGCCATTTGTAAATAAAGCATGCAGTTTATATCAGTATTTTTTTTTTTTCTTCACTTCGCTCGCCAACCCCCCCGACCTGCGCTAGGCGCCAGCCATTTCGCGTCTCTCTTTCTTGTGTATGTGGATTTCACTTTCACCAAACAACAAATCTTTAAACTCTCATGGATACGCCTCTTCATTGGAATGAAACACTACTTTTCCCCGATGGCAGCACAAATTAGGTGATCTGCAAGTCTCCATCTTTAAAGTTTAAATCCAAACAATATATTCTATCTCTTTTTGCTGTTCCAGTGCTGCTGGAATAATAACAGCGCAGGTATTGAACTACGTAACGCATGTTTCATTTTACACTTTACACTACTGTTGTTAAGATTGTGTTACTAAGTTTAGCAATATACATTTAGGTAATCAATAAAAATTTGACAATTTCTGCATTATTGAGATAGATCATTTCTTCCAGGAGAAGGAATAATGTGATCGGCTCAACATTTGCCTCTGAGAAATGTATTTGATGGACTCTTCTACCGGTGGCTGCTGAAAGCGTGTGTGTGGCGGCTGATACATGCGCAGGCTGACAGAGTGCATTGGACATGAGCAAATGACAGAATCCTTAACAGTAACCCGATTTAAGCGTTTACATGGCCACATAAGTGGATTTTTCTCTGAGAAATCAACCACTGTTAACCAGGATTCTCAGACGGCCAAAAGTCCGATTTCTGTAAATGGAATGAGGTTTTACATGGCCTTTTACAAATTAGGTCTCTTTGAATAACCCGGTTATTGAAGCGTATGTAAACTTGCTGTTTCCTTCAGAAATCAGGGCATTGGGGATACACCTTTTTGGGGTGTTAAAGAGGAATTTCCTCTGTAAAATGTCACTGTCTTGGTCACATGACCATTTCAATTATTTTTCAATTACGTTTTTTGTGGTTAACTCAGAAATATTTTTAAATGAGTTACTTAATGGTTATTGTGATTATACCAGATTTTACTTAGTGTGGCTGTGGGTAATTTACAAAAAAATTAAGAAAATATAACGTTTAACAATAAAATAAATTAACGAGTAATAAATAAGAATAAACTTAAAATTGTCATCACAGCTGAATATCTGAGCTAAATGCAACTGCATATTTAAAAGACTTTTATCTACTGCGGGTGAGCTGTGTCTTCTTTCTTGTTACGAATATATAGAATACCATTTGTGCCAAACAACTAAAATAAATTAAAAGGTAATTATGAAATAATCACATGGGAAAGTACAGTGACATATATAAATGAGTCATTAAATTATTGAAAAAATGCATAACTAAATGGGTCACTTAATTATTATGATTTATTAATAAATGATACCAACAGAATAACAGAACGTTAAGGAGCAGAACATTATAAGTCTAGGAAACTTTTACTTAATATGCCTTTTTTCACCATTTAATGACTCGTTTATTTTTTACTGTATATATCACCGTGCTTTTTCATGTGATTATTTCAAAATTGCCACATTATTTGTTGTGAAACGAGTGGAAATCCAATGAAACACACATCATGTACAATGCGTACGTGGGGTGTCGCTGGAGCAATGTCAAGATGAAACAATGATATAAAGTTGTAGCGTTTTTTATATAAAAACAAACATGCAGCACGCTGTAATTCTGAAGTTGCTTGTTATACAGTCATAGTTTCTGAACAGCTTCTGTTAAACTACATACCACAACAAAGTTTTGGTTGTGTGTCTATCTGAACATGAAACTATGATGTAATTTAAATGCCTGAAGCAAGACAATATGGAGTAAAAAAAATGTTAATAGACCTTAGCTTAACCAGTATATTAATGCAGAGGAATTGTAAGAAAATCTCATTATTATGCTGGCGGCTATGTAATTGTACAGTGCACAAGACAATATATAGGTACAGGTGGAGTATCCCTAATCCGAAATGTTTGAGCCTTGAAGTATTTTTTTCTTTTTCATATAGTTTCAGATTTTGGTATGTTTGCATATGTATATCAAGATTTTTTTTTGGGTAGTAGCAAAATGCATACAAACCAGCTTAATGATGAGCCTTGCCTGTAATAATTCATATCACTGACCAGTTATTGTAATGAACGTTGATGTGAAAAACATTTTAAACCTCAGATGTGATGAATATGATGTACAGACTATCTTGTAGTTTCCTGTCAAGCGGGGAATGCATTGGAGAATTTTTTTTTTTTTTATTAATTTTTGTCGGTTACCTGTTGTCACTTCTTAGGGAATTGACTGACAGGAATATCTCAGCTGAGCTTCACACCGTCATGCCTACTGTACTGACCGACCGAGGTGCTACATTCAGTTTTTGTAAGGTGTGGGTGCATAATACATACATAATGCAAAACTTAACCTAAATTTGCAGCCGTGTCCATTTCTTCTTGTATGTAATCAGAGCTTTTTACTGCACTCATATTGCAATGAAGGCACCTAATGAGAATGATGATGCTGCTTTTGTTGTTCGTGAACAGTAACAATTTTAATCGGCAGAATGCAGAGGAGAGGTGCTACAATCAACGTTCTCTTAATTTTAGTGGAGCTGTGCATCGGCTGCACTTTGCAGGAGTATCTGGTTTTCCTAATGTAATCAAACCAATTTACTTCGCTCATATTGTATTAAGGGTGACCGCTTTTGTTAATCTTAAGCACTGACATTCCATTAACTCGCAAGTTATCGACAACATTAACATGAATTTTGAGGCGTGTTTGTGTACGAACATTTTTAGATGATTGTGCTTTGTAAAGGTGATTTGCATAGAACAGCATGTATGCCATTTTTTTTTTTTCCCCCCATACTCCTATTTTCTTTCTTGAATCCATGCAAAGCATTTTAAATGAAATCTCTGGTGAGTAATTTACTGTGTGTGGTGTCCTATTTTTTTAAAAAGGTGCCACGCAGCACTTTTGAACTGTTGTGCGGATGTTATTGGGTCGCTCAGCCCTTCTCCCTGTGAAGCATATTGATACTGTCCTCCAGTATTTGTCCAAGTATCATGGCGCTTCCACCGGTCATGTGCCGTAGCTTTGTGGCACTTGATACTTCACATATGCACAGCAGTAACCAAAAAAACATTTACAGGCAATATAGGTGGCATTATGTCAGTGCTCAAAAAAATCCAGATTTTGGAGCATTTTGGAATTTCAGATTCAGGATAATCAACATGTAATAGATATTTTTAAATGACGTATGGTATTAAATTGTTTTTAATGTGCACCGCCAAAGCACCCAAAGTAGGCAATGAGAGTTCTCTTTATAACTTGCTATACAAAAGCTCTAACAAATTAATTAAATTAAAAATGGCCTTCTCCTTGTGCAGTTTTAACAGCATTAGTTTACCAAAGGATTAAGCGCAGAGTGAGAAGTGGTTATGGATCTTCACCAGTTTTGTAATTTTATAGCAGAAGTGGCAGCGGTAAAATTTGACACCACATCTTGAACTGCACTGCTGCCTCTCAGATTTAGAAGACGTTAATTAGTAGTGCAGTGCTGAATATCCTGCTAATATCCTCCTTGATGTGCATCTTCAATATGCTTTAACTATTGTCTTCAGGTTAGTGTAAGTGTTACCTTAATATACCCCAGTATCGAGGGAGTAAGAAAATGTATGTAAATTAATATAAAAATAATTCATATATATTAACGAACACTAATTGATAAGTTCTAAATTTCTGTGGTTGAATTTTTTCACATTTGTGGTATCCATTAATTTGCCTCTAAAATGTGTGTTATTAAGTGAAGCTGTATTTTTTAAGTAAAAAAACGACTCCCTCCTTTAGTGTCTTATATTTTGTATGCAATGAGGCATCAAGAGTCTTGACGCAAATAACTTAAAACGTACTAAATGCATCCACTTTAAAATGACAGAAGTTCCAACTTCAGAAAACATGCCCTCCATGTTTTGTAAGGATAACGAAACAAATTTACAAGTAAAGAATTCTTGTCAGTGTCATGTCTGAAGGAAAGCTACAGTGACTGTGTAAAATATGCTACAGAGCAATTAGAAACTCTGTGGGACAGAATATGTTAAATGTTCTTTTAGTTGAAATGTTTCTGTAGCCATTTATCATGTTACGTTCCTGGCATGAGAAACGTTCATAAAGTTTCAGTAATTCCAATGGCTTGTGACATGTACAGTAGATAGGATCTGTGAGGCATCTGCACTAAACGCTGTTCTGCTGAAGCTAACAAGGTCAATAAACTTACTCTTGTGAAAGCTGCCTAGCCTTTCCTTCCAGCTTTAATAGCCTGTGAAAAATAAGTTTATGATTGACATTGGTTGAAGAATTGCCCTCATTAATAACTCAAACTTTGGCCATGCATAACAAACAGATAATTTCTGTTTTCTGGCAGCAGTATCAGCAAGTCCCCCTCTCTGCAACAAAGGCATTACTAGGATTACATTTTAGACTTTTTCCCCACCAATCACTACATTTCCAGAGCCTTTCTGTATCTAGATGGTGTAATCTTCCCCTCGCTGACCTCTCAGTTCTTTCTTTCTCTCATTATTCTTATTTTGAATTGGTTGTACTGTAGCTCCCTATTTATACTGTGGAAGTAAGCTAAAAAGTGGCAACTGTTTTTGTTTCTTTCATTAGTGAGACATACAGCTGTGATAAAATGAGAGTGTATTTTTAAGCATTTATACACTCAGTTTCACATGTACAAAAATGCAGCCTGTGTTTTCATGGCTAAATTATAGAATTCATGAAATTAACTGCCAGTAACCACATTCAAGAGGGGGGCTGTAAGGCTTTTAGATTTGAAAGGACTTTATTGTCACATGTGCAGAGTACAGTGATCCTCTCGCTATATCGCGCTTCGACTTAAGCGGCTTCACTCCATCGCGGATTTTAAATGTAAACATATCTAAATATATATCAGGGATTTTTCGCTGGTTTGCGGATTTCTGTGGACAATGGGTCTTTTAATTTATGGTACATGATTCCTCAGTTGGTTTCCCCAGGTGATTTCATACAAGGGACGCTATTGGCGGATGGTTGAGAAGCTACCCAATCAGAGCACTTATTAAATAAAACTCCTCAATGATATACTATATGCTTCCCACACGGTGCTTTGCATACTTGAAAGCCCAAACAGCACGTTTTGATTTTTGATTGTTTGCTTTTCTCTGTCTCTCTCACTCTCTCTGACATTCTCTGCTCCTGACGGAGGGAGTGTGAGCAGAGGGGCTGTTTGCACACTGGCCTAGAGGATACAGACGCTCCTCTAAAAAATGCTGAAAGACTACCTTCACATTGCCCCCTTTTTTGCAGCTGCTTGGCGGTGCTTCGCATACTTAAAAGACCGAACAGCCCTATTGATTTTTGATTGTTTGCTTTTCTCTCTCTCTCTGACATTCTCTGCTCCTGACGCGTACTCCTTTGAAGAGGAAGATATGTTTTCATTCCTTTAATTGTGAGACAGAACCGTCATCTCTGTCTTGTCATGGAGCACAGTTTAAACTTTTGACTAAAGGATGTTTTCATGTCTAGAGGGCTCTAATAATGTTAAAAAAAAAGTATTTAGAAGGTTGTAAAAAGGTTTTCTATGCTCTAACTGCAAAAATATTTGATTTATAAATAAAAAGTCCTACTTTGCGGAAATTCATTTATTGCAGTAGAGTCTGGAACTGATACGCGATAAACGAGGGACGATTGTACAGTGAAATTCTGGTATTCAAGTTCTAATAAGCCTATAATGAGTCAGTCGTTACTCTTCACCGCCATACACTACCTTACCTCAAAACGCTTGTTTATATGGAGAGAAAGAGTAAAGTGAGCAGGGAAGCTGGACTTTCTTTAAAAATGATGGTGTTCCAAAATAGTAAATTATGATTTTTGCGAAGACAGTCTTAATATACACCTCCTCCATATATGTGTAATCTTAAATGAATATTCCTGGCATCAAAGTGGATTTATTTATTTTTTCAGGCTTTTGTTTCATGGTTCCCCTGGTTTGTTTTCCTTTGGCTTCAAGTGGCTGCCTTATGCTATATAAATCCAGTTACAATAAATGCAAGTTGTACTGAGCTTATTTTTGAATATGTCACTGTTTTGAATGAGCTAAGCACTTTTTCCATTTTCCCACATTTTTGCTTTGAATAGGTTTATTCTTTCTTTGGCATCCTGCAAGAACTGTATTGTAATTGATGATGAGCTCAACATCCTCCCCATTTCCAGTCATATTGCCAATATCAAGCCAGTTCCACCAAAATCCCAGGTAATTAAAGAGGCATCTTAGAATGTCTTAATAATAATTCTTCACATTTATATAGCGTTTTTCTCATTACTCAAAGTGCGTTACATAGAGAACGGGGAGGCACATCAGCCACAATCAATGTGTAGCATCCACCTTGATGATATAACGGCAGCCATTTTGCACCAGTACTCTCACCACACCTTAACTATTAAGTTGTTAAAGGGTGACTGTGAGAGACAATTAGAGATGGGGTGCTTAGGGGGGCCAGAATGACTAGGCTGTGGAGGGTAGTTTGGCCTGGACATTGAGATGCACCATGCTCTTTATGAAGGGTGCCCAGGGGTCTTTAATGACCACAGAGAGTCAAGACCTCAGTTTTATGTTTCATCCAAAGCACAGGACAATTTTTACAGTGTCCTCACCACTGCACTAGATCATTGAGATCCACACACAGACCACTGAGTAAACACCCCCTCTTCAAAGCCTCCTCTAGCAGCCACCCAGTCCTTTTGTTGATTGTCTCCCATCTATATATTGGCCAGGCCCAAATATGCTTAGCTTCAGGTGGATTACCTGTTCTGAAATGTATGTGGTATGGCTGCTGG
Organism: Polypterus senegalus; assembly: GCF_016835505.1. Lineage (NCBI taxonomy): Eukaryota > Metazoa > Chordata > Cladistia > Polypteriformes > Polypteridae > Polypterus > Polypterus senegalus. The sequence continues at coordinate 314,435,867 of NC_053154.1, forward strand.
CAACATGAATAAATAAAAAAATACCTCTGTTGCAGTTAAGAAAACTTTAACTAAAGTGTAATTTTGCTGGTGCATAGAAGTATATTTTAATGAGTAGAATGACATTTTTAATAAGAAAAGGTTAATAAGTTTATTTTTAATAAGTTGTTTAATTGAAATATATGCACTTAAAATATATATTACAAAATGTACCTTAATGCCAGTCATTTAAAATAAGGTAAAATAGAAAGGTAACCTTTTCAGAATATTTTGGATGGTTCGAATGCTGCTGCTGGAGTATGTGAATTTCCCCTTAGGATTAATAAAGTGTCTGTCTATCTATCTATCTAATCCCAAAAACTATTGTGCAAGACACATTTCCTAGTTTATTCTTGAATGCACTTCCTTTTAATTTCCATTAGGTAGCTTTCATAATTTAACTTACAATTTGAGTTGTTCACTTTATAATACACCCACCCATCCATCCATGCATCTTCCTAAACCATTTATTCAGGCCAGATTTGCTCTGCATTTTGAACCTATCCCAGAACCCATTGGGCAGTCACTGGGCAGGACGCCATCCATCACAGGGCATCACTTTATCACAACTCTTTGACTTTGATGATTTAGTGGTGAGTACTGCTGTCTTATAAACAGGAATGCACTATAACTAATCCGTGGATGCACACATCTGACCAAAAATAGAAACTGTGCGTGTTGTTTCCCCTCAAAGTTGCCAAATACGCACCACCACACATGCATTTATTTGATATGGTAGATAGAAAAACAAGGTACCTTTACTTTAACTGCTCACAATAATTCATTGAACGCAATGTCAAAAAAACAACAGACTTAAAAGTAATTATTTTGGCATTCCGCCACCTATGGAAAAAATGGCATACTGTGAACGAGGCTGAGTGCAAGAAGCAAGTTTTCTCAGAAAAATGGCTCCAGCAGGTACAGTACCTTGACTTGAAAGTAATGATGAGCACTCCAAGATGTGGTACAAGCTTTACCGTATACCACTGCATTTAGCAAATAAAAACAGTTCTTTTTATACAAAGAAAAGAGTTTATGTCACATAGTGTTTGACAAGCTCAAAAAGAATAAAGAGAGTACAAACATCATACATAGCAGAGATGGGGGACTCGAGTCACATGACTTGACTCGAGTCAGACTCGAGTCACAATTTTCAGGACTTGAGATTTGCTTGATTGAAGTAAGAAGATGACTTGACTTGAATTTTGACTTGAGAGTAAGTGACTTGAGACTTGACTTAAAGTGGAAGACTCGACATCGACAATGACTTGAACTTTTACATATAATTCGTTTAATAAAATAAAATAATTTAATAAAATAATTATGACTCAGCAGCACCATAATTGGCGCCTGCGCCCTTAACGCTGCACAACTCTTAATGTTACCAAGAAGAAGAAGAAGAAGAATGCTGCACAACTCAAACCGCGCCAAACATGGCAGACAATAATCGAGCTCCTCATACAGTCGCGTTTGGCTATAAGGACTTTGAACTAGACCGTCCTAACAAAAAAAGATTTGCCAGATGCAGAGAATGCAACGCAAGAGTATCAGACACGACAACCACAACATCAAATTTCATCCAGCACTTCAAAAACCACAAGGAAAGGTAAGAAAGTCGAATTCTTTATAGTCAATTTAATAAAACGATTACTAATTAATTAAATTTATCTTTTCTGTTTGTCATAATTTGGCCTTGGTTGCATGTTTTTTTATCAGAAATGTGATGATCATCTCATAAATAAAACGCTATAACGTTACCAGTGGCGTAGCCACATTTTAATGTTAAGTGCAACTTGAAATGAAAGGGCTTCTCGATATTACATGTAAACTATAATGTCGTCTATATTAAATGTGCGCATTTTCAAGCATTTGTATGGACTGACTGCGTGTGGTTAGTTGAATGTCAGCTCGTGTAACGTTATACTGCATGAAAATCTGAGATGAAAGCGTCGGTGCAATCACTTCTCCTTCAATAACTCGTTCAAAACCTTTTGGTCATACAGACAAGAATAATTTCATCGTTCGAATCGGTTACGTTAAGTGTCTAATTTTTTTGTGTACACTCACAATAACAAAATGTTGTGTGCTGTATAACAATGAAACCAGTTCAAATAGAAAACAAATATATCAGATTATATATTATGTATGAAACGTGTATATTGCGCGTCCACCGCAGAGATGACGATTAAGCTTCATAACTTATGGATGGATAACAGTGGATATGTATGGCACCCCGAAGTTTGAATTTCCAAAATGCAGTTTAAATGCAGCTTCAGAAGACTCTATAAACGATTCCAGCCGAGGAGGAGGAGTCTTATCTAGCGAAACAATCGGTTATTTTCTAAACAAATGAACAATTTATATACTTTTTAACCTCAAATGCTGGTCTTGTGTTGTCTCTGCGCAGTCTGTGTGATTCGGGTAAATACAGTCTTAGATTGCAGCAAAAGTGCAGACACAGTGTTTTACACAGTTAACAAGCTCAAATGCCCTTTACAAAAAAAAGTAAAAACAGCATTGCAGGATGTTTTTGACATTAAAGATATAAAAGAGAGTGTTGTTTTTTTGACATAAAAAAGTATATAAATTGTCAATTTCTTTGGAAAATAACCAATCATTTCAGGCTTTCTGAAGCTGCATTTAAACTGCATTTTGGAAGTTCAAACTTCGGGGCGCCATACATATCCATTATGTATAGACAGAAATCATAAATAAAATGTTTTCCTCAAAACAAAAAAAAAAAAAAAAACAATTTCTTTATGACTGAGGAAAGAAAGAAATGAACATATTGGATGACAAGGGGGTGAGTACATTATCTGTACATTGTTGTTGTCAAAGTAAACTAATCCTTTCAGATTGACTTGCATTATAAATTTTAGACTGGATTTCTTAGTTTTAAACATTTTGTGTAAGCAACACAATTTTATTTTCAGATATTAATGTAGCACAGATACGCATATAATTTAAATATAGCAATGCAAATAAGATACATAATATATGTATAGAAGTTCATCTTTTCTGTAAAAATTTTTCTGTGCAAAAATAAACGTATTGAAAATTTAACCTCTGTTTGTTTTAGTACTGCAACTTGACTTGACTTGGCTTGAAACTTATCAGGACTCGACTTGACTTGCTTAGGGTGAACCCTTGACTTGCTTGATTTGTCTTAACTGTGACTTGAGACTTGACCCAAGACTTGATGGTTAACACTAGAGACTTGCTTGGACTTGATCATATGAGACTTGTCCCCATCTCTGATACATAGTAATGATAACAGACATGCTAGACAAGATGAAAAATCGAGTTGCCCACTTGCAAGGTAGCAAAACAAAATAAATGAACAATGCCATGCACTCTGTAATGTTGTATTTTTTTTGGTTCATGTACTGAGTGGTTTAATTTAAGGTGGGAAACAACACTGAATAGGCCACCAGTCCGTCCTGCACACATGACCATTGTCAATCACACTGGGTATTCTTATTTGTTTTTCTTTTCTTGTAACTTTCTCTTTGACATTTTGTAAAGCACTTTGAGTTACATTGTTTGTATTAAAATCTGCTATATAAGTTAATGTTGTTATTGTTGGGTCCACATGCATATTGACTGGGGATAGCATTCAGACCAAGGGTGCTGGTGTCATAAGGCAGCTGAGGCTATGCCCACACTACTATGTTTTTGTTTATAAATGAAAACATTCACGCTAGGCTGGCATTGTTAAAAACCGAAATTCTAGACTTTTGAAAACACTCTCCAGAATCGAATGTTTCTGAAATACCTGCTCCACGTTGCAGTGTCAGTCATTCTCCAACCCGCTATTTCAGAACACAGGGTCACGGGGGGTCTACTGGAGCCGCCAATCCCAGCCAGCACAGGGCGCAAGGCAGGAACAAACCCTGGGCAGGGCGCCAGCCCCACCACAGGGCACACACACATACACACCAAGTATACACTAGGGACTATTTAGGATCGCCAATGTCTTTGAACTGTGGGAGGAAACCCACGCAGACACAGGGAGAACATGCAAACTCCACGCAGGGAGGACCCGGGAAGCAAACCCAGGTCTCCTTGTTGTGAGGCAGCAGCGGTACCACTACGCCACCATGCTGCCCACATAAAGCTTTGAAAACACAGACTCTAATTTTGTTCTGATTTATTTGTGCTTTTTACGCAATTCTTCCCTGATTGGATCCTGCTAATTACATTGTCTCATTCCCTGATGGGTCACCCTTCACGGAAGAATGCCATGTTCCATCATAGGGAATGTAAAAGGGTTGCTTTACATAGTGCTTGTTGTGTTGCTTACTAGTATACATTTAAATTGTGTTTTGTATAGTTTGAATGCTGCATATATGCACAAAATGCAAATATGTCAATACAAATTTGCGGTAAATTTCATAGCAGAACGGTGTTGCCATCCTTTCAAGGATTTTTCTGTCGGGTGTGCGTATGCTCATTGTAGGTAAATATGTGTTATGTGTTTTCGGTTGTTGTAGTGTGGACGGAGGTTATTTTGTAAACAATGCGAAGACGCTAGTGTGGATGAATTTAGTTTTCATTTATCATTTCTTTTTTAATGAAATCATAATAGTGTGGATACAGCCTGGCTTAACAGATGTGCCACCCTCTTTAACACAGAATACTATAAATCATAATAGTGTGGATACAGCCTGGCTTAACAGATGTGCCACCCTCTTTAACACAGAATACTATAATTATTTTTGTTCATTTTGTTCTTTCCTCCTGTCTCTTTGTAGGAGGATACCCTGTCACCTCGTGAGTTAGAACTGAATGAATTAAAGGAATCTTTACAGGACACGCAGCCTGTCGGTGTGTTGGTTGATTGCTGCAAGACACTTGATCAGGTGAGTTGCAATGGTTCAAAATTTTTAGATTGTAGTGTAGTCCACATGGAAATAAAAAAAAAAAAAAAAAGTTGTATTATTTAAAAAAATAGCTATGCAGGACTATAACAGTTGAAATAAGCAAATCTACTTAATAATAATTATAAATGATAAAATCATGTCTGATGTACTGATAAACAGGATGTTTGTTAGTGCTTGATTTGTACCTTCGGCTGGACATTGGTCTGTGACGGGCTACAAAAATAGACCTGTGTTTGCTTAAGTGGCTCTTTGAGACTCCATGCCTCAAAATGTGTGACATCTTTTTGTGGGTGCTTGTTTGTGCCTGTCATGAAAACTAATCTGAACTCGTTTAATATTAATGTGTGTACCTTGTCACTTGTACTGTCCACATCTGCTGATTGTAAGATGTATAAAACAGCACTGCAAATTCTCCATTAAGTCTGCATGTTGCTCATTAATGTAATTTAATAAAAAATGCTCAGAAATGATTGGTAACATTCAACATATAGGTTTACAGTCTTGTTTATTAATGCATTTTAACAGGTAATATCCCATTTTAAAAAGGAGAAGCTGGATAAGCCTGTTTTTACCCATAGCACATTTTAAACTTCCCTGGTCAAGCAAAAATGGTTCTGAAAGTGAATTTGAAATTATATGAAAATTCAACCTACATTACAATTAAAATAATAATAAGTATAAAATAAGTAAAATTATAATCTATACTAATAAAAGGCAAAGCCCTCACTCACTCACTCACTGACTCATCACTAATTCTCCAACTTCCCGTGTAGGTAGAAGGCTGAAATTTGGCAGGCTTATTCCTTACAGCTTACTTACAAAAGTTGGGCAGGTTTCATTTCAAATTCTACGCATAAGGGTCATAACTGGAAGCTATTTTTCCCCATATAATGTAATGGAGTCTTGAGTTGGAGATGGCCGTGGGGGGCGGAGTTTCGTGTGACATCATCACGCCTCCTACGTAAGCACGTAGAGAACAAGGAAGAACTCCAAACAGCGATGAGCACAAAACGCCATTTCACAATTGAGAAGGCAGAAAAACATTATGAAGCAAATGATGCATACAAGCATATTCATAAGTACAGCTACTGCGGAAACAAAGCACGGCGTGAACCGTAAGTTTATATTAAATTAAGTTCATAGACAGGCTGCCACTAGCGTTTGTAATTTAGTGCCTGCCCATATAAGGCCGTCCATCAGCGGCAATCCAATACAAACACTGCCGGTAAATGTTCACGGGTGAAGGACTGCGCTTATGCAGAGGAAGATGAGATGGTCAGGTTGGTGTTTGGCACAAACTCATTGAAACTGCGAGAGAAACTTTTAAGTGCCGGGGTCTTAGCTGACATTACACAAGATGGCACCAGTACAGCTGGGAACCTTAGATGCAAGAACACCAAGCGGCTCACGTGAACTGACGCAATGCGCAGACAAAAAGCAACAATTCCAAAGAGTGCTGAACAAAAACCGAATTGCACAATTGAGAAGGCAGCAAAAAAATATGAAGCGTCTTATACATACAATCATATTCATAAGTGCAGCTACTGCGGAAACAAAGCACACGGTGGAAAAAGTGAATGTCCTGCTAAAGGAAGACAGCGTAAAAAAAAAAAAACGTGCATGCAGTTTGTCACGTCTCAGATAAAGAGGAAGACGAGCTGTTTGTTGATGCAGTAAGGAACTAATCGATGAATGAAACCTCTTATCTTTACAACGATTGACAAACACGGAATGTAACTTGAACACATCCTACAAATACGAGCCTGATTGAAAGAAATAATGATAATCAAATCCTTGATGACAGCAACATTCAATAACACTCACAAAACAATTACTGTATATTGACAATCATGTTACGTTATTTTTAAAATGTTCCCTTTTCTTTTCATAACTTCTACTTCTCCACTGCGTACACGGTGTATATATATATATATATATATATATATATATATATATATATATATATATATATATATATATATATATATATATATATATATATATATATATATATATATATATATATATATATATATATATATATATATATATATATATATATATATACCCTGATCTACAATACATACTTTAGCATAGACAAGCCACACGCTGTGGTGCAATTGTAGAGTCTTCGCCTCTAACGACATTCGAGGTTCGATTCCGAGAGGGGTGTACTGACTATGCGCGCTACCTGATTCATTTTACCTTCGCATCTCCTTGGTTTGGAACGTATGAAAAAATATTAGGTTAACGCAGAATCATGCTACGTTACTTTTTAAATTTTCCCTTTCTTAGCACAAGCACAGCTGAGAAGCGTCGATGCATGTACTCCATAACGCGTTAAAAAATAACGCATTTAATCACACTTTCAATTCCAAGCAAACGGGAACTTTTGTCAATGCATGATTTCCTGGTACATCCATTACACTGATGCACACATCAGAGCTACAAAAATGTTAGAGTCGGAATAAAGCGCGTTCCTACGACTGATCATTTCGACTACCCGAAGGAAGCCTTGATAAAAGCATGGTTTTGTGCACACTGAAAAGCAAGAAAATTAGATGCATTACAGAAAGCGGACTTTGTGGCTCTTACTGGGGATCATTGGACTTCCGTGACCGTTAGTAATTCTAAATACATCTAATTACAAAATGTTCAATGATCACACTGTTTTAGCCTAATGTACAAAATAATTTTGGCTAATGTTACTCAGAGTTTAAAGAGTAAGCTGGTCAAATTACCTTTTATGTTTCTGACTTATTTTTTAAGAAGAAAACTGCACTCTATGTTGAAATTTTGGTTATTATTATTTAAAGACAATACTATTCTGAAAATCTACTTAAAGTACTTAAACTACCACTTTATTTTTAAGTCTGCCCAATTTTAACCAGGGATGATATTTTTGTTTCTGTTTTGAATTCAAATGCAGTTTAAAAGCTTTTTTTCAGAAATTAAAACAGCTTCAGTTTACAATATTCATGTCCATGTCTATTATTTGATTCTGTCGCCTACTAAAACCGTTTTAAATTAAAAAAAAAAAAAAAAAAACATGTGCGATTTGGGGCAAATTTACGTGTGCGATTACATACGATTAATCAAGATTAATTCTTACACAGCCTCTAATTAATTGGATTAATTTTTTTATCGAGTCCCACCTAATATATATATGTAGATATATATATGTAGATATATATATGTAGATTTGTATATATATGTGTATATACAGTATATATGTAGATATGTGTATGTGTGTATATACAGTATGTATATGTGTGTGTGTGTGTATATATATATATATATATATATATATATATATATATGTATATATATATATATATATATATATATATATATATATATATGCCAGCAACACTAATGACAAAACAATTACATTGTCAATCATGTTACGTTATTATTAAAATGTTTCCTTTTCTTTTTACTTCTCCACTGCCAATCGCAGGTATTTTGCTATATATATATATATATATATATATATATTTATAGATAGAGATATATATAGATATGACAACAACACTCATATCAATGACAAAACAATTACATTAACAATCATCTTACGTTATTTTTAAAATGTTTGCTTTTCTTTTTCATAACTTCTTTAACACACTACTTCTCCGCTGCGAAGCGCGGGTATTCTGCTAGTAGCAATATAAATACATACATAAAATGTCTCTTACTTGCTCTCCAGTGTTTTAACAAGCAAGTTAACAAATTGTACTGCACATTACACGTGCATTTAAATTTGTTACAGTATAAAATTGCATGTTCTTTTTTAAATACTAGGGGGCTTTGCCCCCTGCTCGTTTCAAAGTACAAAGTACCTCCCCCCCCAACCTACATTACACGCCAGCCACTTTGTGTCTCTGCCGCTCACGTATGTGGATTTCACTTTCACCAAACGGCAGATCTTTTAATTCTCGCGGATACGCCTCTTCATTGTTTCAGTTCAAGCAACTGGCCACCTGCGTGCTCCTGCCGCACTGAATAAGCTCACGCCTTCTGGTGCACAATGTCAGCGCAGCACCGGAAAATAGAAAAGCCGCCAGTTGCGTGTATTATCACAAACGTTTTTTCTAAAATGTGTGTTGATCACCGCCAGCATGTTGTAGCACACAGCAACTGGCCACCTGCATGTTCTTGCGCTCACTGAATAAGCTCCTGTTCTCACTCTAAGTAAAAAGCAAGAATTAATCAACAGAAATAACCGCGATAAACATTTTCAACTTAACGATTTACAATGCATACCAGTTTATAAATTTTATGTCTGTTTGAGGTTAAAAAAAAAAAGAAAAAAACATACACTTCCTCCCTAGCAAGGAATCGATAGCCGGTCTCTTAGGCAAGGTAGGCTTTGCTGTGCTCTGAGTCAACAAATCTTAGCGTTACACCACAGAAGCTGTTGTATCATTCTTGAACCTTTTGTGAAAGTGTTTTTTTTGATCTTTGGACTTCAGGCTTCACACATTCTCTAATTTATGCCAACATTTTCTAACATTTATTACTAAAATATGAAAAAGTTTCTGTTTTAACAATGTGTTTACACAGATTACTGTAGAAACAGAACACACATGAAATGCGTGTGTTCCAAATAACGATCTATTATTTCCACTCTAAAACTCCACTTCACTCCCAGATAATCAATCAAGGCATGAGCTGTGAGAAGTTTGTGCACGTTCTCAGTCGGTGGGGGGATGGAATAGCCAGCTGCTTGCAGATTGTCTTTATCAGCACATTTACAGGACAAAGGACGCTGGTGGAGAGGTGCAAACGGTTTTAAGGTGGGTCGGATCTCGAGTTTTTTCGTAGACTCTGGTAATTCTAGTGCTAAGTGATGAAAAAGATTGGTAGTGCTCCCACTTTTTGACCCTATCTCCTTTCTGCATTCCCTATATATTTTGTGATTCTGCTACTCATCTGGCCTGTGAAATCCAAACCACTTCCAAATAATTGATCCATTGTTCTTCTTTTTACATGCTAAGTCGTCTTCAGTTATAAAGTTTGTGTCATGCCCCTCCATTTTGCAAGACAGTTGTTTGCACATATGTGAGCACGAGTGGGGGTGAGAGGGATGGCTGCTAGCAGAGCACAATAGTGAAGCCTGGAGCAGGCAGTGAGGGAAAAGGGGGAAAAAGGCTTTCCCTAAGATTGAACCAAAAACGTTATTTAAACTTGATATAAACGACACTGACTTAATCCATATCCCACTCTGTTTATTTCCCGGTATATTTTAAAATCTCGATATATTTCACTGCCCTACCTGCTGAGAAAGAACAAATGTCTTTAAAATATCTTTAGCATATACTTCTGCAGTAAACATACAGATTAGAGCAAGATGTCTACCTATAATTTGTACTCATGTTACCTTGAATTGGTTTAAATAGTTACACAAGCCTTTGCATGTGTATACAGTGATCTCTCGCTATATCGCGCTTTGACTTTCGCGGCTTCACTCCATCGCGGATTTTAAATATAAGCATATCTAAATATATGTCACGGATTTTTCGCTGGTTTGCGGATTTCTGCGGACAATGTGTGTCTTAATTTATGGTACATGCTTCCTCAGTTTGTTTTGCCCAGTTGATTTCATACAAGGGACGCTATTGGCAGATGGCTTAGAAGCTACCCAGTCGGAGCATGTATTATGTATTAACTAAAACTCCTCAATGATATGCGATATGCTTCCCGTGCGGTGCTTGATTGTTTGCTTTTCTCTGTCTCTCTCACTCTCTCTGCCTGACGGAGGGGGTGTGAGCAGAGGGGCTGTTTGCCTAGAAGATACGGGTGCTCCTCTACAAAATGCCGCTTTAGCGCGGTGCTTCGGCATACTTAAAAGCACATATTGATTTTTTGCTTGTTTGCTTTTTTTAGCGAGCGCTGTCTGTCTCTGAAATTCTCCGCTCCTGATGTGCGCACTCCTTTGAAGAGAAGATATATTTGCATTCTTTTAATTGTGAGAAAGAACTGTCATCTCTGTCTTGTCATGGAGCGCAGTTTAAACTTTTGACTAAAGGGTGTTATTTCATGTCTAGAGGGCTCTAATAATGTTAACAGTGTGGGAGAGTTTATAAGGGCTTAAAATATATAAAAATAACCATACAAACATATGGTTTCTACTTCGCAGATTTTCATCTGGCGCGGGGGGTTCTGGAACGCAACCCCCGCGATCGAGGAGGGATTACTGTATATATTATTTTTTGACATAAGGACCATGTATTATATATTGTGATTCTTGAGTGATTATATTGAATTGTGATTTCCTTAATGTTTGCTTCAAGGCAAAAGCTGTGCTGAAGTTTATTGAAGCCATTTCAGAGAAGACACTGAGAAGCACTGTGACCCTGACTGCAGCCAGAGGGCGTGGAAAATCCGCTGCACTTGGGTTAGCCATTGCTGGAGCTGTTGCTTTTGGGTAAATTTTCTTATTTTTGCTTGGTTTTTAGTACTTCTGCTAATACACTAGCATTCACAAAGAAATGTTCATGTTTTTCATTGACCTTGATACTTTTTTATCAAGGCAGTATTAAATGTATTTAAAAATATAGTCATCAGTTCATTTCAGTTCAGTTTATTGTCCCAAGAGGAACCTTTTGATTTGTCAGCTGGTTTTACAGAGAGACCATGGCATAACATTAAAAACACATCACAAAAGAACACAGCTAAAAAATGTAAACTTATAGTACAAATAAATAAAATATAGCAGTGAGTACTTATGATGAAACAATAGACCTTTTAGACATGATAATTAAGCCAACATTTAGACTTGAGTGATGATTGATGCACAAGCTAACAGATCATCCTATGATTTAAGCTTGTGGGTGTTTATTAAAATTATTTAGATGAATAACAGCCATCAAAATGAAAAAGAATTTGAACCAGTTGCTTTTTTATCCATGAAACCTTGAACCTGTGACCTGATGGCAACAACTGAAATTGAGAATGTAGTGGGTGAGGCCTGTTTGACAAAATACACTCTACAGGGTGGTCCAGATCTAATTATGCAGATCCAGTTCGTCGCGAAGAGGATTATTCATGTTGTCGTTTCGCACACTTCTCGATGGTCCAGGATTTTTCAGGTGATTTTTCTATGTAATAAACTTAATAAGTTATAGCGTAATGAAAATTGCATAATTAGATCTGGACCACCCTATACTTTGTGTAATACTTGCTTGTTTCCAGGTCTGTGAGATTGGACTGATGACACTTTATTATTTTACTGCTCCATTTTAAAATTCGATTTCTTCTGTTTTTATTTTTGATATTAGGATTTCCAAACCAGTCCATCATAACATAAGTAAAAACTGACTCATTAAAGTGTGATGTAATGGAAGGACTTCCATTCAAAAGACTTGGCTATTATAGACAGTAGAGATGCTGCTGTTACTTTTTACAGAAGGCTTCTGTAGTTTCCTTAAAGCTTAATTTTGAATCTATAGTTGTCCTCAGATAATTTTATACCTTTTGAGCAATCTCCACTGCCTGGTCTTTGATGATGGTTTCTTGTGGGTGAATGACGTTTCTTCTGAAATCAATTACAAGTCCTTCAATTTCTGTAACATTTTAGATGTAGAAAAGACTCCTCACACCAGTTAACTACATCATCTAATACTGGGCTGTGATTATTTTCATTCTCATTTAGTAGTGTAACAATGACTTACTATGACAACCATTTGTGGAAGGAATGTACAAAAGAGGTGAAAGAATACAGAACTGAAGGGTCCCTGTGGAGGGGGACAGCATGTCAGGCAGCCATTGACTTTCATTCTGAATCCTGTCTGTTAAAAATCAATCAGCCACCCTACCAAAATGAAATCCAAATTAAAACCTTTTATAAGTTTCTCTGCAAGTATGTAGGGCTGGCTGGGAATAAAAGCTGATTAGAAGTCGTCTCCCATGAGTCTCTATGCCATCCAAATGATTATACAGGAGATGTGACAATGGCATCCTCTGTCCCTCTCTTAGACTGGTAGGCAAGCTGAAGTGAATTTAGTAAAGCCTGCTTTTTTTTTTCTCCGTCTCATGTTTTATAATTTTTTTTTTCAAAATTATTTCTTAACCAGTGATGTCAGGTCTGAAATTATTTTGGGTTTTTGGGTTTTGGTTTTTAGCTACTGGAATTACTCTAGCCTGTTTACTGCAACAGCAAAAAGAAATGGTTACATTCAAGAAAAGGCCAGAATCATTGGATGATGGATTTCTGATTGATTCCAAAGTTCTGCTTATATACACATAACATACACACATATACATTCCTTTTGTGTGAAAGCAGTTATGCTGTCCTTTCTTCCAAATTAACTGAGCAAAAATACATCACATTGAGAAATGTTTTTAAAATTAACCAAAAATATTTCTGATCTCTTGGAAGATAGATGTAATAGTTATGTCAGGTTCTATCAAATACTAAAATGGTCATGAGAAAACATTCTTGAAAATGTGTTGAATTAAAATGGGATGATCCTTGTACAGTGTACTCTGGATGCGCCACAAACGTAATTTCCCCATAAGATTGTATATAAATGCAATTAATCCATTCCAGACCGTACAGACTGTATGTAAATACAGTGGAACCTCGGTTTGTGAGCATAATTCGTTCCGGAAACGTGCTCACAGTCCAAAGCACTCGTATATCAAAGTGAATTTCCCCATAAGAAATAATGGAAACTCAGATGATTCGTTCCACAACCCAAAACTATTCATATAAAAATGATTAATACAAAATATAAAGTAAAAATACATAAAACAAATTAACCTGCACTTTACCTTTAAAACAAATCATGGCTGGTGTGAGTGAGTTTCTAAACTCATGTGGGATTCCACCCAACGGGACGACACGCGGAAGAGAGTGCCAAAGCAATCAGTCTCCCAGCGCTGTAGCAGTTTGCCGTATAAGCGCATCCAAAAAGATCTCAGACATGCTATGAGCAACTGCCATCAATGGGTGATACAAGTGGTAGTGTTAAAATACTGAGACTCGGCTTCGTGTTTTGGGGTGCAAGATGGGGACATGCGCGCGCGCGCACACACACACACACACACACACACAATGCTGTAGTAAACAGTATACGCTCATACGGATGTTGACTATATGAGTGAGGCACACAGACTTGGACGGAGAATAGGTGACGATTGCCAGAGAGAGAGAAGAACAACCATCAGCTCAGTTGTGATAACATGACGCTTAGCAGACAAAGTGTATCCATACTACTCGTATTGCAAGACATTGCTCGTTTATCAAGTCAAAATGTATTAAAAATGTAGCTTGTCTTGCAAAACACTCGTAAACCAAGTTACTCGTAAACCGAGGTTCCACTGTATATATTTTTAAGCAAAAAAATAATTATACCTTTGAATGCACAGTGTAATAGTAAATTAAATGTAAAAATATTGAACAACACTGAGAAAACCTTAAACCACAGAGAGAACTAACATTGTAAGAGTTTGCACTAGACCCTTATGAACCGCTTACTGTAAACACTTTTTTTTGAGTTTTAAGCACAGGGGAAAAAAATTAAATGCCACTTCTTTTGCGAAACTTTTCAAACCATCCTCTACTGGCTTTAAATTCCTCACCTTCATCACATGAAGGATTTTTTTTTTCAGTAAATCGGCATGAATCTTCTTGGCTTTCTTGCATATGATCGCCTCGCTTACGCTATCCCCTGCAAGGTGCTTCTCGTTCAACCACACTAGCAATAGTTTTTCCACCTCTTCCAGCACTTGAGGCCTCTGCTTGGTTCACACTGTAACTCCTTTTGCAACATCAGCTGCTTTGTTAGGCCCTGTATACTCAAACAAAAGAAAATGGAAAACGGAGATTTGGAAATCATTGGCACTTACAAACGTGCGTAGGGAAGCTGACTGCCAGTGTTGATGTTCGCCACCAGAGCGTGTGGTCGTGAACAGATGCAAACTTTTGGTCGTAACCCGATTTGTACATGTTCAGAAACGTTCGTGACCAGAGGTTCTACTGTATATGTATGAATGTAAAACGTAACTGTAATTAGAGTGGACTGCCGTATCTGACATATGGTAGGATTTGTAACAGTTCAGTTTTGGTTAATTTATCCTCCACGGCATGATTTTTGAAACTTTTGAAAACCAATTTTCTTTCTACTATTCCGACTTTTGTTCATTATCATTTCCATGTTTACAGTAGCCAAATAATTTAAAAAGGCCTGATCATGTAGTGTTGTGATTACCTTGTTGTGTGCCTTGTGGTCCCCTTGAGTGCTTGGAGTTAATTTTCATTTTTTTTTTTTTTGTCGTCTTCATCTGTGTTTTGGTCCATAAACTGCAGCTGCAACATGTTGGCTTAATTCCCTAATGTTTTTGTAATTTTACATGCCTTATTCTTTTTCAGCTATTCCAATATCTTTGTAACATCACCAAGCCCTGACAACTTGCACACTCTCTTTGAGTTCATCTTCAAAGGCTTTGACGCCTTGCAGTATCAGGTTGGTTATCCAGTTAATAAAATAATTAACAAAACTGTAATAGGGTTTCTCAGCTTTTACCCTGTTCTTTAATTATCGTTTTTACTCTTGTACCACGCGCCCTCGTGTAAGGCGCGCACCCTAATTTTTACAAAGAAAATAGTGAAAATGGTTTTGCCCCGTGTACGACGCACATTGTGATTGTATAGGAAGCATTTAGGGCATATTTTCCGAGCAAGCGAGGCCGCCCGCCCAACCCGCCAAAGCAGAAGAAAGTAAATATTACAGAATTACATTTACCCAAATATGACACACACCTGATTTTCTAATGCTGATTTTTGGGAAAAAATCCGGTAAATACGGTATTTTCTAGACAAGGACAAATTTGTTGGTACCATGCTAGGAAATAAGAACCCACAATTGTCTCTGAAAAAACTTGGAAACTGACAAAAGTGATGGGCACCCGTCACTTTCTATTTCATATTTAACAAAAGTCAGATTTTTCTTTAGAGTTTTGATTCAACAGAATATTTCAAATAATGACATAAATGAAAATGGCATGGACAAAAATTATAGGACCCTTAACCTAATGTTTTGTTGTAAAACCTTTAGCATTTGCAATCACTGTACACAAGAGATTTCTGGTACTTTGCATGAGACTTCTGCACTTGTCCATAGGTAGTTTGGCCCGGTCGTCCTGAGCAAACTGCTCCAGCCTATTAGTCAGGTTTGAAGAGGGGGTCTTTTCCAGACTACATGTTTCAGTTCTTTCCATTGATGTTTGATAGGATTCAAATCAGAACTCATAGAAGGTCACTTCAGAATAGTCCAGTGTTTTGTTCTTAGTCATTTTAGGGTGCGTTTAGCTACAACAACAACAACAACAACATTTATTTATATAGCACATTTTCATACAAACAGTAGCTGAAAGTGCTTTACATAATAAAGAATAGAAAAATAAAAGACACAATAAGAAAACAAAATAAAAGCTGTGCATTTTGGCTCATTTTCCTGATGGAGGATCTGTGGCCTGCAACTGAGACAAAGGTTTCTGACACTAGGCAGGACACTTTACTCCAGAAGATCTTGATGGTCTGGAGATTTCATTGTTCCCTACATAGACTCGAGGCACACTGTGGTATATGCAGCAAAGCAGACCCACAAATAAGCAAGTTTCCTCTATGTTTGATAGTTAAGTATGGTGTTCATTTCTTTGAAAAACTTCATTTTTTCGTCCCTGGACATAGAACTTATGCGACTTGCTTCAAAGCTCCAGTTTAGTCTCATCTGTCCAGCGGACATTCTCCCAGAAGCATTGTGGCTTGTCAGTATGCATTTTAGCAAATTCCAATCTGGCTTTTATATGCCCTCTTTTCAACAGTGGAGTCCCCCTGGGTCTTCTATTGAGCCCACTGTCATTCAAACAGCAACGGGTGAAATGATCAGACACAGATGGACCTTGACCTTGGAGTTCAGCTTGTATCTCTTTGGAAGTTGTGCTGAGACATGTGTGATGCTAATTAAAGAAAACAGCTGTTTGAAATTCACTCCGATCCAATTATGTCTGATCTTGTCTAGGGGTGCCAACAAATGTGTCCAGGTCATTTTAGAATGTCATGGTAGAATAAGAAATACTTGACCTCTTTTCACACTTGCTTTGCTTTACTTGTTGACATATCAAAGGCATGAAGATATACAGGGGTCATTTGCTTTACATCTAATTACTTTTCAGGAGGTATACAGCACCTTTCCAATGAGCTGGAAGGGGACCAACAGTTTGTGTGCATCTTCTTATATAATACGCTACCGTGGCTGTCCGTTTGTCTGTCCAGGGATCTAAATCACCTGTAGCTCGCAAACCATTTAAACTATTGACCTGGTACACATATACTACAAGACGTCTACTATCCCCTTTTGGGTGATGATTTTTATTACTCTTTTTATTTTTACATTATTGTAGAATCAACTCTTGGCAACAGGGCCATGTGTACTGTTGCCGTTCTCATCCTTACCACCTTCGCCGTCACTTCCCCTACCTCTTCATATCTTAAATTATTCTCGAGTCAGATTGAAGACTTAAGTGCCAGCTTAAGTGAAAAAGTAAAGAAAACGTACTAAGTAATTGCAACACAAAAAAATGACTTATTCAGTTTTAACACAAAAAGATGCCAACGGAAGAAGAGAAAAAGTGGGCTGCCAGGGTGGAGAAAAGAACTGCTCAGGAAGCAGCAAACGCATCAACCTCTGAGCAATCGAATGCTAAACGTACAGAAAAAGAGTCTGAAAAGTGTAACGTGCAGTTTGCCTTTACTGGTCTTTTATAGTACGCATTGAGTATTTTGCGCTTGTCCGTAGTGAAGTAGAAGTGTATGAAGTCAACTTTCTTGAAGATTATAATTACTGAACATTAACACAATTAATGTGAAAGATTGGTTCTTTTTATTTGATTATTTATGTTTCAAAATATTCCTGTTGCAGATTGTTTTTGTAAAGGTTAAGGGTTGAGATTTTATTAAAAGATTTTACTTCTGCTCTCTTTCATTTTGTTGTGCATTTCCCTACCCAATCCTCTTCTAAACTACATATGTTTTATTGTAGGAACATCTTGACTATGAAATCATCCAGTCTTTAAATCCAGAGTTTAACAAAGCTGTTATCCGTGTTAACATCTTTAAAGAACACAGACAGACAATACAGGTAGGTCAGCAGTTAAGCCCTTCCTAAGTTAATGCCATGCTCTGTCAAACAACATCCATAGAAAGAGGTTTGAACCTTGAATTTAAGGGCTTGGAAAGAATTTATGAATGAAATCTGGACATGCATAACAAAGCAATTGATGCTGTTCAAAGGTGGTACTTTTTGGAAATCGTGTTGTAATGCTCTTGTTAGTTGAAGGGGAATCTCAGCCAAATATCCACATGAGGATACTGAAAAAAGAAAAAAAAATGTTTGAACAGTCCAATTAAAAATAAGTTTTTAAATATATTTGAGGTTTGTTTAACAAATCTGGGCATTTACATACACATTTGTTGTTGTTTTTTTAATACTTTTTTTAATGGCGGCGATGGCCACAGCAATAACAAACACCAACAACACAAAAAAATTCTAGCAGTACTCGGGGAAACTGTTATTTAAATACACTTCACAATATGTTTGTAATGCAGGACACTAGCTGAGACATTAAACGAATATTCAGTTGTTATGAAGAAAATTAATTTTTGCTAACAACATCCTCCACTCAGTTACTGTGCCACCACCAGCCTATAGCATTGATGCGAGGTAGGATGGATCCATAGATTCTTGATATTAACGCCAAAGTCTGGCACAGGCATTTACATTTCTTGGCAGAAATTGTGATTCATAAAAGCAACTGTCATTTTTTTAGTTTTCATTCATGTGCCCACTGATGGTATTGGATCCCATTGTGGTGGTCTTCTGCTGTAGCCCATTTGCATCAAAGTCCAAATGCTGTGTGGTCAGAGCTACCCTTCTGAACCTCACTTCTGTTTAAAAAAAACCAAAAAAAAACAAACAAAAAAAGCATTTAAGTATTTGTGGTGCTTCTGCTAGCTTCAAACACTGTGGCCATTCTCTGATCTCTCACATTAACAATGTATTTTTTCAATGGAATAGCTGCTTGCTGGGTATTTTTGCTTTAACACACCACTCTCTGTAAATTCTGAAGACTGTCAGTCAGTCAGTCATTTTTCCATCCCGCTATATCCTAACACAGGGTCACGGAGCCAATCCCAAACAATACAAGGTGCAAGGCAGGAGCAAATCCCGGGCAGGGTACCAGTCCACCACAGGACACACACACACACACACACACTAGGGACAATTTATGATTGCCAGTGCACCTAACCTGCATGTCTTTGGACTGTGGGAGGAAACCCACGCAGACACGGGGAGAACATGCAAACTCCACACAGGGAGGACCCGGGAAGCAAACCCAGGTCTCCTTACTGCGAGGCAGCAGCGTTACCCACTGCGCCACCGTGCCGCCCTCTGAAGACTGTAGTGTATGAAAATCCCTGTAGGGTAGCTGTTTGTGGGATGCTGGAACAACTGCATCTGGGACCAAACAATCATGCCACAATCGCTGTCGCTTAGGTGGCACATTTTGCATATTCTACTTCACAAAAGACCCTGTAAATATTAAAACCGTTTTTACTTTAATTTTACTTCCGTTCCAATACTTTTGCTCACTTGAAAAACAGGATGGTTTGATACAAAATGTGCTATGTTCTCTGTTCAACTTAACTAGATGTAAATTCCAGGGAATAAAAGCTGAAACTGTGATCTCTCTTCTCATCTTTTGATCTCACACACAAATGTCTTCAGTGCACAGCAAAAACAAATTGCCCTTGCTGTTCCAGTTCTTTAAAGGGGACCTATGAGTGGTTTGGTGGGGAAGGACGTGCATGTTTACAGTAGGAACACTCCTTTTTTTAATGAAGGATCACAAAAGGCCAGCTAGAAATTCAGCTGGTTAAGGGAGACTTTACAATCCAGTACATTGATTGAGCATTGGGATTAACTACTACTTGATTAGAATTTATTAGCATATGCTGTACATATTTATATAAATATGATTTGGTATGTGTTTATTTGCTACTTATGTGTGGTTGCATTTTTATAGTAAAGATTTTTGTGTCAACCACATGCTAATAAAGTGTAAAAATAAATTTTAGATGAAATGACTTGCATCACATGGGTTATTATGTGTTTTTTTTTTTTTGTTAAATTAACTTTGAGTCTGTTCTTTCGATAGTATATCCACCCCAGTGATGCTGTGAAGTTGGGGCAGGCAGAATTAATGGTGATTGATGAAGCTGCAGCTATTCCTTTGCCACTGGTCAAGAGCTTGCTGGGTCCTTATCTGGTGTTCATGGCTTCAACCATCAATGGGTAAGTACAGTCGTGCGCTGACTCACGGCTCCATTTGGAAATGGCCACTTAGCCGTATTTCAGTCACAAAATGTACTGGTTACTTCAGTTTAACTTCTGTGGGTCTGCTATGGGTCACTGGTAATTTAGCTGCCAGTACAGAGTAGCACAAACCAAACCGATCTCCAAGCCATGGCGGCCTATCGGCAGGTCTGTGCAAGGGAAGGCGGTGAAGGCTGAATGCATAAGAATTAGCCACATGGAGCAGCACCGATCAAACCAAACTTTAAAGGGCCTTCCAATATTCGGAAAACGTCATCTAATGAAATAATAGTTATGTAAATTAGTTTATATCTTCTTGATGGAAGAAAAAAGTGCAAACCATCTACACAAATCGGAAACATAAAAACCCAGCCTACCTGGAAGAGGATCTGTTTTAATCTCCTTCCCTATGATTTCTTTAATTTTTAATTTTTTTTTCTTCCTTCTCTTCTTAGGGAGTCAAGGCTAGGGGGTGGGCTGTCAAAAAACAGAGCCAGTTAAATCCCATTTGAGCCATTTTTTGTGTGATTTTGGGCTTTACAAGAAATAAATTGTCTGTTTTCAGGAAGCACCAACAGCATGACAACACATGCACGTGCACTTGCTCTCCTACTTTACATACAGTAGGAAAAACTTTACATAAATGAGCGCTACAACTAAATTACATTAAAATCCTGGAAAAGCAGATAGTGAAAAAAAGTCTCTTTTTTTTTTTGCGATTGGCCAATTTACTGATCAAATCATGTGGAGTGAAGGTTGGCAGATCTAGATCATTGGCTATTTATTTTATACTAGCTGCGCTACCCGTCTAAGACAGGTTGAAATCCAAGTAATAAATGTTTGCAGTGAACAATGAAATGCATTTGTCTGTTAAATGCCATTTATTATGGGATTTATAAAAACAGAGTTACAGTTTATAATACGCCATCTGTTGGAATTACTGATACATAGCAACTTTATTAATCCCAAGGGGAAATTCACATACTCCAGCAGCAACATGATGAACAGATGGGCACAGTTGGATCATTTTATTGTTTGGAAGCATAATGACATCTTTATATTTCCTTTGGCTTTTCCATTGCCATCTTCTGTATTTTGTAATTCAGACTAATTAAATTACTGTTGTTGAAACTGTTACTGACTCTCTTATCTATCATGCATTATTCTATATTAGTTCACATAGTATGACCTGATCTTGCACACTTATTTAGCTGTGAGTTTAAAATTATTGTTCCAATTCATAATTGCATCATTAGTATTCTTTCAGTTTCTTTGTTTCCATATACAGTGGAACCTCGGTTTGCGAGCATAATTCTTTCCAGAAACATGCTCACAGTCCAAAGCACTTGTATATCAAAGTGAATTTCCCCATTAGAAATAATGGAAACTCAGATGATCCGTTCCACAACCCAAAATTATTCATATAAAAATGATTAATACAAAATATAAAGTAAAAATACATGAAACAAATTAACCTGCACTTTACCTTTGAAAAGAATCATGGCTGGTGTGAGTGAGTTTCTAAACTCTTGTGGGATTTCACCCAACGGGACGACACGCGGAAGAGTGTCCCAAAGCAATCGCAGTCTCCCAGCGCTGTAGCAGTTCGCCATATAAGCGTATCCAAAAAGATCGCGGACATGCAATAAGCGCCTGCCATCGATGGGTGATACAAGGAACATTATAAAGATCCCGCTACAATAAATAACCGTGCTGTTGCTGTTTCAAGCTGAATAAAGCTGGTGGTGTTAAAGTACTGAGACTCAGCTTCGTGTTTTGGGGCGCAAGGCAGGGACTCGCACTTCACAGCACACACGTGCTCGTGCGCACACACACACACACACACACACACACAGTCACAATGCTGTAGTAGACAGTATACGCTCGTACGGATGCTCACTATATGAGTGAGGCACGCAGACTCAGACAGAGAATAGGAGACAATTGCGAGAGAGAGACTCGCAACAGACAGAGAATAGGAGACAATTGCGAGAGAGAGAGAGAGACGCGTGCGCGCCCGCGCCCGCGCAAGAGATAAGGTGAGCGAGACGCGTGCGCGAGAGAGAAGAACCATCAGCTCAGTTGTGATCATATGACGCTCAGCAGACAGAGTGTATCGATACTACTCGTATTGCAAGACATCGCTCGTTTTTCAAGTCAAAATTTATTAAAAAAATTTAGCTCGTCTTGCAAAACACTCGTAAACCAAGTTACTCGCAAACCGAGGTTCCACTGTATACTGTCATGATAACTGGATTTTCCATTCCACGTGACAAATGAAAAGGCTTACTAAGCCGTAATTGCTATTACTATATATTGGCGTTAGATAAGTACAAAATTCTTGACTTTGAAATCGATACCAACTTTCAGACTTCGGTACCGGAACCAAAATAGTTCTGAAGCAAATAACAGATAACTCCAAACCCTCCTGCCTGGAGAGCCACGCCATCACACTGTAGTACACAAACCACTTCCCTTTTGATAGCTGTGAAGTTCTGATCACACCCAAGCATTTAGTTTTGTTTTGTAAACTCTACAAAATCCGTTTTTATACAACTGAAGTAGGAAATGTTGAGGGGTATGATTGATAGAAAAGCTGATGTTTACTTCTGGTACCAAAATCCCAAAATACAGATACTGTACCATTACAAAATGTAGGGTTTTTCGCTACTTTTCAAGTGTCAGTATACCACACAACCCAAGTATGTATAGATCAGTATAATAATTTTTGCCACTATCCATGTTGGTTTTTTATTTCAATAAAAACACTCCGTTGTTCCTTTGCCAAGGTATCCAATAAAAACTGCTTTCAAATTAATCTGTTTACAGATATGAGGGCACAGGCCGCTCCCTGTCGCATAAGCTCATTCAGCAGTTGCGACAACAGAGTTCTGCGAGCCAGGTGAACTTGACAGCTGAAAATAAAAACACAGCAACTGCCCGCCTTTCATCAGGTAAGCCAAGCAGCCAGTTTTACAGCCTATTTGTATTCCATATGTCAGGGAACTTTTACCTGGAGGGGAACTTGTTTAGTTTGAGGAAGTGGAATTAGTCTGCAGTGTAACATTTTACCACCATACATGCATGTATTCATTCTCAACCCTAATTTAGGATCATGATTCGGGGGGCATTGGGTGGTTGAGAGTGGGATGTTGAGGCTATTTCAGCAACAGAGGGTGCAAGGCAGGAAAAACCCTTGATGTCTGTCATGCATACAACCAAATTCACACAGGCCCATCTTGGACGTGCCAGATAGTCTTTCCTGCATTTTTTTGTGGATGTAGAAGGAGAACTCTCACATAATACAGGACCTCTATTTTCTATTATTATTTTGTCTTTTAGTACACAGGCCATGTACCTTTCTTGTTTAACATGTGACTGATATGTAGACTGTCTAAAATCTAATTTCCTGCCTAACTTACTACTGTTTAGATTGGGGTCGGCAGTGTCTGTCCTGGAGAGCCGCAGTGGCTGTAGGTTTTTTGTTCCAGCCCTGTTTCTTAATGAGAAGTCAATTATTGATGATGAGGCACTTATTGCTTAAGTAACACTTTGATGCTTCATTTTAGTAGTCTTGCTTGTTAAGGTTCTCCACCCTTAATTGCCTATTTCAGTCTTAAAATGCTGCATTTATTGTTTTAATTGCTCTTTATTAGCAATAAGATGTAAAAGATAAAGCAGCCAGCAGCTCTCCAGCTGGCTTTTTTCCCCAATTACATCTGTGTGTGTTCATCATTGATTTAATAAAACACTTAATAGAAAAAGGTGACAGACTGAAATTATCCGTTTTAGGCTTCAAATCATTTGGGTGATATCCTTGGAAAGGAAAAAATCTACGATATAAGAGCCTTATGTTGCGCAGACTAAAGAGCCATAAAATTAAATAAGGTCTGAGATTGGCAAAGATTGGTTTCTAATTAAGCAATTGGGTTGGAATGAAAACCTGTAGCCACTGTGTCTCTCCAGGACCGACATTGCTCACCCCTGGTTTAGATAAATGACCCTTGAGTACCTAAAGGCCTTATCACATTACTCAACTGCTCCAATGTGACGATGCCGGTGAGTCTGCTGAACCAACACCATCGATAGTTATGACGGAGATGAGCTGACAAATGAGGACAATTCTCTGAGGATGGTGGAAAAAGTGCTTTTATTTAAAAAACAGTCAATAGAAAAGTAAAACCAACAAGTGTCAATTGTGCAGTGTTCTAAAAAAAAAAAGTACATAATTCCATAAAATTCCAATGAAAAGTGTGAATAAAAAAATAAATCTGTTAAAATGCAGACTAACTCCTCCTGATCTCAGCCCACCTCCTTCTCATTCTCCCCGGCTCAACAATTGCTCACGTAGCCGATGGAGACTCGGCAGCCACAAGCTCCTTTTGGCTGACCTCCATCTTGGCTGCCTCCAGGCATCATGGCCAGACTGTCCGAGGTCGGCTTTCCTTGCTTCTTCCTTCGTGCTCATGTGGTCGCACCTCGGAAGCCTAGGGAGGGCACCTGCCTTGCTCGCCACACTCCACCCGAAAGTTCAGTGGGGTGAACTACCCCCTAGAGTGCCACAGCTAACGCTCCTTCATGGGGCCCCAGCTCATACTACTTCCTTCTTCCAGGTGGCCAGATCAATTGCCAAGACTGCCTTTAACATCTTTTAACCTCTTTTTGTCTTTTTCCTTTTCTTTGATTGCTCCCTTTTCTTGTGCTGTCCTGTATATATACACACCCACGTCTCCATGGGCGCAGCGCCTTAATCACATACCGCAGGAAGCTAATGAAGCAATTTAGAACGATCACTTGTGCAGGTGCGACTCGCCTCAACTACCTCATCAACTCCCCACGGTCGTGCAATCGCGGCCACGGCTTTATGGATTTAAAACCTGTCCCTCTTCTTTTTTTTTTTTTTGGAAAAGGACCCGCTATACCACATCCAACAATTTTCATTTGCAGAATTCAATTACATTATCTTAGAGTGTCAGAAGCAGTTGTTTCCTTTATGGCAATAGCTCCCTAGTTGGAATAAGTTCGTTTAAATTGCAGCGTTTTAAGTAACCAGAAACTATATAGATATAATGTAAAAGACGATATCCCTCCCATAGTGATACGGCGGTAAAAATCACATATGTGTATAGTTTGTCATTTTCGTCAATGCGCTGAAAGGATTTTCCGGACGGATGACATAATCTTCCGTCCTTCGGCTTCGGAATGTTTGACTGCTTGTCCACGTATTTATACTGTCTGCTCCACGTGCAGGCCCCTCTCAGGTCTCCAAACCAGGAAAGGGTTCAATTTCATCTCAGGAATAGTACAATGCCTTCGCAGTTGTCCCCTTCATTCTACAAACTGCTAAAGTAGTGGTTTTCTAAATGCAGGCAGACTAGCCCCTGTGTGCCAAACTTGGCCTGCACATGTGAACGAATCAATAAAATAACTTCTTGTGCAGAGCACAGTGACATTAAACTTACATTCGTGTTACAGCAGTCCCGGTGCGATCCTGTTAGCACCACTCTGACATACCCAGCTATTCTGCAACTCGTCATGACAAACTCAGACTGGATTATTTTTTTCAACTTTATTCTTAGGGACAAACTTCTGTTTATGCTGGTATTAAGAACCAATGAGCGCTCAGCCAGAATTGCAGTGTATATATTGCAAGTATGAGATAAAAGGGGGATGTGGGTGTTTTGGACCTTGCAAACAGAAGAGAAGTTTGTCTCACTGATGTATTTTACGTGCCACAAAAGAATACAAGAAAAAAAAGGCAGAAATTGCAACTGACTTGCCGTAACTGGAAAGCATGTGTACAGCACTGGCTTATGTGATTATGTTATTGGCTGTAAGGAAAAGGAGAAAACTAAAGATACTTTAGCAATGTGAAACTATGCTGGAAAGTACAGTAATTTGTTATCCCCAGCATTTTATAGTCTTCTGATTCCTGTATTATTCAGAAAGAAAGTTAAATTTACTTGCTTTGTCCCATAGCACGATCCCTCCATGAAGTGTCCCTGCAGGAGTCGATCCGTTACTCTCCTGATGACCCTGTGGAGAAGTGGCTCAATGACCTGCTTTGTCTGGACTGTCTGAATATTCCCCGCATCATCACAGGCTGCCCACTGCCTCAGAACTGCGAGCTGTATCCTTTTTTGCATGTAAATTTACTAGTCTTGGCTGATATTTTGTATTAGTAAAGAATGCAGATTCATCTTACCCATTTATTCACTAGCTATAAGGTGTATATAAAAGTGTTTTAATGGAATTTTCCCTCTTTTACTAAATAACATACAGGTGCCGGTCATAAAATTAGAATATCATGACAAAGTTGATTTATTTCAGTAATTCCATTCAAAAAGTGACACTTGTATATTAGATTCATTTATTACACACAGACTGATGTATTTCAAATGTTTATTTCTTTTAATTTTGATGATTATAACTGACAACTAATGAAAGTCCGAAATTCAGTATCTCGGAAAATTGGAATATCAATTAAGACCAATGCAAAAAAAGGATTTTTAGAAATGTTGGCCAACTGAAAGGCATGAACATGAAAGTATGAGCATGTACAGCACTCAATATTTAGTTGGGGCTCCTTTGGCCTGGATTACTGCAGCAATGTGGCGTGGCATGGAGTCGATCAGTCTGTGGCACTGCTCAGGTGTTATGAGAGCCCATGTTGCTCTGATAGTGGCCTTCAGCTCTTCTGAATTGTTGGGTCTGGCGTATTGCATCTTCCTCTTCACAATACCCATAGATTTTCTATGGGGTTAAGGTCAGGCGAGTTTGCTGGCCAATCAAGAACAGGGATACCATGGTCCTTAAACCAGGTACTGGTAGATTTGGCACTTTGTGCAGGTCCTGTTGGAAAATGAAATCTGCATCTCCATAAGGTTCGCCAGCAGCAGGGAAGCATGAAGTGCTCAAATGGCTGCGTTGACCTTGGACCTCAGAAAACACAATGGACCAACACCAGCAGATGACATGGCACCCCAAACCATCACTGACTGTGGAAACTTTACACTGGACCTCAAGCAACGTGGATTCTGTGCCTCTTCTCTCTTCCTCCAGACTCTGGGACCTTGATTTCCAAAGGAAATGCAAAATTTACTTTCATCAGAGAACATAACTGTGGACCACTCAGCAGCAGTCCAGTCGAGACGCTTCGGACACCGTCTCTTGTTCAAGAGTAGCTTGACACAAGGAATATGACAGCTGAAACCCATGTCTTGCATACGTCTGTGCCTAGTGGTTCTTGAAGCACCGACTCCAGCTGCAGTCCACTCTTTGTGAATCTCCCCCACAGTTTTCAATGGGTTTTGTTTCACAATCCTCTCCAGGGTACAAGCGGTAATCCCTATTGCTTGTACACTTTTTCTACCACATCTTGTCCTTCCTTCGCCTCTCTATTAATGTGCTTGGACACAGAGCTCTGTGAACAGCCAGCCTCTTTAGCAATGACCTTTGTGTCTTGCCCTCCTTGTGCAAGGTGTCAATGGTCGTCTTTTGGACAACTGTCAAGTCAGCAGTCTTCCCCCTGATTGATACAGAACTCGACTGAGAGACCATTTAAAGGCTTTTGCAGGTGTTTTGAGTTAATTAGCTGATTAGAGTGTGGCACCAGGTGTCTTCAATATTGAACCTTCTCACAATATTCTAATTTTCCGAGATACTGAATTTGGGACTTTCATTAGTTGTCAGTTATAATCATCAAAATTAAAAGAAATAAACATTTGAAATACATCAGTCTGTGTGTAATGAGTGAATGTAATATACAAGTTTCACTTTTTGAATGGAATTACTGAAATAAATCAACTTTGTCATGATATTCTAATTTTATGACCGGCATCTGTATTTACTAATGGCAGAATGAATTGTAATCCACTTTAATAAAAGGATAAGTGCTTTTGTGCTTATCTGGTTGCTGGAAGCTGAAGGAGTCTTATTTGGGCAGAGAGGTAGTTTTCTTTCTTTTGCCAGGTTTTTGAAGGTTTAATTTAGGTCAGTTTAAAACTTCTGAACATCTTCAAATTGAGGAAACGGCTCTGTGCATGATATAACCAAAGCATAAATCCGCTAGAGTTGTTAGGTGTATTGTTTTTAAGCCTTAATTCAGTTGATTTGTATGTTTCCAGTTAGAAGGTAATTCTAAACGGCCGCACATGGTTGGGTTCATATTTGCATGAATGGGTCCTCTGATGAACGTGTGCCTCATTCTTAATTGCATTCGGGTTTGAATGTAATCCTTCTGGGATAGTCTTTCTCAGCTAGCCACTGTAAACTAGGTAAAGCCTGTTATGTGCATGCGCCACCTCCACCTACTCAAAGCATCATGATGCTCCAACAATGATGGATGGATTAAAAGGCAGAACTTTAGGTGACCATCATCATCAAGCCCTTCCGTGAGAACCCTAAATCCAAAGAGGACTGTTTCATTTATGTTAGGTAGAATGCCCAGAGGGGACTGGGCGGTCTCATGGTCTGGAATCCCTACAGATTTTATTTTTTCTCCAGCCGTCTGGAGTTTTTGTTTTTCTGTCCCCCCTGGCCATTGAACCTTACTCTTATTCGATGTTAATTAATGTTGATTTATTTTGTTTTCTTATTGTGTCTTTTATTTTTCTATTCTTTATTATGTAAAGCACTTTGAGCTACTGTTTGTATGAAAATGTGCTATAGAAATAAATGTTGTTGTTGATGTCCTATACAAAAATTCTATGGCCACCATCGTTACACAAGGAGGTCCTCAGAGCTCAATATTTAACCCTTGCTTTTTAGGTGCACTTGCATATAACGTGAAAAGCGCCAGCTGCGTTAGTCATGTCTGTCTGTACGTATGAAAGGCTCCTAGCAGACCAATTTTTGTTGAAATCTGGCATACTTCAAAAAATTTTAGGAGAGAGACTTCAAATGCGCAATACACATTTCTGAAATACCTATATATCCCATTTAAAAGCATTGGCAAAGTTACAAATTTGTCTCTTCTTTGCTTCACACAATGAAACATTCTGTGGGACTTCAATTAGGTGCTAGTGTACTGCATCAGTTCTACCTTGAAACTTACGACTTCATTTTTTACTGTTCAACAAGATAAAGCGATATGGATTATTTATTTAGTCATTTCCATACAAAGTAAGTATTTACCAGAATGCAACAGTAGATCTCATTCTATGCGAACAGCCTGCCTTCTGCCTCTGCCCCCTCCAGAGCTCGTCTCTGCAGCTGCATGGCATCTTGTGCAAACCTTAGTTGCTGTAGCTCACTTCTCCTACTCCTTGAAATTGAAGAATGTGAATAACATGGTGTATAGTGGCCGATGGGGGCTTTTTTTTTTTTTTTTTTGTGCAATTTAATGATGTTGGGATGCTTTACCAAAACAGGAGTCCAGAAGATAACTTGAACATGTAAGAACAGACTATATTAACCTCCTTAGTGTTAAATTTTTTCATGAAAACATGTAAAAAGCATTGCATTTTTTGGCTTGAAAAATGACATTCTCATCTTTCTACTGTCAAATGTACAAAAGACTAAGTCAGAAGTGTAGAAAGTATAAAAATAATAACAACAATAATGCTATTACCGTGCATACTGTCAAAGGTGTGTTGTTTGTTTGGTATATCTTGAAGCATAAATGAAATGCACAATGAAACGTTACACTCGGGACTGTAGTACTGTGATTCCTTACACATTTTCTTTCCAGACTGATCAGCTTTTGAACAGCACACTGCGATTGACACAAATGTCTCTTTCGGATTCATCAAAATCACTTTTAATTTCACTGTCCGTTTCAATTTCACTACCTGAATTCATTCACTTCGTCATCAATGTCAAGAGGGTTCAACCACAACAACATTTATTTATATAGCACATTTTCATGCAAACAGTAGCTCAAAGTGCTTTACATAATAAAGAATAGAAAAATAAAAGACACAATAAGAAAACAAAATAAGTAAACATTAATTAACATAGGATAAAAGTAAGGTCCAATGGCCAGGGGGGACAGAAAAAACAACACCTGGGCTGCTGAAAAACGTTTCTTATGAGACGCCATTATGAATCTAGGACAAGACGTGACTGCATCATTGCCCGGGTAACACTCAGGCCTGATGCTAACGCAAGACACACCTATATTGTTTTCAGAACAATGCTCGACATTGTTGGCATTATTAGAGCCCGAGTAATCCTCGGGTCTAACGCTTATGTGCAGCGTGTCTATATAGTTGCCTGATTGACTCTCGGGTCTAACGCTAAGGAGGTTAAGGAACCAGGTTTCTTCCTGCCTTAATCCAGTTTTTCTGGATTATGTGTACATGTAAACACACTGAATGTTATTTTTGAATGTATATCGCTGTTAGAAAAATATGTAATAAAATTTTGATAAACTCTTTGATGAAGAAACAAGAAAATTTTTAAAATGAAACCAAATGACCAAGTCTATAAACACGTCTGAATGCAACACCATGCTGGCATTTTCTTACTTTATTATTGTATCCAGCAGGGGGCGTTAGCTTCCTTGTTTGAGTGAGTTCTTTTGTAATTGCGGCGTGTTACATATTAAAAGGCGATACCCCTCCCTTGCATCAGGTTATGTTTATTTTTGAAACATGCCATGTGCTCTCTGCACATGGGCACACACTTATGTCTGACAGCGATTTTTTGGAGATTGTGTGGCTGTCGGACTAGGTTTGATCTTTTTAATTCAAAATCGGTGCTTGATTTATTGTTCCTTAAGTTGTATTTTTTGCAGCTATTACGTAAACCGCGACACCCTCTTCTGTTATCATCGAGCTTCTGAAGCCTTCCTGCAGAAACTGATGGCTTTGTATGTTGCTTCACACTATAAGGTAAATATTTGTCAGTTGCTTTGATTTTGTATCTGGAGTCCTGATAAAGGTAAGGGATTCTTATTGATGATTTTAAACTACTTTCAGATTTTTTGGTATTGACAAGTATAACAACATTTTCTCTGGTCACTTTACATGGCGTCTAAATTATCCCAACTGTGTGATAACAATTGAATGTATGAAAAATATTGTACAGGGTTTTCCAGAAGTCTGGAATCGTAGGGGTAAAATAATATCTTTGTAGCCCTGAGATGTCCTCACTTAAGAGAAAGTGAGTTAAGAAAACTCAACTTGTATGGTGTGCTGTGTATAAACATTTTCATTTATAATAATCTGAAAACAATAATCTTTCTGTAGGAGACAATTATATCATATATCTGATCACTAATTTAACACACTGTGGAATCTGTATTTGAAGGTGTGCTTAGCTTGATGAGAACTTAAAATGCAGACACGTTCTAATTTTCATTTACATTCTCTACACAGTGTATTGTATGAATATACACCATATACAGAGGATAGAAAAAGATTACACCCCAGATGCAACACAAATGCAGTAGAATATACTTTTTTTCAGCCATTTTATGATTTGTCCACTTAATTCCACATAATATAATATTGGCCTACAATACTAACTACCAAAATCACAGTGTTATGTAGGGAAAGTCTTGTACTGAGCACATTAAGTATCTTCTGTGTGTTCTGTTAACACCAAACCCTTGGCCATGGTACGCTCTTCGTAGTTTTAAGTGATGAATTTCATATTCTACACAACTTCCCAAAGGTTTTTAAACATGTTGCATGCTTTTTGTTTTAGAACTCTCCAAATGACCTGCAGATGCTGTCAGATGCTCCAGCACATCATCTTTTTTGTTTGCTTCCACCAGTCCCTCCAACCCAGAATTCTTTGCCAGAGGTGTTAGCAGTGCTACAGGTATGGCAGTAATGTATGTTCAGTAAAACCAAATATCAAGTGAATATGAAATATTGTGTAAATGAAACATAAACACATAAAACCTGAAGAGATTCTTAATAAAAAGTATACAGATAGCCAACATCTCATACTGGGTTAAAAGCCAGAGAGTAAAAATGTGTTTTTAAAAAGGATTTAAAGACAGCTAGCGAAGGAGCCGGCCTAACATGCAACGGCAAATCGTTCCAGAGTTTTGGGGCTGCAACTGAAAAAGCTCGATCACCTCGGAGTTTGCATCGTGTCTTGGGAACACATAAAAGCATCTGGTCTGTTGACCTGAGAGAGCGAGACGTTACATAAGGGTGCAGCAGTTCCGACAATTAAAGAGGGGCACAACCATTAAAGGATTTAAAAACAAATACAAGGATCTTAAAATGAATTCGAAAACGAATTGGAAGCCAGTGAAGGGAAGCCAAAATCGGGGTAATATGCTCATGCTTTCTTGTGCCAGTTAAAAATCGAGCAGCGGCGTTTTGTACCAGCTGTAGGCGAGCAATGGAGGCCTGGCTAATTCCAAAAAGAAGTGCATTGCAGTAATCTAGACTAGATGTTATAAAAGCAGGTATCACTGTTTCAAGGTTGCGCTTAGACAAGACAGGCTTGATGTTTTGACAGCCGCCTCAACTGGAAAATTTAGAATTTAGAATATTCAGAATAAGAATTTGCTAAAGTAGCTTATTCACCCCTTGCAGTGTCATTAAGTCAGATTGACCCAGTTTTATTTTTGAAATCAGTAAAAGCACCCAGAGTTTTATCTGTTAGGGATGGAACTTTGTGACTTTTCCTCCCTTCCTCCCAATTACTGAACAGTAAATCCTATAATTTGTACATCTTATTAAACATTTCCATGTGTTTGGGGTCAATTTTGAGCCACCATTGACTTTACTGGATTTTCTACTGCATTTGGGTAGTTTGTTTATGCCAACCCATAAATCCTGTCTAAATCCAGCACATGAACTATTTGAACTTCTCCCCTCAGGGAAGGGATTCAGGTCCATTAGAGCGCAGACCACAAGACTAATGAACAGTTTCAACCCCCCAAGCGATTACTATGCTAAATTCTGTACTGAAATCACACACCTTACAGGCAAAATTGTGAAACATCATATTCAGTATTATTATTTACTTATTTTTTCTTAACTTGTGCAGTATTTAAAAACTTTTTTTGCATAGGATGACAGTTGTGTAATGTGTGAGATATTAGATGTGTGGTTTTTTAAAAGTGTAGTTTTACTCATAATAATAATAAATTGATTAATAATAATTAATATCTCTTCATTCTTCCCATTTTGTTCTGGGGTATGGGAGTGGCGTGTTCTTGCTCCTACTCTGTTCAGTGCTTGCATGGGTTAGGTATTGGGCTGGGTTGTCAGGTCCAAGGAATATGGGAGATCTGTTGGTGAAGAAAGATTCACTGATCTTGACTTCGCTGGCGATGCTGTGATCTTCACTGAGTCAATAGAGACTGAGTGAGGAGTCTGAGTGTCTGGGCTTGCGAGTGTCCTGATAAACACCAAGAGCCAGGCCTTTAATGACCTCTTAGGCACGGCCATCAGCAGTGTGTCTGTCTGCAGAGAGAGTGTCGACCTCCTTGAGATGTTTACTTACCTCAGCAGTGACATTCATGTCTCTAGAGACTCTAACTATGAAGTCAGTAGAGGGTTTGGGAAGAGCATGTGGGGTTATGAGGTCGGTGGAAAGGGGTGTGTGGTGCTCCCGATGCCTGTGCAAAAGGACGAAGGTCCAAGTCTTGAGTCTTGGTGCTTCCTGTTTGCAAGACGTGGAAACTATCCAGTGATCTGAGACAAAGACTGGACTCCTTCGGTACTGTGTCTCTTTGAAGAATCCTTGGGTACCGCTGGTTTGACATTGTATCGAACAAGTAGTTTCTCATGGAGTCCTGAATGAGGCTTTTGTACCTGCACTGTGAGGGAGCATCAGTTATGGCACTACAGCCATGAGGCACGAGTACCCATGGATGATCTGACTCATAGGATCTTCATTGCTGAGGACCTGAGTGGCTGGACAAGGCCAAGGGGGTACCCACGTAACACTTGGTTGGGACTGGAACATGTGTCTGCCTGGGGGGTTGCTAACCAGTATCCAGACGTGTTTTGTCTTGCGGTGGGTGCAACAACATGCTGTACCTGTGCATGCTCCCCATTCTGAACCTAACATTATTATTATTATTATTATTTTCAGCTCACATATGTGAAGGCTTTTAGTAATGTGTAATTTTACAAACAGCAGAAAGGTTTTCATATTTTTGTACAACTGCTGCACATTTTGAATGCTGCCGTGAACTTTGGGTCAGTTTACTCTCCATTTATGGTTAAGTATATGATGCATCAAAAGTCCAATGTTCACAACCCAGACAGACGTCCTAAATTAGCAACTTTAAGTCAGAATTGTGAAGAGTTTAAGTGATGTATCTTTACAAAAAGAACATTTTCTCAATGTCATTTTTGTATAGTTGCTATTATACATTTTGAAAAGTGCCATGTCTTTTGTGTCAGTTTTGACCCACTACTGACTTTAATAGATATCCACTGTATTAAAGTTTGTTTGTTCACAGCCTATAAATGTCATCTGTCCTAAGAATTAGGATCATTGTTACTACAAGTTAAGGTGGTCAGTGTATCGGGCTGTACATCCAATGAAATTGTAGCGATACAGAGAAGATGAGGATGGCATCACTGAAGTCGGGTCTGTATAAGGCAATGGGGAGTGGCATATACAAGAGTTACCTTAAAAAGAGGACAAAGCATGACACACAGAGTCATGGAAACGCTCCTCTTATTCAGGCAGGCAGTGTCTTGTAGTGGTTAAGGCTTTGAAATTCAAACCCTGAAATCGTGGGTTCATATCCTGCTACTGACACCTTGTCACCATAAGCAAGTCACGTTGCCTACATGTCCTATAATTGGAATAGGAAAAGAAATGTAACCAGTTTCATCTCAAATGTTGTAAGGCAGTAGTAAAAGTAAAGCTGTAAACCAGATAAATTTTATTAATTAAAAAAAATGTTTCAGGGTACAATATCCAGGACACCTAAATGAGGCTGTTGTAACCGGGGTCACTAAAGACCCTTAAGGAGCAACATTGGGATGGCATATGAAAACATTGTAAGGGTTAATGACCACTTCTTCTTAGTACTTTCAATTGCAAACAGATAACTTACAAATCCAGATTCACAGCTTTGTGTGAAAGCGACATAACAGAATTTGAAAGCGGATATGTTACTTTGCAGCTGCTACTCAGGGTCTTAGTAAGAAGGTTCACAGATGATCTTGGTTATGCAGGGTTTTGGACATGGCTAAAATAATTTATTAGATATTCACATGAGACAAGTGTTATGCCAGTGTAGATCTTATCTGTTAACTTTTGTTTTTGTATTCTTCTGATTACTTTCAAGCTCAAAGAGCAGGCCTGTGTGTCGTCTTTAATAGAGATTAAGTACTATAATTAGTACAGGGAGCTCAATTTAAGAAATAAACAATGGTTGCTCTGCCAGTCTTCAATGATGGCTCATTTTTCAAGACAGTTGGAACTATTCCTACCAGGATTTTACCTCTCTCTAGAAAACATTACCTTTTATCCTGACTCAGAAATGCATTATACTGAACTTGAAGTAAATCTTGATATTTGAAAGTAAATCTTTGCAAAATATGACTGTTTTCATGGCAGCTAACATGCAAACTAAATACCCCTTGGCTGTCTGTTTATCTGTTAGGTGTGTCTTGAAGGTGAAATTTCTCGCCAGTCCATTCTGAACAGTCTTTCTCGAGGAAAGAAGGCTGCTGGTGATTTAATTCCATGGACAATTTCAGAACAAGTAAGTAGACAAAACTAATTGATGTTAGCTTTTTGGTGCCTCCATTGGAACTATTGTATGTTGAATTCCTGTCTTGAGTAGATTTCTGCATTTCATGAAAAACATAATAAAATTGTATAGATAGGTAGAGAGAGAGATGATGAAAGGCACTATATAATACAAATAGTGGTAGTCAGTCTCTATCTATCTATCTATCTATCATATAGTGCCTTTCTATCTATCTATCTATCTATCTATCTATCTATCTATCATATAGTGCCTTTCACTATCTATCTGTCTGTCTGTCTTGCTGCAATCAATAACAGAGGTATAAGTGGTAATAAGATGGTCAGACCTGTCCCGATGTTCATTTGAATACAGCAGGTCTAGCTTGTTGTGTCCGAAAATAGAACATGCCGTTAGACACTAGTTCAGAATTACTCATTGTTCTGTTGTCAGGTTTAAAAATAAACATCAAGTCAACTTGTTTTCAATCCTTTTTTTTTTTTTGTAAAAATTGATCTGTTTGTATGAAATGATTACAATAAAATTAATAAAATTAAAAAAAAAAATGAAACAATTAAAAATAAACATCAATGAAGCAAGTAGATGTGCTGTTTGGAATTGCATGTAGTTGCTTTTCTGAATCTGCACATTTTTAAATTTAATAATCTGGATTCAAGTCTCATTACACTCTCTGCATAATATTAGAATAAACACTCCTAGAATAAAAAGTAACAAGAATTTCTTACATCAGAAACGTCTTGATTTCTTGGGAGATTGCTCAGAAATCGCCCGTCTGTTTTCAAAATCTCTTTTTCACATAAACCGTGGGGAGCCCCATGAACTACCACCCAATGTGCAGCATTTACCTGTTTAATGTTACAACAGCCATTTTTATGCCAATACTCTCAGCGTATATTAGCTATTAGGTGGTGAAGGGATGGGATAGATAGCTAGGAAATTAGAGACAGGGGGCGATTAGGGGGCCAGAATGGACAGGGCTATGATGAAAAATTCAGCCAGGACATCGGGAAACACCCTACTCTTTTCAAGAGATGCCCAGGAACCTTTTATGACTATAGAGCAGTGATGGCGAACCATTTAGAAACCAAGTGCCCAAACTGCAATCCAAAACCCACTTATTTATCGCAAAGTGCCAACATGGCAATTTAACCTGAATACCACCTAAAACTGAACACCAGCATAACCAAGGAGCTGGTGGTGGATTTTAGGAGGACCAGGCCCCTCATGGACCCCGTGATCATCAGAGGTGACTGTGCAGAGGGTACAGACCTATAAATACCTGGGAGTGGAGCTGGATGGTAAATTGGACTGGACTGCCAATACTGATGCTCTGTCTGTCTATCTATCTACTGAGCTTTTAGTTTAGAAAAGCCACTCATACATTAACATATTTTGTCTTAAAAGAAAAACATAATAACGGAGCTTTCAATGATACAAACAGCTTTTTGTTGAAAGGTAAAAGTTTGCATTCGGTATGCTTTTGAACAATTAATGTGCTTTTTGCTGTTGTATGCATGCTGATAATTTGTCTAACCTTGGCTCATACTTTGTAAGTTTGAGAGCAACACATGCAGCACTCAGGTCATCTGTTAGTCTGTTTCTGGTGTCAGATTTGATTTAATTCAAAGCTGAAAACAGCTGCGCACAAGCATAAGATGTTCCAAACAAAGTAAGGAAAGCAATCTCAAGTGCCGTCATTGACTTAAGATTATTTGGCCGAGAATTCCACACTTTAAGGATTTCATTTTCATAACTAACTGTGCTGTCCTTTGTCATCCCTTCGATCCTCTCAAGTGTTTCACGCAGGTCTTCCCTATTAAGCTCCGCCCCCAAAGCTTCCATTATATATTACGGGGTCGTGGATCAGGTGTGGCGATTAGCAACC
This sequence comes from Polypterus senegalus, assembly GCF_016835505.1. NCBI lineage: Eukaryota > Metazoa > Chordata > Cladistia > Polypteriformes > Polypteridae > Polypterus > Polypterus senegalus. The sequence continues at coordinate 314,473,682 of NC_053154.1, forward strand.
CCCAGCAATAATTACAGATGCGGACGACTCCTCACCTGTGCGCTTAAGCGAGGACTGCCCGCATTACAAAGCTTCCGGAAACCGCTCCGGCCACTCTACCATAACCCCTCTTTAAGCGCGAAGCGGCAATTATCTGTTAAAACTGGCCTTTTCGATTTTGAGCTGTGGACCCGCTATACCACATCCCCTCCAACCCCACCACGGGAATCACAGACTCAAAAGGCTGCAGTCCGTGCCGCACCCTCAAGCAGCATGTGTGCCGCCCGCCTTACCCCAGACAGGAGAGGAAGGAAGCGCTCCCATTGGGCTGCTGGGCAGAGGGGCGGGTGATGTGAGAAAAGTCCTCCGGAGCGCGTGAAGAAGGGGAGCGGTGAGGGGAGCAGCCCGGCCCCGCATTCCTCTGGCTTTATAGTAACGAACTCTGTGCTCGGGCGACGGCGCGCGTGCCCACTGAGAGAGCTCTGAGTGCCCCCTTTGGCACGCGTGCCATAGGTTCGCCACCAATGCTGTAGAGAGTCAGGACCTCGGTTTTATGTCTCATCTCAATGGTGGCACCATTATTCAACACAGTGTCACTGTTCGTGCACTGGAGCATTGAGGTCCACACTTGGAAAACAGGGTAAGTGTCTCCTGCTGGCCTCACCCACACCTCTTCCAGCAGCAATCAAAGCTTTCCTGGTTGGTCTCCCATCTGGCTGAGCTCAAATAAGCTTAGCTTCAGGTGATTTTTTTGTAATTGGACCTTTGTTGACAATGTTAATTTATTAGAATTTATTTTGTGCATCTTACGGCAATGTCACCATTACATGACTTTTTCTGTAATTTTTCTATTGTGGCCTGCATTTACATAATCGTAGAGAGTTGCAGGCATTTGGTGGAAGCCAATATCGTAATGCGATATACCCAGTGGCTCACTCTAACTAGTCTACAGCTTGCTCCGGTAAAACCAAACAGGTTTAATTTTGCCTGTACAGTAATCCCTCCTCGATCGTGGGGGTTGCATTACAGAACCCCCCGCAATAGATGAAAATCCGCGAAGTAGAAACCATGCAGTCCCTGACAAAAGTCTTGTCGCTTGTGTACAAATTGACCTGAAGTGCCGCTAAAATATATTTCTAATCAAGGTTTTGTTACAAGAAATGGGTCATTTCAATCCCATCAGCTTTTGTAATATTGTTTCAGTGCAAAACGAAACTGACAAAAAGTATTCTAATATTCACAGCTTGGTAATGGCCATTGAGTCAATTTTTGGCAAGACATAAGTGTTGTCGCCTTGTCATATGAGCTTCACCTGTGACTAATAATGGATCAATTAGGTCTCAGGTGTGTATAAAAAGAACCCCAGTACACTAGACCTTCACATCAACTGCAACTAGACCTCTGCAAACATGCCTAAGATTCACCCTGAGACTAAAGTGGTGATTATCAAGAGGCTGAAGACCAAATCCACTGCTGATGTGGCAAACACCTTCAATGTGTCTCAGCGTCAAGTTCAGAGGATAAAAAAAAGATTTAAAGAGACTGGAGACGTTTTTGACAAGCCCAGGTCAGGAGAACCCCGCAAGACAACTGCTCGAGAGGACCGTTTGTTGGCTCGAAAATCCAAGGCCAGCCCATTTTCCACTGCAGCAGAGCTCCACGAGACCTGGTCACCTGAAGTCCCTGTGTCAACCAGTTTGTCGGATTCTGTCTCGAAATGGCCTCCATGGTCGAATCAGTGCCCATAAACCAGCACCAAACAAAAGACAATTGAAAAACCGTGTGGCATTTGCCAAGGCCCACAGCCTGCTAAAAAGATGGACGCTGGAAAAGTGGCAGAAGGTGGATTTTTCAGATGAATCTTCTGTTGAATTACACCACAGTCACCGCAAATATTGCAGGAGACCTACTGGAACCCGCATGGAGCCGAGATTTACCCAGAAAACAGTGAAGTTTGGTGGAGGCAAAATCATGGTCTGGGGTTACATCCAGTATGGGGGTATGCGAGGGATCTGCAGGGTGGAAGGCAACATCAATAGTCTAAAATACCAAGAAATCTTACCTACCTCTTATATTACCAACCATAAAAAAGGCCAAATTCTGCAGCAGGATGGTGCTCCATCGCATACTTCCATCTCCACATCAAAGTTCCTTAAAGCGAAGAAGATCAAGATGCTCCAGGATTGGCCAGCCCAGTCACCAGACATGAACATCACTGAGCATATGTGGCGTAGGATGAAAGAGGAAGCATGGAAGACGAAACCAAAGAATATTGATGAACTCTGGGAGGCATGCAAGACTGTTTTCTTTGCTATTCCTGATGACTTCATCAATAAATTGTATGAATCCTTGACAAACCACATGGATGCTGTCCTTCAAGCTCATGGAAGTCATACAAGATATTAAATTTGGATCTCACAGCACCACTGCTTAATTTGCGGACATATTTTTGGATTTGCAGTAAAGTTGTTAATTTTCTGTATAGGCGACAACTTTTCTCTTGCCCAAATTTGACCTTTCTGTCCTGATTAAATGATAAATCATTTTTCAGTGAAACTAATTTATTTCAGTGCATTAAACATCATTTGGGAGGGCTTTAGCTTTTCATATAAGCTATTTCTAACACCAGTTGATTAGTTAAAAGTCAGGTTAATAGCAGGAGTTTCTACAAAATAGAGAAGCGACAAGACTTTTGTCAGGGACTGTATGTTTTGTATGGTTATTTTTATATATTTTAAGCCCTTAGAAACTCTCCCACACTGTTAACATTATTAGAGCCCTCTAGACATGAAATAACACCCTTTAGTCAAAAGTTTAAACTGTGCTCCATGACAAGACCGAGATGACAGTACTTTCTCACATTTAAAAGAATGCAAACATATCTTCCTCTTCAAAGGAATGTCTGCATCAGGAGCAGAAAATGTCAGACAGAGAAAAGCAATCAAAAAAATCAATATGTGCTTTTGGGCTTTTAAGTATGCCGAAGCACCGCGCGATAAAGTGGCATTTTTTAGAGGAGCATCCGTATCTTCTAGGCAAACAGCCCCTCTGCTCACACCCCCTCTGTCAGGCGCAGAGAATGTCAGAGAGAGTGAGAGAGACAGAGAAAAGCGAACAATCACGTACCGTGCGGGAAGCATATCGTATATCATTGAGGAGTTTTAGTTAATATGTAATAAGTGCTCTGATTGGGTAGCTTCCAAGCCATCCGCCAATAGCGTCCCTTGTATGAAATCAACTGGGCAAACAAACTGAGGAAGCATGTACCATAAATTAAAAGACCCACTGTCCGCAGAAATCCGCAAACCTGCGAAAAATATGTGATATATATTTAGGTATGCTTACATTTTAAAATCCGCGATGGAGTGAAGCCACGAAAGTCGAAGCACAATATAGCGAGGGATCACTGTAGCCGTATGTGCGGTCTCTGTGAGAGTTGACAACCAATGAATGTTCATCCAGAAGTATAATCCATGTAATGCAAGTACAGTGGAACCTCGGTTCACGAACGTCTTGGTACACGTACAAATCGGTTTACGGCCAAACTTTTGCCTCACTTCACGACCACACACTCGGTATACGAACAAGCCAGTTTCCCTTTTGGTTTGTACATGTTCAGTCTCTCCCTGTGCATTTCCTGTGCAGTGAGCAAGAGAGAGAGAGTGCGACACACACACGCACACACACGTGTGGGCACACACAGGCAGTGTGACAGAGACACACACACACACACAGAGGGCGCGCACACACAGGCAGTGCGACAGAGACGCACACACACACACACACACACACACAGGCAGCGCAAGAGAGAGCTGGAGGCATTAAGGTAGGAAGGCAGTTAAAGAATGGACTGGGCTTGATTTTGTTTTCGCTTCTGTTTCTAGCGATCGGTTCGTAGCGTGCATTGTTGCAATGTTATTTTTCTTGGTGGTTAATTAAATTACGGATTTTTTCAAATGTTCATGTTTTTCCCTGTGCTTAAAACTCATTTAAAAAGTGCTTTTAGCCAGCAGTTGGTAGCGCTATAGTGCAAACTACTGCAGTGTTCGTTTTCTCTGTTGTTCAAGGTTTTCTCAGTGTTATTCAATGTTTTTACATTTAGTTTACTATTATGCTGTGCATTCTATGGTTTAATTAACTATATTTGTGCTTAAAAACTTAAAATATATATATTTACATACAGTTCGTATGATCTGAAACGGATTAATTGTATTTACATACAATCCTATGGGGGAAGTTGCTTCGGTTCACGACCAAATCGGTTTACAACCAGAGTTTTGGAATGAATTATGGTCGTGAACTGAGGTCCTACTGTACAAGGAATAAGTGGAGAGGGTGTTTCGCTAACAGCAGAGAGGCTTGTCTGTCTAATGTCTCATGTTTTATGTAGTAAAACAGAATGGGAAAAAAGAAAAAAAAAGGGCCACGACTTGTAAATGTGACATGGGCAGACATTTTCAGTTGTGTAAACTGGCAAGGTACAGCGGTGAGATCAGCAAGTGCTATTGGCAAATCTGCTATCCTTTAGCCGCCGTAGTGTAAGGCGCCGTCAAGCACGGGTAAACACATGCTGAAAGAAGTCTCAAAGTCCAAAAGTTCGTTTTTAAAATATTTAGGGAAATTTTAAAACAAATAATCCACACAAGAATAAAAGAAAAAATAGTTACACATGTAAAATAAAAGGCAAAAAAATGAAAAAATGTATCTTCTATAAACTTAGCTTTTCTTGAGAAACTTAATTATTTCTATACTTAAAGGTTCTTAGCTTCTTCTTTCTATACTTAAAGGTTCTTAATTTCTTCTTCTGTATGCCTTAAGCATACGGTTCAACAATTAAATAAGTGCTGTTTTACGAATTACTTCACACTTAAAAGGGCCCGTAGGTTGGTTGGCACGGTTTAAAACCTTATGCCTTCCATCTTACTCAAGGCAAGGCTGTCACTAACTGAAGAACATTGTTCACTCAAAGCTGTTACAAATGGCAGGAGTATACCAATACAATTCTATTTACGGGGGGTTATAGGAACCTCCCATAGATTATGCGTTGTCATTCAGTAAAACATTCATGAATCTTATAGAACTAGGAAAATGGTTCTTACATACCCAATGACTAGAAGTCGCGTATTGTGACATTGGGTTAAATGACTTAACCTTAAATATTGACTTTATTATTCTTTAGTATTTATTGTTTAGTATTTAAGATTGTGAAAGGTAAGCTTCTTTCCCAATTTCAGCTTATTTTGCAGAGAGCAACAGGATTTTATGTTTAATTTTGACCTATCCATTTTTCCTGAAAGGGTATCCAAGCACTAGGTGGCCATTACTAAATGGTGTGACCAAAGTGCAAATCCCCTTAAATGAAAGTCTGCAGTGAGCACTTTCATCATGTTTGAAATGTTTCATTTTAAACTGTGGAGCAGATGGGTAAATCAAGGAAAAAAATGTCTTCCAGATACCATTGATGGTACTATATATTTTCTCTTCTTCTCTTCTCATCTTAAATTTAAAATTTTATTTTTTATCTTGACATTTTGCTATCAGTGCTATCTATGTATGCTTCAGTAACATGCATTAAAAATATGGGCATTTTGTGTTACAGTTTTTGATTACTATAAAGGTTTTTATTTTCTTTGCAGTTTCAAGATCCAGAGTTTGGAAGCCTGTCTGGAGGAAGAGTGGTCCGCATAGCCGTGCATCCAGACTTTCAAGGGGTCCGTATGTGTTCAGTGCCTGCACACAACCATAGGGAGCTGTAATGGCTTTCTCATATTGAATTAAAAGGAGTTTTGTTGCCTTTCATTCCACTCTGAAACACACAATTCAGATTTACCCCAGCAGACATGCAGGAAACGCACTTGCCCACAAACACAAAAACGTAACAAAACCAGCACATCTTTGTGAATGCGGAAGGAAAAAAAGAGACAGAAATGGAGAGAACATGCAGATGACAGTTTGAACCCAAATTTAAATTTACATTAATGAATGGTTTACTATTTAATAAAGACATTCAGTTATAGTTACTGTATGTGTTCATTTTTGTTTTACTCTCTTGCTTAGTGATTTTCAATAACTTTTTCCTTTTATTTTGTTTTTAAGATGGGCTATGGCACCAGAGCCTTACAACTTCTCCAGATGTATTATGAAGGGCAGTTCCCATGTCTTGAAGAGCAGGTTGCTCAAACTCCATCTGAAATTTCAACAGTGAACAGCGAGGTAAAAAAAAATGAATTAGTAATCTGAGATGTCCACATTTATAATTCAGTACATTTAAGACATAACAATGTTTACAATCCAGTTTCGGGAGTTATGAGTTTACACTAGCACTAGCACATTTCCAGGGACGAATTGGGCGTTTTGTATTTCTGCTGGCTTCCTTTCGCTTATAAAACCTAAAACATTTGTTTGTCGAGACATCGTTCCTGTTACCCTTCAACAAGATACAGTCTACCAGTAACTAGTGATGGAAGATTCATGAATAATTCGTTCTTTCTGAATAACATTTTTCAGCGAATCATAAAATCAGTGGAGCTGACTGATGGCCTCCTGCTGACAGTACATGTTTTCAGTAGATGTGACTGGTAACATTTTAAGCCAGTCTTATTTTCTAAGTTGGCCAGAGTGGTGGCTTTGAGGCTAGGGATCTGCACTGTCAATTGGAAGGTTGCCGGTTCGAATCCCGTAAATGCTCTGTTGGGCCCCTGAGCAAGGCCCTTAACATGCACTTACTGAGCACTTTGAGTAGTGAGAAAAGTGCTATATAAATGCAAAGAATTATTATTATTTATTTTTAGCAGCTCTGGTTGCAGAGTAGAGAATGACACTGGACAGACTGCCACCTCCTTACAGGGTCCTTTTGCATTCACATTGAAATTTGGAATTGCCAATTAACCTGAAGGAACATTCACACTGACGCACATGCAGACATGAACTGATTTTTTATTAAAAAGTGCCACTTCAAAATTACTTCATACCCACTGGACTCTTAAAAATAAAGGTGTCAGAGTGGTTCTTCGGAGCAATGCCATAGGTGAGCCATTTTTGGTTCTCAAAAGACCCATCCACATAAAGGTTTCAGAAAGAACCTTTGTTTATTTAGATCATTTAGATCCGGAACAGATGCTAACAAATGTGATTTTAAAAGGGCTCTCACTACATGCAATAATAACACAGGTTAAATTTTCTAAATCTGTTATTGTTATGCAAGTTAGCCTACCATACATTTAAATATTTTTTCTACGTATTCGGAAGCATTTCAAAGCACAAAGAACCAACTTCATAGGCAAAGAACCAGTTCCAGAACGAAATGGTGCATGGTCAAGCAATGCTTTGAGGAACCAAACAACCCAGTAAAACAGGGGTCCTAAATCACAGTCCTGGAGGGCTGCAGTGCCTGCAGGTTTTTGTTCTTAGTTGCTTAATTAGAATGCAATTCTTGGCAATAATTTAATGGCTTGTTAGGGCTTTAACTCTGCAATGTCCAGTCATTCTCATATCCTAGATCAGGGGTGCCCACACTTTTCGGCTTGCAAGACCAGGTGGAAATGATCTACCTATATTAAAAATTATATATATATATAGATATATATACTGCTAAAAAGAATTAAAGGAACACTTTTTAATCAGAGTATAGCATAAAGTCAATGAAACTTATGGGATATTAATCTGGTCAGTTAAGTAGCAGAGGGGGTTGTTAATCAGTTTCAGCTGCTGTGGTGTTAATGAAATTAACAACAGATGCACTAGAGGGGCAACAATGAGATGACCCCCAAAACAGGAATGGTTTAACAGGTGGAGGCCACTGACATTTTTCCTTTTTTTAATATATATACACACACACACGTGCGCACACACTGAGTATACTTTATACATAAAATATATCTTGTCGTACCTTGCTTAACTGAATAACCTTTATGGTACAATAACAATTCAATACATTTATGGTCAGTACAGTATTTGGATTTAATAATCTTCATGTGGGAAAAGGCTGACTCGCATAAATAAGTACAACCAAATAATGCAGTCAAGGAGGTAGCTCATGGAAGGACTTATTATGCTTAATGATCGAGTGACTCACCCTGAACGATGCCTCGGCGTGTCTGCATTTGCTTTTGAATTCAGCCAAGTGAAAAATGATGGTTGTCCGATTAACTTAGATTTTAGTTCCCTCTCTTTTCTCTTTGTCAGATCGCTTTTCGGAAGGAAGTCAGTTTCGTAGTTTTTATGAACAGTTCGAAAGTGCCTTTCCACATTTTCCTTCTTTGGAATAGCAATGATAGATTGACTGATCAGACAATGGCCATTGATATACAAATGATTGAAAAAAAATGTTTAAATAACTATCTATTTATATATAATTCACTAAGGCAAGACACCCATGGAAAGCACGCCGGAATTGGCATGGATTCACTAAGCCGCCGACAAGTAAGACACCTATGGCGCACGCAGGAAGGAGCCACGCCGGAGGTGAATCGCCATATGCAGTGTGTTAAACGGTTTGCGAGGGGTATCCCATGGGATCCTTAAAACAATCCTTTACAACTGAGGTTATAACACAATGAAGTAAGCAGTCTTTAAAAACTGAGTTTTCGGTTACGACGCACGACCGCGTGCACCATGGCAAACTGTTTTACACGCTACATACAGCAATTCGCATCCGCGACAAACATGCGTCTTCTTAGATGCTCCTGCAGGAACACGGAAAGTCTACGTGAGTCACAGGTGCATGTGGACTGTGCAAAGACGACAACGACTCAAGTGACGAGTTGGAGGTGGGCACATGAGCGATGGTGGTCCGCCAGTTTTCAGTCACGGACGATTGTGTGTTGGTTCGTTTTGTGCATTGTTATAATGTTGCTTTTCTTGCTGATTTATTTCATTACAGATTTTTCAAATGTTAATTTTCTCCCTGTGCTTAAAAATCATTAAAAAACCGACCCGATTACGCGGTGTATGGTACGCCGCGGGTTGGCTAGTTAGATAGAAATGGGAATCGGACAGAAGAGCTAATTGAATAAAGGCTGGTTTACACTTGACACGTCAGTGCTGGGTGCCAGGGCTTTGTGGCAAAAATGACATCAGACAATGAGGCATGCCCTAACACATGGCTTCTGTGCACTGGGTTTTTGCACAGAATTTTCCTTCTGCTTACGCAGGGATGTGCATGCGTGTTGTGTTATCCTAAATGATGAAATTAGAGAAAATCCTAGTTATGCGAGTGCCACAAAGAATCACAAAAAAAGGGCCCGAATGTGATGCAACAGGTCATCAAAGGAAAACATAAATCAGTTTATCATGCAAGTCACCCACTTACAAGATATTATATTTACCGTCACTGCTTTTGGACACTCAACCTTCTCCTTTTTTCCCATAAGCACAACTCTTCTTCCATTGACAGTGTCTTATTTCCTCACCTGTGACATGGTTAGGTAGGCAACATTAACCAAAAGCTGTCACTTACTGACTAGGAGAATATCATCCTGCTCATTGAACAGACCATAACAAGTATGAATGTGTTTGTTTGCTGACCACACGCATGCTTTGTGTTTTATGTCTGCATGCAGGCTTCATGCAGAAAGTATAAATAATACGCCCTTACTGAGTCTTGGTCACAGTTTTCAAGTAAATCCAGTGTGTGAGGCTGCTCATATGACATCATGTGCTATAATTTTGCTTGCTGAATTTTTGTGAATATTTCATGGCTGTGTTGTGTGGAGTCTGTAACAATGAAACAGCATCTCTCTTCTTAAATGTGGATGAACTGGGCTGTTATGGCTGATCTGCTGCAGAACTCTTGTGATCTTCAAATGGCATTTCGCAATGTTCATCAATGTTTTGATCAAAAAGGAATATTTTAGATGGCAGATGCATTAATTGATTGATTTTTTTATTTTTTATTCAAGTTTTGGGATCAATAGCTGTACTTTTTGTATATTTTCTTTGCAGGCTGTAAGTTTACTAGAAGAGGTGTTATCTCCCCGAAAGAACCTACCACCTTTGCTTCTGAAGCTGAATGAGCGCCCACCTGAAGACCTCAACTATCTGGGGGTATCCTTTGGCCTCACACCTCAGCTACTCAAGTAAGATTCTTAGAATGATGAGACATCTAATCGGATTGGTTATTGGCTAAAAGTCACAGTCTGTCATTATTTAAAAACTATTTATCCACAAGCTGTGAGAAGCATAAACTTAAGCTTGTTATTAAAAGTCTTCTGCAGGAATCCTGTGAACAGGCCTTGGGTGAGTGTGTTGAACTGGTTGTTTGTGAGCTGTTAGGAATGACAGTAATTTTTTTCTTTATGCTTTATGTTTTTATTAGGCCTGTAATCCTTGTGATTAATTTCAAAAATATAACTTGGTCATTTTCCTTAATCATATTAAGCACAAGTTGTTCCACACCCCATGCTATCTAGACTAGCCTTTTAACTATAGCGGAGAAAGACAACTTTTATAATGCTTGCTTTCATCTTAATACTCTCCCACATAGTTGAAATAAAAAAAAAAAAAAGATATTTGTAAATCAAGTACTGCCAAATTTAAATATCACAAAAATGAATTATATCTATTAGGAGCATACCATGTCACTTTTAAAAACCAGCATTTAATTAAAATCCATGCCAGACTGCAATCAATGAATGTACAACGGGATCCATGTTTATGAATGAAACTAAATTTATAGCATTAGCTAATACTTTTGAAAACTAGATTGCATTAGACTAACTACATATAATTACAACATTAAAACATTACAACAGGCCATTCAGCCCAAAAAAGCTCACCAGTCCTACCCACTTAATTCTTCCAAAATAACATTGTCGAGTTTTGAAGGTCAATGAAGTTCTACTGCCCACCACACGACTTGGTCACTTATTCAAAGTGTCTGTGGTTCTCTGTGTGAAGAAAACCTTCCTAGTGTGTGAGTCAAATTTACCCTTCACAAGTTTCTAGCTGTGTCCCCGTGTTCTTGTTAAACTCATTTTAAAGTCACAGTCTCGATCCACTGGACTAATTCCCTCTTTAATTTTAAACTCTTCAGTCAGGTCTCCTCTTCATCTTCTTAAGGCTCAGCTCTTTTAATCTTCCCTCATAACTCATCCCCTGTAGCTCTGGACTCAGCCTAGTTGCTCTTCTCTGAACTTTTTCTTGTGCTGCTATGTCCTTTTTGTAGGCTGGAGACCAAAACCACACACAGTTTTCCAGATGAGGCCTCACCAGTGTGTTATAAAGCTTGAGCAGAACCTCCTTGGACTTGTACTCCACACATCAGGGCGCTATATAGCCTTACATTACATTATTTATTCAAAGCTAACATTTTTACTTCCTTTACATTTACTGACATTAAATTTCCTCTGCCACAAATCTGCCCAAGCCCGCATGCTGTCCCAAGTCCCTCTGTAATGATTCAATTGATTCTTGATGATCTCCAGTCCAACCAGCTTGGCATCATCTGCAAATTTAACCATCATGTAATTTATACTCCAGTCCAACTTATTTATATACAGTACATTAAAAATAGCGGTGGTTCTAGCACCGACCTCTGCTGGACACCACTCTTAAAACCATCCAATTCTGATAAGGTTCCTCGCACCACCATCATCATCATCTTCTTCTTCTTGTGTCAGAGCCAGTTCTGCACCCATCGACACATAACACCCTGAATTCCTACCTCTTTTAATTTGATGCCCAGCCTCTCATGTGGCACCTTATCACTTTATTTCTGGAGACAGTTGAAGGTAAAGGCCTGTGAGACATCCTTCAGATCGTGAGTTCTGACAATTCTTGCACATTACAGTCACATATCAACAGTTTATATGAAAGGCACAACTCTTTACAGTTGGAGCGGCTGAGAAGTTTTAAGGCAGTGACATCTTACATGAGACTACTGGGCCTTACTGAGCAACCAAAACCACGTCAGTCAAACATGCAATTAATCAAGACTAATGAGTGAAATTTTACAATCGATTGCAATTAAAAACCTCGGTCTTTTAACAGCCCAGGTTTGTATTGATTGAAATTATTATTATGAGCGTCACCAAATCGAATTTCACTCAACTAACCCTGTTATTGCAATAAACTGTTATACTTTTGCATTTGTTTTCTAAAGAGGCTTTCTGTTTGCTAGGTTTTGGAAGCGCTCTGGTTATACCCCGGTTTACCTGAGACAAACTCCTGTAAGTCATTTTTTTAATTTATCGATGACTTGTTTGTTACAGAAAAGGATAATGAAATGTTGAATTTCTGTTACTGTTTTACTTAAAGATGTTTCATGTTTATTTGTGCTCCACACTGTCCCTTCTCAGAATGACTTGACTGGGGAGCATTCCTGTATTATGCTGAAGGAGCTGAACTCCGAAGAAACGACCAAGCAGGGAAACTGGCTGCCTGCTTACTGGAAAGGTAGTCTGTGGACGGTGAATTTTAATGTGGGGTTTAATAAAGTTTTATCAATTTACAGCCTTGTCAATTTGCACAGTGCCCTTCATTAATATTGACACCCTTGATATTGGTAATGGTGAGAATTTATTGCTTTTGAAATATTTTTCTTCCATTAGAGGTTATATTTTTGTTAATGTTTTGTGAGAAAGATCAGGAGGATGAGCAATAATGAAATTTTTTTTGCACAGCTTGTTTTGCTTTTATTTACCAAGTGTGCCAATATTGGTGGAAGGCACTTGAACTTCATAAAATGTGTTCATGAATAAATGGTGTATATATTTTAGGAGAAAGTTACCATCGGTCATTGCACTGTTCGTAACCTGAGATCAGCTTTAATATCTGGTCTTGGGTTCCATTCCAGTGCAACATTAATCTGTCATCTTGAACGACTGGCAGTCAGCACTGTGTTGTCCTGCTTGTTCCACAGTTTGATACACAAATAGAATTTCTTTAACTTTGCTAATATCTTGTGTAACTTTCCACAGCAGTGTTGTGAACAGAGGCAATTGAAGGTGAACGGGGCGGCGGGGGGTAGCATTGTAGTGTGCCTCGGATGGCTGCCTATTAAATGGGGGCGATTCCCTACCCGCCTTTGGCCGCAACGTGTTCGTTCTCGGTGGGCGGACGCTGCAGGCAGCATACTGTAGTGGAGGTGACTGTGTGGTGGGCGAATGGTGAATCGCCCCTCGCTGCCCCCATTCATTCTCAATAAGCTACTGTTACACACATAGCAGGAAGTCGTCTCTTGTCAGTACATCAGACGTGCTGACGACGGGTGCCTTCCTGCTGTGATAGTGTGGACAGTGCTGTGTAGAAAAGCTCATCTTAACCTTTTGTCTTTACCCTTCAATAATGTCTCTGAAACACAAATCTGATGCAAGTGCTGCTGAGACAGTAAAGATGAGAAAAAACATCACCATGAAAAATAATGTAGAAATACTAAAAAGGTCAGAGAGAAATGAAACTCCATCATTCTTTGGCAGAGCACTTGGTTACAGTCGGTCAACAATAGCATTTATTAAAATAATGGACCTGTTCCGACTTACATACAAACTCAACTTAAGTACAAACCTACAGTCCCTATCTCGTACCTAACCCGGGGACTGCCTGTATTGCCTTACAGTTCCAGAATCCTGGGTTGGGGCAGTGGTGAGTTTGTCTGTCTGTTCTTTGTGTGTCTTTTTGGATTTTTATTTGGGCTTTTCTACATCCCTATTGATGTTTTAGTTAAGGTTAATTAGTACTGCTGTTAGGGATGTGCTGGTGGGCCATTTTCTCACTCAAATAACTAATGAAAAATACAAAAATGTACACTCTTAACCAACTGTTTTCGATGAGGGCTATAAACGTATTGTTGTAGTTGATATTGTTTTTTTAACAAATGAGTCAAATAAGATTTTATATAAAAACTGCATTTTTAACCTCCTTGGCATTAACCCTAATCGTGACACAGGCTCAGAATTCTATGCCATTATGGTTATTCCCAAGTCCAACTCGTGGTGGTAATGATCCACTTTTCACAGTGTTAAACCTGAATAACACTCGAGATGGTATTCTGCTGCCATCTAGTGGACAAAACAACACTATGCAAAAAAAAAAAAGGATTATAAATGTTTTTATGCATTTTGCCACTCTTAAGTTAACTCATCAGTATTCATGAGTGGGGTGGAGCTTTCATCCAAGACACAATGGCTTTTAAATGATAAGCTACAAAGCCAGTTTTAGAGCAAACTGGAACAAAACCATTAAATTAATCGAGCAATAGTGGTGACAATAAGGATTAGTCACCAGATGTTGACACGGATAGTGAAACTGATGCATACGGGAACTGTATAATGTGCTTGGTAGCTTCCGTTATGTAAAGCTGCAGCAGGGTGAAAGTAAATGTGTGGTAAAAAGATAAAATGAATAAAATGCAATCAAATAGAAGGACAAGAAAGACTTTCACCCCCTAAATACTATTTACAGTGCAGCAACGGTTATTTGCGTGAGGGGGAAAAGCGGAAGTCACTAAGCCTTTTGCAGTGGTAGCCTATAGTAACACTCACGTGAACAGAATATAAGCTTGGACCAGATTGTACGGCTTTAACCGATAACTTTGTACTTCTCAGCCAGTAAGGGGCTCCCTTAAACTGATGATGTACTTTCTCTCCTTCAGATTTCCGCCGGAGATTCTTGTCTTTGCTGTCCTACCAGTTCAGCACTTTCCACCCAACACTGGCTCTCAATATTCTTCAGAACAAGAATGTAAAGCCTGGACCACAGCCAAGTAAGAATACAGGGGGTACAGGTAGAGATGACCACAACGCCGTTTTGGTTTGCAGTTGTGTTTATTCCATGTAATGCATGAAGCAGAGGTTTGGTGGTGTGCGTATCTCAAATACGTGTATAATGTTGTTCAGGTTTGTCAAGTAACTGTGATATGAATATTTGCATAAATCAGTCAGTTAAACAGCATCTGATGACAAAATATAGGCTAGAAAATATTAACTTTGGTAATTTGTCTCCAGATTAGCACATAGATGCTACATAGGTGATATTCTTCATTTATCTTCCTAGGTTTATCTCGAGCTGAACTGGATGTCTTCTTCACTCCCTATGACTTGAAGCGCCTGGAAATGTACTCTAGGAACATGGTCGATTATCATCTGATCATGGATTTGATCCCCACCACATCCCGCCTCTTCTTTTTAAACCAGCTTGAAGATGTCTCCTTGTCCGTAGCCCAGTCGGTAGGTCACAAGTGTTTGCAAGTGACGCAAATAGAGCTTAGTATGTAACAAAGCGAGTCACACTGTGCTGTGTGAGTCAGGCCAGAAAAAGGAAGTCCTCCATTCCTGACCTGATAGTATTTTCTTTAGGGATGCTAACAAAACTAAATTACAGCAGATTTCTTTAGGAACCAAATGGGACTTTGAGAGCTGCATGCATTATGAGGCAGCTCAAGGTCAGTCCTGAACAAAGAGAATCTGGGCTTTGTGAAGCAGGCAACACCAGGGTCCAACAAAGCTCCAGGTGTGATGCGAGAACTTCTAAAATAATTTTAATCAGCTGGTGTCTTCTTGAGTAAGGGTGAGCATTTTGATTCACTTTACTGATTTCGTTCTTTCAAATTATCCATTTAAGGTAATTTGTTTGATTTAGTGTTCAGGGCTGGCAGCAATTAAAAGGAAAGAAAAAAACAGCAAACAACGTTTTTTATTCCCATTTAAATGAATAGCAGAAGTACATTAGATATTAGATACATGGATAATTCATATTGTACTGTTGTCACATTATCCTGTTTGGAAAAATGGAGCATGACAACATAGTGAAAATGCATGAGAAAAATTACATATGTTTACGAATCTTACATGAACAAGAATCATGCACCTTGTTCTCGGGTAATGAATCCTTTCACGAATCAAAAGAATAAAAATGGTGTGCCTCATTTTCAGGTTAGTAATTTAGTTTGAGAATCAAATGATTGTGAATCGTGTGACTTATTTGTAGGTGATGATTCAGTTTGATCCCTAACGTATCAGTGAATGGTACAAACCTGGTGCAGCCCATGAGCTGTAAAAAAGTTGAAAGCAAATAATTATTAGAAATTAGAATAATAAATATATTTTTTTAAACTTCTATAGCATGTTCTCACATCTGTCTTCGTCTGTCAGTTCATTAGATATATGATATTGGCTTCAGTATGCAGATGGGTGTTTGTGTTGAAATGGTTATAGAATCTTTAAGTCAAGTACTTGTTATAGCACATTCATGTTTAGAGGAAGTAATTTGTTTCAGTTTACAGTTGTCAGCAGGGCAAAGCCAGTATTGAGCCATTGGCCCACCCTATAGCTTAGCTGTTTTCATTTATTCCCCCCCTCAAATGAAAATTAGCCGATACTGCATAAATGGTTTTTAATTCACAACCCCTCTTGATTAAAATATCAGCTGATTATAAACTTACACTGCAGAATCCCCATTTAACTCGTAAAAAGCGCAGAGATGGATGGTGATTGTACAGCGTAAGTCCGCATAACAAAGTTTAGAAAATAAGAGGAGTGAAATAAGGAGCACATGCTGATACAGCACATTGCTGCACCCACCACATGACAAACCAACTCCGGATCCCAGAAAAGGACCCGAGTGCAGCCATGCAACGGGTGACACCTCAGCACCACACCAGTTAAGATGGAGTGGAACAGTGTGAGTTTTTTTTTTTTTTAAAGGAGGATGGAGTGCCAATTCTGCCATCAACCCCCAGGTTTTTCCCTGCAGGTTGGTGGGCCTACATGCAGGGCTGGATGCAGATTAACGTCATACCCAGGGCGGTGCAATTGCAGGTTAAGGGCTTTGCTGAAGGGCCCAATGGAGTAGGCTTACTTTTGGCATTTACGGGATTCAAACCAGCAACCTTCCGATTACCAGTGCAAATCCCTAGCCTCAGAGCCACCACTCCGGCCAACTTAGAAAATAAGACTGACTTAAAATGTTACCAGTCACATCTGCTGAAAACATGTAATGTCAGCAGGAGGCCATCAGTCAGCTCCACTGATTTTTATGATTCGCTGAAAAGAGTTATTCAGAAAGAACGAATCATTTATGAATCGTCCATCACTAGTTACTGGTAGGCTGTGTCTTGTTGAAGGGTAACGGGAACGATGTCTCGACAAACAAATATTTTAGGATTTATTAGCGAAAGGAAACCCGCAGAAATACAAAATGTGCCAGAGTCCAGTTCGTCCCTGGAAATGTCAGTGATGCCCCAATGGTAAGTGGAAACCCTGCTGCTAGTTGCATTAAGTTTTTAGCGATGGATGGGCTCCCAGCACAATACTGTGTGTTCTGAACAATCTAAAACCACCCAGCCGCCAAACGCCGAAGGATTGGTGAGGGCATAGATTTGTCTGATATCCATGAGCCGCCAACTCAATCAGTATTAAAATGTTTTCATCTTCGGTCACAGCCACTATGGCATGATTTTGCGGGTCATTAATACAACAGATAACAGTGCGTGGGTGGAATATGTGATATCGAAAGATGCGATTTTGGCAATTTTGTAATTTAGTGGAGGAGAACAGATTCACTCGTGTAGTCCGAGATTGGGAACTCGCATATCAGATATGCTTACTCACAACTGCAAGGAATGGCAAAACGGAAATTGCTGTCATATAATGTTATACTGTTCAAAATTACAACAGATATTATTTGGCCGTTTGCACCTTGCGATGGGCTGGTTTGTCTTGAGCATCATCAAAAGCTAGGCGATCAGTTTATCTATTTAAATTCATCAATTTATATTTAAGTTAGTGTTAACAAAAATCATTTAAAGTGGACGTGCAAAAAATAAAATGCCGATTATATTGGTATGATTGGAATTTTTTTGTTATTTGAATGTGTATTTCACAGTAATAAAGGGCACACCCTGTTATGAAGTTTTGCCACAGCTACTGGTTATCCATTTTGGAGTTGACGTCTTCCAGGTCGTGCTGTCCTCCCGCTCGGTTTCATTAGTGTGGCCCCCTAGTGGCTAAGGCACTGTAAATATTGAGGTCGCCCAATTTGTCAAAAGTACCTGCCCTGCTGAGAGAGTCCTGTGTTTCCCGTTTTAGGCACTGCTGCTTGGCATTGGTTTGCAACACAAGTCTGTCGACAATCTGGAGAAGGAGATTGAGCTTCCAAGCAGCCAGCTAATGGGTCTTTTCAACCGGCTTATCCGCAAAGTCGTGCAGGTAATGTTAACCTCATTTTGTTTGTGGAAAGACAGTATTCTCTGGTGGGAAGAAATAGTTTTAGAAAAGAAGCTCTTTCCATAAGACAGCAAGTATGAGCTTTGAAACCTCCCAAATCCATGCTTGTCCTTCACCATTATTTCCAGGGATTTTTCATGTAGGCTTTTCTCACCACTCTTTGTTTCACAATCACTCGCTATCCAAAATTCCATTGTGTCATGTGAAGGAATCTGTCCCACCTGCTTCCCAGGTGTCTAGACCAATGAAATTTAGCTGGTCCTGATATTTTAATGGATGTCTTATGCAAGCTTCTCACTGGAGTGCAGGTCTTGATCTTCATCAGTGTCCAACTTTGTTGAAACTTTGCCACATCTTGTGGCATTTGTTTCCTTTGGACACACATGTAACAGTCGGATGTGTCAACGTTGCTCCTTTTGTGAAATTTTGGAATTGGACTTTTTGTTATCGTATCCCTTAATTTTTGTGATCTTTTTTTCAGTTGTTTACAAACATACAAGAAAAATCTGTAGAAGAGCAAATGGTGGCCACCAGGGACATTGTGATGGAGCCCACAGTTAAAAGTCTCAATGAGGATTTGGTATGTCATTTCTTTCTATTATAATAAAAAAATCTTGGGATGAGATGAGACTAATCCTGCGACGAGACGTCACTTTTTGAAGAGACCTTTTGGAAGGGAGTCCCGCGAGACAGAGAGTTTTGCCATGAGATTCTTTCAAGTCACGCCCTACTTACAACTATTTTCAAACAAGACCACAGTCATCCGGTGCATTCAGGCACTTAACCTGGACAGACCCCAATCCATTAAAGAGCTTACTTATGAACACACACACACACACACATACACATACATACTATTACAAAGATCCAGTTTAGAATCACCCATTCATCTAAATATGGCAGCGTGAAACGATGAAGTCAAATGAATTCACGCGAAACCTGTCCATCGGTTACACGGCAAATTGATAAAATGCGTATCAATAGACTCTGCTGAAACAGATGGTGGTGATCGTGCAGAAGAGAAAAAACATCAACTTACAATATCCCATAGAATATCTACAACTGTTAACACTGTCCGGTCCTCCACCGGCCGAATTACTGTTGAAAGAAGGATGTATCGTAATGTTATTGCGTAATTTGTGTCTGCGTGATGGGCTATGCAATAGGACTAAGATTAGTTGTATTAAAAATTGGTCGAACAATTTTAACATGTAAAATTTAACAGGCGACAAGAAAGGTAATGTAGTACATATTCCATGAATAACATTAGACAAAAAAGGAGATCTTGATATACCATTCGCATTAAAATGTTTACAGTTTCCCGTTTGAATAGCTTTTGCTATGAGAATTAACAAATCACAAGGACAAACATTTGAAAAAGTTTGTTTGTTTATTAGAGAGAGAAACGATATTCATTCACGGGCAGTTATACGTTGCGTTGTCACGATATAACTCCAAACACGGAATCAAAATTCAATACCGATCTTTGAAAAAAAGTTCATTTCAAATATTGTTTTTGCTAAAGTTTTAAAGTAAAAGTGAAAATTTTGCATATATAAAAATTTCCATGAAAATAACAGTCTCTTTAAATTGTATATCTGGTTAACCAAACCCAGGGTTGGGCGAGCGAAGCGAGCAGGGGAAGGATCCCCCTAGTAACTCCTTAAAACAAAGTCCCCAGGAATGTCTTGCTGTTGTCGTTATCATTAGCTGTACTACTGAAGCAGATGTCACATTACAAGTCTTCTAGTCTGAGCTGACCTTGGCTCCTAAGGATGTCTATTTATGCATCTAGAAATTGCTGGGGACTTTTTTTTTTAATTTTATTGTAATCATTCCATACACGAAAATCAATTTTTACAAGAAAAAAAATAGGATGAAAACAACTTAACCTCCTATAGCTTTACATTTCCAAAGTATCACAGGTGTGTATTTAGTAGAAGCCCCCTTTTGAGCTAATACAGCCATGACTCTTCTTGGGAAAGATGCAACAAGTTTTTCACACCTTGATCCTCTCCAGTTCTGTCAGGTTGGATGGTAAACGTTGGTGGACAGCCATTTTTAGGTCTCTCCAGAGATGCTCAAGTCAGGGCTCTGGCTGGGCCATTCAAGAAGAGTCACAGAGTTGTTGTGAAGCCACTCCTTCGTTATTTCAGCTGTGTGCTTAGGGTCATTGTCTTGTTGGAAGGTAAACCTTCGGCCCAGTCTGAGGTCCTTAGCACTCTGGAGAAGGTTTTTGTCCAGGATATCACTGTACTTGGCCGCATTCATCTTTCCCTCGATTGCAACCAGTTGTCCTGTACCTGCAGCTGAAAAACACCCCCACAGCATGATGCTGCCACCGCCATGCTTCACTGTGGGGACTGTATTGGACAAGTGATGAGCAGTGCCTGGTTGTCTCCACACATACCGCTTAGAATTAAGGCCAAAAAGTTGTGTGTCTCTATTTCTGGCAGCCAATAACATGGTGTCTGACAGAGCAGGTGCTGTAAGAGGGGTTTACAGGTACGGAGAGTTCAACTGTAGCCTGTGTCCCCCTTTTATGTATTAATCTGTTCAGTTGTGGTGCATAAAACGTGAGGCATTTGTTTGTGAGGTCCAAAGCACAACATTTTCAGCTTTTGTTGCTGCGCTCCCAGCTAGTTTGAAACTTGTTGTTTGTGTACAAGGTAGTGCCTTCCATTATGTGTCAGCCTTTCAATATATAATTTGTTTTATTATCAATTTATTTGTTAAATAATGATATTGTCGAATGTACTGATTACTATGAAATTCTTACTTGCATGTCCAATCAACATGCATAATGTTTCTACTGTGATGCCATGATAAAGAAGAAAGTATTAAAATACAGAACCTTCATTTTATTTATTAGTAGGTTCATAACATTATATAGTGCCTTATCTATCTCTTGGTCTGACTGTTATGCAGATGGCTGTAGACATTGTGTGTGTTTGATGTCCAGCTGCCTAAGTCAGTTTCGTACAATATGACTTCTAGTTGGAGGGGATGTCAAATTTGATGACCGCACTTGCTTATCTTGTCACCTGAAGATGTCCAAACTTGCAGGAGGTGACACATTCCACAACACTGTGACGACTTTGTGAGTCGAGCACTCTGTTTTTTTCTGATTGAATAATGTGCTGCCTGATTCGGATGGTGCCCATGCAGAGGGTTTACAAGTACAGCGAGTACTGCGAGTTCAGCTGCCATCTTGGTTCTTTTTTCTATTCTGTCCTTTTATGTAAAATATACGGCATCATACCATCAGGCCTCTCTTATGTTTGTGAGGTCCAAACCTCCCGCATTTGTTATTTGTCATTGCTGTACTCTATGTATTGTACTCAGGTGGGTGATCATTAGTCGTCAGGTCTCACACAGTAAATGAAGGCTACGACTGAAGATCGCTGTGAGAGTTGAGTAATGTGATGAGAGTCGGGAATCACAGGGTTCACAAATCAGTGTCCGTGTGCCTTTCATTACCTGTCCGAGTTGACGTATCGAGTACTTTGAAGTGTGTCTAATGTGTCTAATTCATTGTGAACTTGGACAGGGATGACCACGCCATATTTGAAGGATGTTGGTGTTTGTAAATTCTCTGTTTGCTCCTCCACAGGAAGAAGCAGCTCAGGAGTTTCAAGAGAAGCACAAGAAGGAAATGGAGAAGATTAAAGACCTGAACCTCACAGAGTAAGTGTTCCCTCATTTTGTATGGATATGAAATCAAGTGGGGCAGCACGGTGGCGCAGTGGGTATCGCTGCTGCTTTGCAGTAAGGAGACCTGGGTTTGTTTCCTGGGTCCTCCCTGCGTGGAGTTTGCATGTTCTCCCCGTGTCTGTTTGGGTTTCCTCCCAAAGTCCAAAGACATGCAGGTTAGGTGCATTGGCGATTCTAAATTGTCCCTACAGTAGTATGTGCTTTGTGTGTGTGTGTGTGCCCTGCGGTGGGCTAACGCCCTTCCCAGGGTTTGTTTCCTGCCTTGCGCCCTGTGTTGGCTGGGATTGGCGCCAACAGACCCCTGTGACCCTGTAGTTAGGATACAGTGGGTACGGAAAGTATTCAGACCCCCTTCAATTTTTCACTCTTTGTTATATTGCAGCCATTTGCTAAAATCATTTAAATTAATTTTTTCCTCATTAATGTACACACAGCACCCCATATTTACAGACAAAAAAGAAGAATTTTTGAAATTGTTGCAGATTTATTAAAAAAGAAAAACTGAAATATCACCTGGTCCTAAGTATTCAGACCCTTTGCTCAGTATTTAGTAGAAGCCCCCTTTTGAGCTAATACAGCCAGGAGTCTTCTTGGGAAAGATGCAACAAGTTTTTCACACCTGGATTTGGGGATCCTCTGCCGTTCCTCCTTGCAGATCCTCTCCAGTTCTGTCAGGTTGGATGGTAAACGTTGGTGGACAGCCATTTTTAGGTCTCTCCAGAGATGCTCAGTTGGGTTTAAGTCAGGGCTCTGGCTGGGCCATTCAAGAACAGTCACAGAGTTGTTGTGAAGCCATTCCTTCGTTATTTTAGCTGTGTGCTTAGGGTCATTGTCTTGCTGGACGGTAAACCTTCGGCCAAGTCTGAGGTCCTTAGCACTCTGGAGAAGGTTTTTGTCCAGGATATCGCTGTACTTGGCCGCATTCATCTTTCCCTCGATTGCAACCAGTTGTCCTGTCTCTGCAGCTGAAAAACACCCCCAGAGCATGATGCTGCCACCGCCATGCTTCACTGTGGGGACTGTATTGGACAAGTGATGAGCAGTGCCTGGTTGTCTCCACACATACCGCTTCGAATTAAGGCCAAAAGTTCTATCTTGGTCTCATCAGACCAGAGAATCTTATTTCTCACCATCTCAGAGTCCTTCAGGTGTCTTTTAGCAAACTCCATGCAGGCTGTCATGTGTCTTGCCTCTCCTCTGTGTGTCGAGACAACCAGGCACTGCTCGTGGACTCCGGAATGTCTGAGATGCTCGGCTGACTACACCAGTTAGCAAACTGGTAAAAAGAAAACTGAAGTCTGCCCTTTCTGGTGCAGGAGAAAAATGGGTTCCATTTTACCTCACTGGTTTTGTTCACATGATAGACCAGACCTGTACTCTCAATACTGCTGAATACACACACACACACACACCCCATTTCTGATTCAGTTGACTTCTTTATACTTTCCTACAGAACAACCCAGTTGAGCTGAGACGAGAGTCAGACCTCACCATAACTTTTGTTGAACTGCTTATGTCTTGCAGGTACATGATTCGAGGAGATGATGAAGAATGGAATCAAGTGTTGAGTAAAGCGGGCCAGAATGCTGCACTTATCAGCATAAAAAGGTGAGGTGGCTGTAAGCCTTTAAACCGTTTTAGTTTTCCTAAATATTTACATAACAGCGGCAATTTGGTTTTGGAAAACTCCAAATAAAATGTTGCGACAAAGACACAACACCAGGACAGCAGCTGTTAACATCTCCCTGTTTGAGCACAGTGGCAAGACATTCTTCACTCATAATGCCGACAGTCAAACCATCCACTCCTCCATCATTTTGAGGGATGTGGGAGACACAGAAGATCAACACTCAAACCATCCAATTCAGGTTTACATTAAACCAGACAGTTGATCCTGGCAACGTTGAATGTACAGTTGTGCTTGAAAGTTTGTGAACCCTTTAGAATTTTCTATATTTCTGCATAAATATGACCTAAAACATCATCAGATTTTCACTCAAGTCCTAAAAGTAGATAAAGAGAAACCAGTTAAACAAATGAGACAAAAATATTATACTTGGTCATTTATTTATTAAGGAAAACGATTGAATATTACATATTTGTGAGTGGCAAAAGTATGTGAACCTTTGTTTTCAGTATCTGGTGAGACCCCCCAATAACTGCAACTAAACGTTTCCGGTAACTTTTGATCATTCCTGCACACCGGCTTGGAGGAATTTGAGCTCATTCCTCCGTACAGAACATCTTCAACTGTGGGATGTTGGTGGGTTTCCTCACATGAACTGCTCGCTTCAGGTCCTTCCACAACATTTCGATTGGATTAAGGTCAGGACTTTGACTTGGCCATTCCAAAACATTCACTTTATTCTTCTTTAACCATTCTTTGGTAGAACGACTTGTGTGCTTAGGGTCGTTGTCTTGCTGCATGACCCACCTTCTCTTGAGATTCAGTTCATGGACAGATGTCCTGACATTTTCCTTTAGAATTCTCTGATATAATTCAGAATTCATTGTTCCATCAATGAAGGCAAGCCGTCCTGGCCCAGATGCAGCAAAACAGGCCCAAACCATGATACTACCACCACCATGTTTGACAGATGGGATGATGTTCTTATGCTGGAATGCAGTGTTTTCCTTTCTCCAAACATAACGCTTTTCATTTAAACCAAAAAGTTCTATTTTGGTCTCATCCGTCCACAAAACATTCTTCCAATAGCCTTCTGGTTTGTCCACGTGATCTTTAGCAAACTGCAGACGAGCAGCAATGTTTTTTTTGGAGAGCAGTGGCTTTCTCCTTGCAATCCTGCCATGCACACCATTGTTGTTCAGTGTTCTCCTGAAGGTGGACTCATGAACATGAACATTAGCCAATGTGAGAGAGTCCTTCAGTTGCTTAGAAGTTACCCTGGGGTCCTTTGTGACCTCGCCGACTATTACACGCCTTGCTCTTGGAGTGATCTTTGTTGGTCGACCACTCCTGGTCTTGAATTTCCTCCATTTGTACATAATCTGTCTGACTGTGGATTGGTGGAGTCCAAACTCTTCAGAGATGGTTTTGTAACCTTTACCAGCCTGATGAGCATCAACAACTATTTTTGTGAGGTCCTCAGAAATCTCCTTTGTTCGTGCCGTGATACACTTTTACAAACACGTGTTGTGAAGAGCAGACTTTGATAGATCCCTGTTCTTTAAATAACACAGGGTGCCCACTCACACCTGATTGGCATCCCATTGATTGAAAACACCTGACTCGAATTTCACCTTCAAACTAACTGATTATCCGTGAGGTTCACATACTTTTGCCACTCACAAATATGAAATATTCGATCATTTTCCTCAATAAATAAATGACCAAGTATAATATTCTTGTCTCATTTGTTTAGCTGGTTTCTCTTTATCTACTTTTAGGACTTGAGTGAAAATTTGATGATGTTTCAGGTCATATTTATGCAGAAATATAGAAAATTCTAAAGGGTTCACAAACTTTCAAGCAGAGATAAACCAATGCCAGTTGTGGTGCCATTCTATCGCAGGACACCATCAGACCAGCCAGTGTAAATTCTCTTTGCTGAAAGTGGAATATTTAAGCTTGGATTGGGAAGATGCTGACTTGTGTCACCTCAAATCTCAAAAGTTGTGAACATTTCATGCACCCCTTTCCAATTTTTTGTTATTGTGCGTGCTTTAAAGCAGGGGCCCCCAACCCCCTGGCCGCCGCCATCTGACAGCCGGGCTGCGAGAGAACTACAGGCAACAGAGACTCACTCAGTGAAGGGCTAAGGCAAAACGGCTGGCCCTTCACTGAGGACACTTTTCAGAACGCTAGGCGGGCAGGGCTTTGCATTGGCGCAGAGAGAGGAGAGAGACCGAGGTGTGAGAGTATTACAACGACGTATTTTTATGGTCCCAACAGCTTCCCCATATGACACAAGTCTATAGAAATATCGTTACTATGAAGTACATTCAGCAGATACTTTCATTACAACGAAGTGACCTTGAAATGCCTAAATGAATCATCCACAGAGCAGTTAGTTCTGTGGCCGCAGCTCAGTTGTGCACAATGATCCCCAATCAGAAACATTGTAAAAAAAGTATTTCTTTCTTCGAACTTTCCTTGTACTGTTTGCTGTTTTTGTTTTCTGTGGTTTTCAGTGATACCTTTTGCTTATTGCTCGTCAACATTTGAAGAACGTCCATCGGAATTTAACCCACTGTCATCTATAGAAATGGCAGACACGAAATAAACGATAACCGTGTTAATGTTTGTGATGTGCAATCTGTTGGAATGACAAATGCAATGCATATAAATCTTGGGTTGCAAACGTTTGCAAACTTCTGCATTTGAAGACGTCGAAAAAGCAGTTTTTATGTGGTTCAGTGATGCTCGTTCAAGAAGCATTCCTATTAATGTGGCACTCTTTCAAAAAAATGTGAGGTTTCTAAACTCTCTTGGGACTTCTGTCAGCTAGACAATACGCTGTGAGCCTGCTGTTGCCCTGCCCCAGCAATAGACAAACAATCTTCTACAGATGCTGCGGTCACGCTTCGGACGCACTTAAGCGTGTTGTTCCCGTTGGGTGGAGAGGATCCCAAAAGAGTTCAGAAACCTCATAATATGAAGAAGAAGAGGATGATTCAACTTCTGATTGATAACTGTGCTACCCACAACATTTAGATAATGTTCGTTGAATTCCTCCCACCCAATTGCACAGCAGTGCTTCAGCCATTGGATTTGGGCATCATTCGCACCCTGAAAGTGAATTATTATGTAAATTATTATATAAAATTATTATATAAAGTGTATTATTGCTGAGAAAAATTCTCGTCAGCATAACTAGACAGGAGGAGATTAAAATAACGTGAAAGAAGCTATTGAAGCTGGTTCCATTTCCAACATCCTATCTTTGTGAGGCTGCGTTTTCTGCAGTGAGAGCAACCAAAATGAGTTTATGGAGCAGAGTGAACATAAGCAACACACTCTACGTGTCACTGTCTTCCATATAATGGCTCCGATGGAATTCGTGTCTACATTTTGTCACTTATTACTAAAACATGAAAACCGTTTCTTTTTTTAACGATGTGTTTACATAGATCGTTGTAGACACGGAACACACATGAAATGCATGTGTTCCAAATAACGATATAGTATTTATAAAAGGTGTCATTTTGCTTGACTTCTCACTCTATACAACTCTAAGCAACTGACACGCAGGTAAACAGACTTGAGCTGAGAAGACTGTGCAGCGGTAATAGCAGGCTGCTTGCTGCTTATCGACACATTTAAAGGACAAAAGACGCTGATGGAGAGGTGAGAAGTGATTTAAGGTGGGATGGATCTACAGGTTTTTTCATAGGCTCTGATAATTCTAGTATTAAACAAGTGACACAGGCACATTACACGTTGTCATTTATTTATTGAGGAAAACGATCCTGTTGTCCACAGCCAGTGTTTTAGCATTGGTGGCAACAAACCTCAATAGGAGGACACAAGTGTCAAGAAACTGAAAATTCGCCATGATTTCATATAATGCCTTTACAGTCTCATTGAATTAGACAGCCATTCACACAAATGGGGAAAAAAAAAATGTGGTAAACTTTAGCGGTGGAAATTCTCACACCCTTCCAGTTATTTGTTATCCGGGCTCATGAGACAATCAGTGAAAATTTAATTAGATTGAATTTATGTTAGGCCGTAAATATTAGAACCAGAAGGATTATGAGGGGTGGGTTATGATGTTTCTCCTCTTGTTTATTTAAAGTGACAGGAAAAGACCACCGGAAAGAACGGAAAACGGAGAATCGTCAAAGTTCAAGAAACTCAAGAAAAAGAGCAAAGAGAAGAAGAGCAAATTCAACAAGTGATCCATGCAGGGACATTCAGCCTTCACGTGTCAACCTCCTTCTCAGATTGTCACGCACGTCTCCCGGAGGTGGCGATGCTGCGCTTCTCGTGTTGAACTTTGGATCCTTTCACCTGCACAGACGGCCTCCTCCAGGAAGGACTTTTGTTCACAGGAGACGATTGTTTTATTTTTTTTTTGTGTAAGGCCGGCATTGACATTTTGCAGCCGTGTGCGATGAAGAGCTGCTCCCTTATTTTTTTTTTTAAAGAAATATTACAGTTGTCCATTTTGTTTTATTTAATTGCAATATTTGAATTATGCCTCAGACAGATGGATTAAATCCTGCTTTCATCATGTTGATTTGAATTGAGGTTTATGGTTTTCTCCCTCGTCTTCACCCCAGATGGACTTGAGACCACCAGATCCACTTTGAGTCTTCTTTGGTCTCCTTTATTTTTCTCGTTATATAAAAGGTGAAGGTGACACTGGGACATCATAGCACTCCACACCACAAAGATGGATGGAAAGACCTCCACTGCTGTAACTGCCGTGTCTTTCTTCAAGGATTTTATTTCTCCCGATGTATTTTTATTGCTACATTTTCTCATTTCAAATACACAAATTCTCTTTTCCCTACTGGATGTACGTGTGTGGACCGAACAGGAAGATTCTTATTTTTTGTTTCTTTGTTGAATATTGGAACAATTTTGACAAGAACAGGCCTATCGGCTCAGCATGTTTGCCAGTCCTATTCATTTAAATTCTCCAAAATAACATCAAGTTGACTTTTGAAAGTCCATAAAGTCCCACCACACCACTTGGTCATTCATTCCAGGTGTCTGTGTGAAGAAAAATGTCTTAATATTTGTGTGAAATCTGCCCTGAGATTTCCATCTGTGTTCTTGATGAACTCATTTTAAAGTCACCGTCTCGATCCACTGGACTAATTGACTGATTCCTTACATAATTTTAAACTGTAAAGGCTCAGCTCTTTTAATCTTTCCTCGTAACTCAACCCCTGTAGCCCTGGACTCAGCCTGGTCGCTCTTCTCCTGACCTTTTCTTGTGCTGTTATGTCCTTTTTGTAGTCTGGAGACCAAAACTGCACCCAGTACTCAAGATGAGGCCTCACCAGTGTGTGATAAAGCTTGAGCAGGACCTCCTGGGGCTTGGACATTACCATGAACAAAGAGCAAGATTCATTCGAAAACTCGATCATTACCCAAGAATGAGGCCCACGGTTCTCATGCATTTGATTTACGAAGAGAACACAACTCCACACATCAAAGCGCTATATAACCTGTTAGCCTTCGTCTGAGCACTGTCTGCCAGTTGACCGCGTCAAGTCCGCTATGACTCCTAAGTCCTTCTCATAAGGTGGACTTTTCGATTTTTATGCCCCCCTTTTTGTAGTTCACACCTCACATTTCTACTTCCTACTTGTAATTCTTTACATTTACTGACATGAAATCTCAGCTGCCCAAGCCTGTTTGCTGTCCGAGTCTCTCTGTGATGATTCATCCATCCATTATCCAACTCGCTCTATCCAAACTACAGGGTCACGGGGTCTGCTGGAGCCAATCCCAGCCAACACAGGGCGCAAGAACAGACTCTAAATTATCAGCCAGTCCAACCATCTTGGTATCATCTGCAAACTTCACCAGCTTGTTGATTATATTCATGTCCAGGTCATTTGTTTGTTAAAAACAGCAGAGACCCCAGCACTGACCTGAGGGGCACCACCTAATTCTGACAGGGGACCTCACATTTTGTTCAAGTTTGTATCTCTGTTGTGTGTTTTGAGCTCCCATCTTTTTAAGTTTAATCCGTAGCCTCCTCTAAGGGACATTTCTAAATTTCAGATGAATAATACAACGTTCAACTTTCTGATCGTGTGCGTTCGCAGCGTCCTTGTAGAATTCTAGCATATTAGCTGTGCTAGCCGTTTAAGACGGAGTGAAATCTTAATGATCAATGTCGACCTCAGCGTTCACGTTTGCACTGCCTGTCTCTGTTGTATGCTTTTTGACAAGGGATTTGTAAAAGCAGTGCTAATGTTTGTGATGCACCATCTGTTGGAAAGAAAGAAACATAGAAACCAGACAAACACTTTAGTTAAGGTTTTACTATTCATTGTACTGTCAGTTAGTGTTATTTATTCTATTAAAATGCGTTAAGACTGAATACTTAATAGCCATCGAAGATGTCAGCCAAGACTAGTAAATAGAGACGCAGAGGATAGAGGCTCACAGTTTTCAGGCAGTGGGCAGCCTGAGATTTTTTTTTTTTTCTGTTCATATACTTTAATTGTCGTGGGTGAAATTGTCTTTTCGCATGACCTTTGGGGGTCGGAGGGCAGGGTCAGCCATTGTATAGCGAGCACCCCGGAGCCATTGTCAGTCTAAGGGTCTTGCTCAACGACCCAATGGAGTCGGAGCCCCTTTGTGATGTGAGGAATATCCAGGAAGTCCAGACAAAGCAGATGCAAATATTTGTGTAATGCACCAACTGTTGGAATGACAGATGCAATTTTTTTGGTGTGTTTTATATACCATTTGGTATGGGATTTGTAAAAGCAAACAACCACCACCACCACCATCATCAAGATGTTCAAAGGGATAGTAAAAGTGAGAAGCTGCTGTGACTTTTCTAGAAAGACCACCCGCTCGTTTTGTTGGCTTGAAAGCTGCTGCTGGGCACTCAATGTCTGGCTGTGGCACTTCAGGTTTGTCCGTTTCCATGTTTTTGTACTTCTTAGGGATCTCGGGCAAAAGAGATTTTTTTTTTGCCCCCACCCATACCCCAATTAGAGCAACCAGTGCTAATGTCCAAATTAGACATGTGAAAAAGTAAGTGCACCCCATGAATTGTTTTTTCTTTCTCAAACTTAGGTGGACATGTTGTACCAAGATTTCATCTTCAGATTTTGTAATAATTTTTATAAACATCAATGCAAATTTCACATCCGGAAAAAGTCAGTCCACCACCTCGGCTTAGCGTGTGCTTCACCAGATAAGCAGCGCGGGAGAGAGGGTCCTGTGTGACGGCGTCCTTCTTCATGCTTAGCCGTTTCATTCGCTTTGCTCTTTGATGTCACCACGCCAGGGTCTTCGTAAAGAAGGTTAGAAAGGCTAAGGAGTCTGGGAAAGAATTTAAAAAGATCTCCAAACAATCAGAAATCAGTCCAGGACGATCCACCTCAAGTGGAGATTTCAAACATCTGCCAATCTTCAAACACCCCCCAAAAAAAAAAAAGTAATAAAAATAAAAGTTTATAAAATGAGGCGTATGTACATTTGTACACAATTCACCATTTATAAAGCCTGATCACTTTGTGAGTGCGCGTCTATATATGGAGTATGCTAATCAAGCTCATACATATGCAATCACAATGCCGCAGAATTTCATTGGCTGGAAGAGCAGCCTCCCACCTGACATGTCAAGACCCCACCCCCTGCATTCAAGAGTGTCAGGCAGTCGACTGAGGGTGCGAGATCATGTGTGACATTATAGCGCCTCTCCTCTGCTTTCTGAGGGTCCGGGAGAGGTGCCAGCGCCTGAGCGGGTAGCCGATATCACCTGCCACAGGTAATAACTGACATGATTGTTGTTACAATGAGGAGCACAAGACATGAAACAGTGAGGGGTCAGCCAGTTACCACGTGCAGCACGATCACATCTGATAAGCAGCAGGGACCAGTACAGCGCCTTGTCACACCCACCACTCGATGAAACAGCTCGGGATCCCGGTTGGCAGCCCCCCAAGACAGACACGCGGTCCAGTACCACCCTCCGGAAATGACCGTCTATCCACGCAGCCAGGTGTTATATGGGTGCTCCCTTGGCCTGGTCCTGCCAGTTGGGTCCTAAAACAATGAGGATCCTGCCAGCTGGTATGACCCGCGTTTGGGGGTTCACACCACATGGCCGTAGTGCCGTATCTGACGCTCCCTCATCATGCAGGTCATGTGCCTCATTCAGGACCCCAACACAAAGTCAAGCCAGCGGGACCCGAGGACTCTCTGGAGAGACAAAATGAAGGAGTCGAGTCTGGATAGCGTCCATGTCTCACTAACAGGGAGCACCAGGACTCTAAAGACTTGGACCTTTTGTTTAGATATCTGGAGTGCCACACACCCCCATGTGACCTCATGACCCCCAATGGTCTCCCAATCCGTCTACTGACTTCATAGTCACCACAGTCACATGAATGTCACTGCCAAGGTAAGTAAACCTCTCAACAAGGTCAGCAGACTCTCCACAGACAGACACACTGCTGATGGCCGTGCCCAAGAGGTCATTAAAGGCCTGGCTGTTGGTTTTTATCAGGACCCTCGCAAGCCCAGACACTCGGACGTCTCTTGAGAGCCTCCATTGACTCCACGAAGATCACAGCATCATCAGCAACGTCAAGATCCGTGAATCTCTCTTCACCAACAGATGCCCCTCAGCAGCTGGACCCCACAACTCTGCCCATTACCCAGTCCATGCCAGCATTGAAGAGAGTAGGAGCAGAACACACAGACTGGTGGAGACACTCAGAAGTTCAAGTTCAGAAAGTCGCACAGTACGTGAAATAAATTGTAACATGACAACGATCCTAAATGCACCAGTAAACGCGCCAAGCCATGGAGTATTCCGGAATGGCCAAGTCAAAACCCAGATCTGAATCCCATCGAGCTGCAGGGTCTCTGCTCCTGACACACCCCAGAAGTCATCATACAGCGGAATGAATTCTGCATGGAGGACACAAAAGGAAGACTTTCTCCCGTCAATTTTAGAGACTGCTAGAAGACTACTTGAGGGTGCCACGCCCGATACTGGCACTTGGTGCGAAAGTCGTCTCGGATAAACGAGCGTTGGACTCATCAGACTGGACGGCCTGCTCAGACTCCATTATGGAAGACCCAGAAGTGGGCAGGCGGCCAGCTGGCCGAGGTCTCCAGGGGCCTCATGTATAAACGGTGCGTACGCACAGAAATGTTGCGTAAGAACTTTTCCACGTTCAAATCGCGATGTATAAAACCTACACTTGACATAAAGCCACGCACTTTTCCACAGTACCTCATGCCTTGTCGTACGCAAGTTCTCCGCTCGGTTTTGCAAACTGGCGGCACCCAGCGTCAAAGCAGTGCTACTGTTCTTGTGTGATTACTCATTATTTTCATGACGCGGCTTTATAAATACACAGAAACTAACCGCATATTGTTTATTAGTGTAATGCATCTGATTGTAATTAACTCGTAACAATATAATGGTCCAGGGAACAGCCATAGTATTCCAAATACCATAACTGCTTTAGTGTTGTTACTCTCACTTCTTCTTCTTCTTCATTCAGCTCCTCCCGTTAGGAGTTGCCACAGCGGATCATCTTTTTACATATTACTCTCACTGCACGACTCGGAGTATTTATATCACTGTATCTGAGTGTGAATCACAGCAGCAGCTGATCGGAAAGAGAATTATCGGTATACAGCTTTAAAGACACGCTGTCTCAGCCACTGCAAAATGTTTTAAAGCCTTTCCTGTACGGACCTCGCGGTTCAGAAACAGTTTAATCCCAAGAACTTTAAATGCACTCAATCAATTGCTCCTTGTAGAACTGTTTGTACTTATAAGTACAATCACCCCACTGTAAACTTGCACTACAGTTATAATATCTCACAACCTGGGCCACTTTATAAAGCTGTATTTACATATGATGACGATATCATTTTTAAGGTGAAATGCAGCAAAATATGTTTGTTAAATTATACACATAAAACTTTAACTTCATTTAAATAATCTATATTCTTCACTGGGAGTGTCGTGAAGGATAGAATAATTAAACATGTACTACGAAGATATTTCAATGTTCTTTAAACGTTTTGAAGAATCGGCGCTAAGCTTACAGATGGCTTAACGCCTATTACAGAGCTGATTGTGTGGCGATCGGTTACTTGGGGAAAGAAAAGCACTGACTGCAGACGGCTACGCCAATATATATTGAATATAAAACAGAAAGAGAAAATAACAACACAGCTAAAAACGCAGCGACAAATTTCGACAAAAGATAAATGCTTGTCATGAGCACGAGGCTCATGAAACACATGTTTAATAATGTGCTTTAGCTCCTATCATCATGAAAATGACATCACGATACATCTCAGTATTTTAGTTATTCAGAGAGCTGTAATATCACAAATGTAATGGACTCTGTGTCCAGTTGGAGGAAGAGAGCCAGTTTAAGAAGCAAGTAGTGATTCACACACATAGAGCACATAAGAGTAGAAGATCAAATACAAAACAAAGCATTTAACGTGCTACTTTAATTACGATGTGATTTGAGAAACTGGTTAATTAAACGATTTTAAGATGAAGTTTATAATGTTCTACTAAATGACAAAATAAACTACGTGATTAAAGTGGAAATGTCGAGATTGAAGTTGACATTTCGTGCTTTTTCCCCACCGTGTGCCTTTTTTCTCTGTACCCTAATAAACTTTCATATGACACTCAGACAGTGGGCTACAACTCTTCTTTTCACGGCAACTTTGATATGTGACTTCTTTTTTATTTCAGGCACTGTGCGATTTTGTGAATGTGAGCTTTCAAGTTTCTCCAACACGCTATGTCACTCGATCAACTTCCTTTTGTTGATTATACCACGGTTTATTTGAACAAATAGTATGTTTTTCCTTCGCCTCCACTTGGTATTCGCTGAAATTCTTATATTTTCCCCGTGCTTTTCCCATTGTCTTTTCACAGAAGGCTGCGCTTAAGGGCGATTTATATTGATTTGCATATTCAAATAGGCGTAATTCTGGGAGGATTTGGAGCGTTACATAATGCGTGGCGTGCAGCGTTAGTTTTCACGCTGATCGGGATTTATGTAGCAGAAGAACGTGGAGGTTGGAGTACGCACAGATTCCTGCATCTGGATTTTTCTGTGCGTAAGCACATTTCGGCTTTTGTGCTTACGCCATGTTATAGTGCGAGTTCTACGCACGGCGTTATACATGAGGCCCCTGGTCTGGGACTTTGTTTTTGACTTTTAGAATTTTAATCTGCACTGCTATCAACCGGCCATCAATTCATCAATTATTTAATGAACGGATCTCGTTGGTTTCCAGTTCTGTTCAGTCAGCTTCTACCTCATTCTCTGCGTGTTTAACAAATCGCCATTTCTATGTTGCCACGCATGTTCATCTTCAGGGCTCGTCTCAGGTATGTAATACCCCTCTGGGTCAAGAGGGGGCGCTGGCATTAATTGAGTCCTCTCCCTTTCCCTCCTGAGTGCCAACATGATGCCCGGTGAGGACAACTGACTTCGCCCCTTCTGGTCACTGGACCATAAATTCCGAGCTACCCATGAGACGGAGCTCCTTAGCCAAACCAAAACCCAGGGAAAGGTGACCTTTGTTATTTATTGATTGTGCCATCGAGCGCTCGTTCTGTTTGAATAGAAGTAAATGGGTTGGCACGCCAGCATTTCACCAGGGTTATCTGTCAGCTCCTCACACGACCACACTGGGTACCAGTTGTGCATTTAGGAATTCATATCATCCGGACTTGGACTTTAACTGAGAATTGATCACAGCGCGCTGCACCTTCACTCACTGAAGAGCGGTGTATGAAACAAAGACGTCGGGCTCAATACAAAGGGGGCCAAGTGACGTGAAGTGATCGGTGACCTTTAACTACAGAAACAATTTAATGAACATCAAATCATGATAGATCCACATAATTTAAAAAAACATTTCATGGGGTGCACTTACACTCACCTAAAGGATTATTAGGACCACCTGTTCAATTTCTCATTAATGCAATTATCTAATCAACCAATCACATGGCAGTTGCTTCAATGCATTTAGGGGTGTGGTCCTGGTCAAGACAATCTCCTGAACTCCAAACTGAATGTCAGAATGGGAAAGAAAGGGGATTTAAGCAATTCTGAGCGTGGCATGGTTGTTGGTGCCAGGCGGGCCGGTCTGAGTATTTCACAATCTGCTCAGTTGCTGGGATTTTCTAGGGTTTACAAAGAATGGTGTGAAAAGGGAAAAACATCCAGCATGCGGCAGTCCTGTGGGCGAAAATGCCTTGTTGATGCTAGAGGTCAGAGGAGAATGAATGGGCCAACTGATTCAAGCTGATAGAAGAGCAACTTTGACTGAAATAACCACTCGTTACAACCGAGGTATGCAGCAAAGCATTTGTGAAGCCACAATACGCACAACCTTGAGGCGGATGGGCTACAACAGCAGAAGACCCCACCGGGTACCACTCATCTCCACTACAAATAGGAAAAAGAGGCTACAATTTGCACGAGCTCACCAAAATTGGACAGTTGAAGACTGGAAAAATGTTGCCTGGTCTGATGAGTCTCGATTTCTGTTGAGACATTCAAATGGTAGAGTCAGAATTTGGCGTAAACAGAATGAGAACATGGATCCATCATGCCTTGTTACCACTGTGCAGGCTGGTGGTGGTGGTGTAATGGTGTTGGGGATGTTTTCTTGGCACACTTTAGGCCCCTTAGTGCCAATTGGGCATCGTTTAAATGCCACGGGCTACCTGAGCATTGTTTCTGACCATGTCCATCCCTTCATGACCACCATGTACCCATCCTCTGATGGCTACTTCCAGCAGGATAATGCACCATGTCACAAAGCTCAAATCATTTCAAATTGGTTTCTTGAACATGACAATGAGTTCACTGTACTAAAATGGCCCCCACAGTCACCAGATCTCAACCCAATAGAGCATCTTTGGGATGTGGTGGAACGGGAGCTTCGTGCCCTGGATGTGCATCCCACAAATCTCCATCAACTGCAAGATGCTATTCTATCATTATGGGCCAACATTTCTAAAGAATGTTTTCAGCACCTTGTTGAATCAATGCCACGTAGAATTAAGGCAGTTCTGAAGGCGAAAGGAGGTCAAACACCGTATTAGTATGGTGCTCCTAATAATCCTTTAGGTGAGTGTATTTCTTCACAGGACTGTAATCAAGAAGTTAGCACTTGTCATTTTTATGGAATGGGGCCAAATAAATATCTAAGTTGAGAAATCTGAAATATACAAAATACAAAAAACATAAAAATATACAAACATGAAAGAAATTTACTCAACAGCCTTTTAAAGAAAAGAGCAAATCTTAGTGATAGATAGCTAGAATGAAAAGCACTATAAGAGAGAGAGATAGAGAGATAGATAGATAGATGAAAGGCAGTATATGATAGAATACAGTGCATCCAGAAAGTATTCACAGCGCATCACTTCTTCCACATTTTCTTATCTTACAGCCTTATTCCAAAATGGATTAAATTCATTTTTTTCCTCAGAATTCTACACACAACACCCCATAATGACAACGTGAACAAAGTTTACTTGAGGTTTTTGCAAATTTATTAAAAATAAAAAAACTGAGAAATCGCATGTCCATAAGTATTCACAGCCTTTGCTCAATACTTTGTCGATGCACCTTTGGCAGCAATTCCAGCCTCAAGTCTTTTTGAATATGATGCCACAAGCTTGGCACACCTATCCTTGGCCAGTTTCGCCCATTCCTCTTTGCAGCACCTCTCAAGCTCCATCAGGTTGGATGAGAAGCGTCGGTGCACAGCCATTTTAAGATCTCTCCAGAGATGTTCAATCGGATTCAAGTCTGGGCTCTGTCTGGGCCACTCAAGGACATTCACAGAGTTGTCCTGAAGCCACTCCTTTGATATCTTGGCTGTGTGCTTAGGGTCGTTGTCCTGCTGAAAGATGAACCATCGCCCCAGTCTGAGGTCAAGAGCGCTCTGGAGCAGGTTTTCATCCAGGATGTCTCTGTACATTGCTGCAGTCATCTTTCCCTTTATCCTGACTAGTCTCCCAGTTCCATCCCCACAGCATGATGCTGCCACCACCATGCTTCACTGTAGGGATGGTATTGGCCTGGTGATGAGCGGTGCCTGGTTTCCTCCAAACGTGATGCCTGGCATTCACACCAAAGAGTTCAATCTTTGTCTCATCAGACCAGAGAGTTTTGTTTCTCATGGTCTGAGAGTCCTTCAGGTGCCTTTTGGCAAACTCCAGGCGGGCTGCCATGTGCCTTTTACTAAGGAGTGGCTTCCGTCTGGCCACTCTACCATACAGGCCTGATTGGTGGATTGCTGCAGAGATGGTTGTCCTTCTGGAAGGTTCTCCTCTCTCCCCAGAGGACCTCTGGATCTCTGACAGAGTGACCATTGGGTTCTTGGTCACCTCCCTGACTAAGGCCCTTCTCCCCCAATCGCTCCGTTTAGATGGCCGATCAACTCTAGGAAGAGTCCTGGTGGTTTCAAACTTCTTCCGCTTACGGATGATGGAGGCCACTGTGCTCATTGGGACCTTCAAAGCAGCAGAAATTTTTCTGTAACCTTCCCCAGATTTGTGCCTCGAGACAATCCTGTCTCGGAGGTCTACAGACAATTCCTTTGACTTCATGCTTGGTTTGTGCTCTGACATGAACTGTCAACTGTGGACCTTCTATAGACAGGTGTGTGCCTTTCCAAATCATGTCCCATCAACTGAATTTACCACAGGTGGACTCCAATGAAGCTGCAGAAACATCTCAAGGATGATCAGGAGAAACAGGATGCACCTGAGCTCAATTTGGAGCTTCATGGCAAAGGCTGTGAATACTTCTGTACATGTGCTTTCTCAATGTTTTTATTTTTAATAAATTTGCTAAAATCTCAAGTAAATGTTTTTCACGTTGTCATTATGGGGTGTTGTGTGTAGAATTCTGAGGAAAAAAACAAATTTAATCCATTTCGCTATAAGGCTGTAACATAACAAAATGTGGAAAAAGTGATGCGCTGTGAATACTTTGCGGATGAAATGTAGATAGATAGATACAGTAGATAAGATAGATAGAACTTTGGTCTTAACATACACTGGAATTACTATAAAGTAAGAAAAATTGAAGAGAGAGAGTAATTCTGCCCTGGCACTCACAGTCCCAGTAAGGCGCTATACAGACATATTGCTGTTGGTATAAAGAACCCCCATTGTGTTTTCTGACCCACTTCTTCTGAATGATTCATTGTCTCAAACTCCTCAGTGTTGTGTCACAGAGAGGATGTTGTGCAGCGTTGTTCATAATGACACTCAGTTTTGCTTTACTTCTCTGCTTTGCCCACGACATCTGGGGGTCCAGAGTGCGTCCCCTTTTGAAATCTTGTTAATTCAGTCGTTCTCTCTTAACGTCAGGGTACCTCTGTTTGACCCCACACTGGCCATCGCAGAGCTGTAGATGATGTTATGGACGTCACTTCCCACATCAAAGGAATGCTCTGCCTGTTCCTTCTCCAGTTCCTCTTTGTTGCAAGACCAGTCCAACTTGTTATTGATGTTGGCCCCCCAAGTACTTGCTGCAGTGGACCACCTCTACTCCTTGAATTGTGACCGGACACACAGAGGCTCTCTGGTGTGGTCAAGGTCAATAAGCAGTTCCTTGGTTTTTGCTGATATTAAGTTGCAGGCAATTCTCAAAGTTCTCCTCCCCCTGTGACTCCCCTCCTCTGTCTTGTCCCCCTTTATTAAAGCCCCCCATAAGTGTAGAATCATCTGAGAATTTCTGCAGGTGACCTGACCTGCTGTTATATTTCTAGCCAGAGGTGCACAGAGTGAAGAGAAGAGCAGACAGGCCCGGTCCTTGTGGTGCTCCAGTGTTGCTCACACAGTCCTTGAGGCTCACAGATGGTGGTCTCCCTGACAGGTGGTCCGTCATCCAAGGGCACCACAGGCTCATCCACTTGCAGATCTCGGAGTTTATTCAGATGCTAAACAAGATGTCGGCAGTTCCTGCTCTGCTGATACTTCAGGTCAGTGATGGTAGCCCAGCGAGCCCCCTTTTTCATCAGCGCGTCCCCTCAGATTGTATTTTGGACATTTGACGTTGACTTTTATGATGCAGTTGGTTCCATGTCTTCTAGAGCACAGGCAGGCCATGTGACTTGCTGAGGGTCTCACAGTGTCAGTTAGTGGGGTTTGAAGCCAAGACCCTTAACCCGCTGCACCTCACTATGAAGTGGAGGCCGCGCATGAAATCTCACAGCAGGTTGATTAGAAACCAGAAGACCACCCGGAGGAGATGGCGGTGATGCCCTGCACTCGCCATTGCTGCAGACACCTCAGTGACGACGCGTTCGGCTGCTAAACACGACACTTCACTGAGACCCCCATGATGGGGGTCTACAATACAAATTAGTCGACACCAAGCACAGAACGTGACCACCGGTGGAGAAACGTAGGTAAGGCAGCGCGCAGTCTTTCTTTATTGTAAGATCAGCTTAGCAGGGCAGTCATTGAATAAAACAAATGAATCAAAGGATTTGTCCATAAAATATTTACAGTGACGTACAATGAAAGTCCTGCAGACCGCCCTCCGTGTGCACAGTACAGGACGTGAAAAGAGAAAGGAGGAGGAGTACAAAACATTTCACGACCCCCAAAGAACATTCTGGACTAAAACTGGAGTCCATTTTGTTTCTGAATTTATAACGCAGTCTTGTTGAAATTCCAACACAAGTGGCAGCAGCCGGGCACACCTGTTCAGATGTTGGCACTTTGGTCATTAACTCCCAGGTGACACCTCTGAAAGTAAGTCACTTATTAGGGGGCATCACACGTGGTATGTAATACCCCACCTGGGTGGTAGGGGGCACCACTGCTGACAGGGCTGTAAGGAGACGCCCCTTGAGGGCACATAACTCCACCCCTCCCACGTGGGCACCTATAAAAACCCAACACTCCCCAAGGAGGGCGTCTCATAAAGACCCCGACGAACCTAACAGGCGAGACCCTCGCTTGCTCATAAGAGCCGTCGCTTTGAAAGCCCAGCAGACTCCTTTATGTTCTCCTTTCACACCCACGGGCTCCTACTTTGTTGTTCATTGCCATGGAATTCAAAGGGGCGACCCGGCTGGCACCCCAACACCTTCTACGGGGAGACGTTAACCCCATTTGTGTAGGTGGGCAGCAGTGAGTCACTTCATGGCGGTTTGCTGTAAACGTCGCTCGGTCCAATTTGTCGCGTGCATCTTTTGCTCGAGTTCTGGAGCTCAGCTCAGCTCATCCCATGAAAGTTCAGATTTTTATCCTGATGAAATTCAGTTGTACACCCGGGAAGGAACATGGACATCTGTGCCATGCGTACGAGGAGTACGGGCATCCCGGACGAGACGGGGCAGAAGCCGAGAGTCTCAGGCACCCCTGAAGGTGTCCCGAATGGGCAGCGAGGACCACCAGGCGTATGGGGAAATGGAACCACTCCCAACTCTCGGCTTCTCCATTAACGTATACAACTTAAATATTTGTTCTGCCGGCCAATCAGGCTGCGTCGTCGTCGTCATACTGGCCTCACGTCCAGGTTTTGGCTTCGTCCCTGTCATACCCCCAAATGTGCTTCTTGTTTCCTGGTTTTAGCAGTACATTCAATAAAAGCGTCCCCTTATAAATCTCACGTCGTAATCGCACTACCGTAAGTGAAAAGAAAATACGTGGGCTCCTTCCGACGTGACCCGCTACGTCTGAAGCTTTCTAGAATGTTCCTTTTTGCTTGAAATACTTGTGGCTTTCCTTCTTCTTTTTTTTTTAATACGTGAATTGTAGAAGATGGAGCGCCATTTATATAGCGCCTTTCATAAAGCTGGCAGAATGCAAACTGTCAGCCTGTTGGTTTAGCGCCCCCTGGTGTGACTCCAGTCTGTGATCCCCAAGTGTGCCACTCTGTGAACTGAAATTCACTTTAAATGAGAGACCCCCACGGCTGTGCAGGTTTTCATGCCAACTAACTTCACAATCAATGTGCCTTGAGCTTGAGAAAGACCCTACGTAAATAACATGTAGTATCCATCCATCATCCATTATCCAGCCCGCTGTATCCTAACTACAGGGCCACAGGGGTCTGCTGGAGCCAATCCCAGCCAACACAGGGAGCAAGGCAGGAAACAAACACCAAGCAGGGCGCCAGCCCACCGCAGGGCGCACACACCCACACACCAAGCACACACTACTAGGGACAATTTAGGACCACCAGTGCACCTAACCTGCATGTCTTTGGACTGTGGGAGGAAATCGGAGTACCCAAACTCCACGCAGGGAGGACCCAGGAAGCGAACACCCGGGTCTCCTAACTGTGAGGCTGCAGTCTGGATTATTAGCTGGCTGCTACATTAGCTTTGTAGCTACAATCTAGAAATTTAAACTCTTCCAAGAACTCAATGTAGAATAAAACCAGAAAAAAGTCTTTAACACGGCTATCAGCGAAGACATCGGCCTACAATGCCCCTCATTATTGGGACTCGATTCTGGCCCAAAACAAAGCCCCCTTAACCTGTCAAACGGAGTATTCAGCTGACAAAGCCACCTTAAACTGGTTCCCAAGTTCAGGTTTGAAATAAAGTGGGGGACCCCTGTGGCTACGGTGGGCTTCCCGTTCAAACCTTTAACTGATCTCGTGGTTTGCTGAGTTTGTTTTTTTTTTTCTCTCATTGGTATTGTTTGCTCGGGTTTGCTGTGTCCTTTTCTTTATGATTTAGTCTCTTCTGTCGAGTTTGCTCACTTCAGTTATCTATCTATCTATCTATTATATAGTGCCTTTCCTATCTCTATCTATCTATCTATCTAATCCAAAGGCAGACAACACTGAATGCTGAAGGCGGCCGATTATTTCACATTTCTGCTGATTTAGTAAATTTAGTCATTTGGTGGGACAAATAAAGATGGCATTAAACTAACTGCTCCCTTTTAGGACTGTATGGGAGTCGCTGACAGACTTCAGGTAAAAGGCCTAATCGTCAAAGTCTCAAGGTGCTGAAACAGAAGTGCAGTGTGTTCTGGGAAAGTCGGATTGGGAGTGTTTCACACTGTGGGAGGAAACCCACGCAGACACGGGAAGAACATGCAAACTCCACTCAGGGAGGACCAGGGAAGCAGACACCCGGGTATCCTAACTGCGAGGCAGCAGCGCTACCCACTGCGCCACCATGCCGCCCACATGTAGTAATATTAATATTAATTGAACGCACTGCTCATTAGTCGTGTGCCTTACGAGTATTTTTCTTCTTCACTGTAGTTCTATATCCTGACATTTCTCTTGTCGTTCTCTACGTCACCGAGCCTTTCCTGCAGCGTTGGCTTTGTCGGCAGTGTCACTGATTAAGTAGCCATGGCCACTGCGGACCTGAGTGCCAACAACACTGAATGCTCGTTTTATTGAGACCTCCAGCTAACAGGAATCTGCGCTGGCAATCAGAAGGTTGCCAGTTCGAATCCCATAAATGCCAAAAGGCACTCTGCTCTATTGGGCCCGTAACCTGCAATTGCTGAGCACTCTGAGTAGCGAGAAAAGCGCTCTATAAATGCAAAGAATTCTTATTTATTACAAAAGACCCCGACTACCTCAGGGATTAATTCAGTGTTTCAAAGACCAAATAACAAAACTCTTAGATTCGTTTCTTAATGGGGTGTAGGAAGGAATGTCAGAACCAGAACCACAACCGTTGGCCACTTCAGACCCTGCACATTCAACCTGAGGGACCTCTAATGGCAGGCTGCCTGTCCTTTCACTCCTTTAATTTCAGCCCAACAGGGGACCACCCAAAGCATCGTGG
Source organism: Polypterus senegalus (assembly GCF_016835505.1). NCBI lineage: Eukaryota > Metazoa > Chordata > Cladistia > Polypteriformes > Polypteridae > Polypterus > Polypterus senegalus. The sequence goes on from NC_053154.1 coordinate 314,517,002, forward strand.
GGACACAGCAGGCCTGATTTACTATTTCATTATCATCAAGTCCGGGTCGATTCTCACGGGAATCAAAAGCTGCACGTTCAAAGTGTGAAACACTCCAAATCCGGCTTTCCCAGAACACACTGCACTTCTGTTTCAGCAACTTGAGACTTTGACGATTAGGCTTTTTACTTGAAGTCTGTCAGCGACTCCCATACAGTCCTAAACAGGAGCAGTAAGTTTACTGCCATCTTTATTTGTCCAACCAAATGTTTGTTTTTTTTAATAAATCAGCAGAAATGTGAAATAATCGGCCGCCTTCAGCATTCAGTGTTGTCTGCCTTTGGATCAGATAGATAGATAGATAGATAGATAGATAGATAGATAGATAGATAGATAGATAGATAGATAGATATGAAAGGCACTATATAATAGATAGATAGATAGATAGATAGATAGATAGATAGATAGATAGATAGATAGATAGATAGATAGATAGATATGAAAGGCACTATATAATAGATAGATAGATAGATAGATAGATAGATAGATAGATAGATAGATAGATAGATAGATAGATAGATAGATAGATAGATAGATAGATAGATAGATAACTTAAGTGAGCAAACTCGACAGAAGAGGCTAAATCATAAAGAAAAGGACACAGCAAACCCGAGCAAAAAATACCAATGAGAGAAAAAAAAAAACAAACTCCACGAGATCAGTTAAAGGTTTGAACGGGAAGCCCACCGTAGCCACAGGGGTCCCCCACTTTATTTCAAACCTGAACTTGGGAACCAGTTTAAGGTGGCTTTGTCAGCTAAATACTCCGTTTGACAGGTTAAGGGGGCTTTGTTTTGGGCCAGAATCGAGTCCCAATAATGAGGGGCATTGTAGGCCGATGTCTTCGCTGATAGCCGTGTTAAAGACTTTTTTCTGGTTTTATTCTACATTGAGTTCTTGGAAGAGTTTAAATTTCTAGATTGTAGCTACAAAGCTAATGTAGCAGCCAGCTAATAATCCAGACTGCAGCCTCGCAGTTAGGAGACCCGGGTGTTCACTTGACGGGTCCTCCCTGTGTGGAGTTTGCATCTTCTCCCCGTGTCTGTGTGGGTTTCCTCCCACAGTCCAAAGACATGCAGGTTAGGTGCGCTGGCGATCCTAAATTGTCCCTAGTGTGTGCTTGGTGTGTGGGTGTGTGTGCCCTGCGGTGGGCTGGCGCCCTGCCCGGGGTTTGTTTCATGCCTTGTTGGCTGGGATTGGCTCCAGCAGATCCCCATGACCCTGTAGTTAGAATATAGCGGGTTGGATAATGACTGACTGACTAATAATCCAGAAACAATAATCAGCCGCTATGCCCTTCGTGTCCAGTGGGTGTCACTCATATACAGAACAAAAAATGCAAAGCTCAGTGGGCCGTTTAATTTCCCGATTGATATTTTCAGGGCTGTCATGCGTGTCTCGTCCTGCATTCTGAAATTCAAACTAATTAAATGAAGCAGAACTGCGCTTGGCTGTTGCAAAACAATTCACGGTTTTTATCTGTTGGCTGCAGTGCTGAAAACGCCAACTCTGAAAAGCCATAAAAGTTCAGGCAGGGGGTGAATATGTGCGGAGGATTAATTAAAGTATTACGTAAAATCAGCTTTATTCCTGTCTACTACCTGTTATATAACGAAATGAACATTAGCAAGTAACCAAAAATGTACATTTTATATAAATATTGAAAAAATAAAGCTTTGAATAAATTGCGGCTTTCTGGAAGTCTACACGTTTGTGTGTGTGTGTGCGTTCCCAGAATTCTTTTGCACAGATGAACTCTGAAAGTCAAGTCCTGCTTGCCTGTAGTATTTATTGCTTTAGCTTTTAGTTTTCAAGTCCATGTAAAATACAAATCGTTAGGCGTTATGAACTGGTGGGTGGTTGTCCCGGCCCCCCCAAATCTCGACTCTTCTCTATCCTCCACTTGACACGTCTCCGCGTTTAACACCCCAAGAACCTGCTGCCGGGCTGGGGACTGAAGAGTGTGCGCTCCCCGTGGGAGAGATGGCCGTAGTTTACTAAAGTGTACGAAATGCCTCTTGTTACGTGTGGCCAGCTTCTTCTGTGGCGATGTCAGTAAATGGCTAACTAATCGGGTACTCGGTGAGCTGCTGAGCGTGCAGCAGGGAAACCTCCAACCGTGAAAACGGCCGCGTTTGAGCTGCTGACCTCGCATCACTGACAGTCACGTGTGACTAAATGGACATAAAGATCTTTACCTCACAAAGTCGCCGGCAGTAATTGACCAATTTTAGTCTCATGGACATAAATTAAGTTGAAGTTTCAATTTCATAAATAAAAGTGATAGGACTTCAGCATCTGTTCTGAAGCGGGCACTTCTTCAGGGCACCTTCTGCACACGTTCGTCTCATCAGACACACCCTGGCTGCTTCGCCCACTGCTTACACCCTGGAGGTGACGTAGACGGAATGCATCCTCTTGGCCAGCGTCCTCTCGAGATCTTCGATGGCCTCCAAGCCCTGCACTCTGCTGTTCCTCCCAAACAGGAGGGTCTTGAAGATCTCTTGTTCCAGCAGGCTTGGCATGTTCTGTAAGAAGTAGCCTTCACAGAATGAAGTCAGCTCAGCAGCGTTGTGCATCTTGGAAGAGGGAAGAAAGGAATTCAATTCAGTAAGCGAACATGCAGGGCTGTGGAGTCGCTGCACACAATCTTTGGCTCGGACTCCTTCATTTATGTTAGCACCGACTCTGACATTTGTAATTTAAGCCAATACCCAGTACCGATCAAAAGTTTAAGGTCACCCAGAAATTGATACCTTGCTTTCACGACAGCATTAAATTGAATAAAAATATAGCCAAGGCATTACTGGTGCTGCTAGTGGCCATAACTGCTTGAAATGTCAGTCAGTCAGTCAGTCATCGCCCAACCCGCTATAATCTAACACAGGGTCACGGGGGTCTGCTGGGGCCAATCCCATCCAGCGCAAGGCAGGAACAAATCTCAGGCAGGGTGCCAGCCTACCGCAGGGCACACATACACAGACACACCCACCCTAGGGACAATTTAGGATCGCCAATCCACCTAACCTGCATGTCTTTGGACTGTGGGAGGAAACCCAACACAGACACGGGGAGAACATGCAAACTCCACGGACCCGGGAAGCAAACCCGGGTCTCCTTACTGTGAGGCAGCAGCGCTACCACTGCGCCACCGTGCCACCTTAGTGTATTATCCATCCATCCATTATCTAACCCGCTATGTCCTAACTACAGGGTCACAGGGGTCTGCTGGAGCCAATCCCAGCCAAGTCAGGGCACAAGGCAGGAAACAAACCCTGGGCAGGGTGCCAGCCCACCACAGGGCACACATACACACACACTAGGGACAATTTAGGATCGCCAATGCACCTGACCTGCATGTCTTTGGACTGTGGGAGGAAACCCACACAGACACGGAGAGAACATGCAAACTCCGCACAGGGAGGACCCGGGAAGTGAACCCTGGTGTCCTTACTGTGAGGCAGTAGCGCTACCCACTGCGCCACCGTGCCGCCCCATTTCATAAACAATATCATAAATATGATAATGAAAATACATACAGTTTATTTCTCATTTTTATTTAAATTTACCTTTTTTAAAGTGTGCTACTAAATTAAATTTTTCACTACGCATCCATGTTAAAAAAAAATATTTTTATAATTATAATTATTATAATTAATAATTTATCAGTTTAATATTTGTTTTTGCTTTAAATATGTCAACCATATAATATCCATCCATCCATCATCCAACCCGCTATGTCCTAATTACAGGGTGACGGGGGTCTGCTGGAGCCAATCCCAGCCAACACAGGGCGCAAGGCAGGAAACAAACTCCGGGCAGGGTGCCAGCCCACCACAGGGCACACACACACCAAACACACTCATGGGACAATTTAAAATTGCCAGTGTACCTAACCTGCACGTCTTTGGACTGTGGGAGGAAACCCACGCAGACACGGGGAGAACATGAAAATTCCACGGACCCGGGAAGCAAACCTCCAGGTCTCCTTACTGTGAGGCAGCAGCGCTACCCACTGCGCCACCGTGCCGCCCTTGCTTGAAATGTCCAAATTTGAATTGATTACTCAGACATGACTGTAGTACTAGGGTGTTGTACCGTGTTAGCCATTATGGATGTGGTGAGAAGTCAAGCAGAATGAGCCCTTTTATTGGCTAACTAGGAAGACTACAATATGCAGGCTTTCAAGGCACCTCAGGCTCCTTCATTGGATCTCGCCTGACGAAGGGGCCCGAGTTGGGCAAGAAGATGCCATGGGAAACATGGAGTGGGCCAGTCTCCAGACTTAAACCCCACTGAGGTAGTTTGGGACGAAAGGAAGGAAACCTACAAGTGCAGCACATTTGTGAGAACTTCTGCAACAGTCTTGGGAAGATCTTTCTGGCGAATATGTGGTGCCCCTTATAGGAGGGATGGCACATTTGTGGGTTTGGCTGTTATATGAAGGTGGCTACTCTGATGAATCAAAAATCTGAATAACGTTTTGTACACTTCATGATTGCTTGGCTAATTTTTTTAATTGCCATTGTTTATTTGTTCTATGCCTTGATTTCATGGACCATTAAGACATTAGCGTGTTTCCATTTCCATAAAAACTGAAACTTTTGACCATTAGTGTAAATCTCACCTTTGACGTTACATGTTACAGTGTAAAGAGTACGCTACCTACAGTGAAAATGTCTGCCGGAGAAGCTTTTGCTACATCGCAAAGGAGCCGCTCTTAACTGGTTCAGCTCGCATCTAACTGGTAGACCCTTTTCAGTGACTTTAAATTCCACTTTTTCGTCTACGGCTCCTCTTAAATGTGGGATCCATTTTGGGTCCTGTTTCATCCTCTATATACCTTCACCCTATCGGAGCTCATTTTAGGAAATTTAACATTTCTTTTCACTGCTGTGCTGATGACACTCAGGTTTATATTCCCGTCTGCAACTCTGAAATGAATCAACGGCACAACCGTCTGTCTGAACTTTGATCCTGGATGGCTAATAATTTTCTTAATCTGAATCAAAATAAAATGGAGGAGCTTATAGAGGGTCCATCAGCTAAATCACCCAAATCGGTCTTGGACTTCTCGGCTCTTTCTCTGTCAAGTCCTCAATCTTGGTGTTATCTTTGACAGTAACCTCTCTCTTTTGAGTAGTCAAGAGTTGCTTTTTCCAGCTTCGTCTATTAGGTAAGATGGAGCCTTTTTTATCTTTTAGGGATCTTGAGAAAGCGACTCCTGCTTTTATCTTCTCTGACCTCGATTACTGCAACTCGCTGTACTCTGAGATTAGCAAATCCCTGATATGCAAGTTACTGTTGGTCCAGAATGCTGCCGCTTGCTTTCTGGTTGGGCCAAGAAAGTCCGATTCTGTTTCTCCAATTTTAGCTTCTTTACATTGGCTGCCTGTCAGTTTATGAATTGATTTTAAAATCTTGTTGCTAGTTTTTAAATCTTTACATGGGCTCAATCCTGCCTATGTATCTGAATTGTGTGTTTTACACCAGCCATCCAGAGTGCTGAGATCTTCTGGTCAGTTGTCTCCTGTTGTCTATCGTACCGAGTGTCAAACTAAGGGGGACAGACAGGACTTGTGCAGCCTCGCCTGTCGAACTCTTAATAATAATAATAATCATAATAATAATAATAATAATACATTTTAGTTATATTTACCTCGTCACATGAAGGAGTCGTCGACAATTCAAAACGAGATTAAAGACTCCTCTCTATTCACTTGCATTCTGTGACCTTCAATAATACTGATGGTGTCCTCATTGTGATTATGGAACATTACTTCTGGTTATTATTTATTGTATTTATGTTCATATATTTTATTTCTATTTATGTTATTTGTATGTTTTCTTTTATTCTATTACTGTAAAGCTCTTTGGACACAGCATTCCTATTTTGTTTTAGATGTGCTATAGAAGTCAAGTTGAGATTGACATCGCAGGTAGTTTTGGTTAAATCAGTTTACTGTCCAAGTCCCCGGTCGAGGCCACCAGTCACCTGAACTTCACAGCGTCTTTTTTTTTTTTTTTGTTCACATGTCCCACACTCCTCTTTAAAAATCTTACCTTGGCACTCCAATAAACATTGACAGCATTGTCCAGGTTGATATTCTGAGCGCAGAGTATCTCGCAGTGTCTCTGGAGCATCTCCAGTTGAAAGAGACTCGCGGCTGACAGGAGCTGAAAGAGAGAGGGCGGTGAGCACAGATACTTGATGGGCTGCAGACTACAGTTTCTCGTCTTTTGAAATGTTGCTTTTTATTGTTAAAAAGTCTTCTCAGTTATTAATATTCCCCATCTACAGTCATAGGAAAAAGTCTGGGAACCCCTCTTAATTCTTTGGATTTTTGTTTCTCATTGGCTGAGCTTTCAAAGTAGCAACTTCCTTTAAATATCTGACATGCCTTATGGAAACAGTAGGATTTCAGCAGTGACATTACGTTTATTGGATTAACAGAAAATATGCATCCTAACAAATTTAGACAGGTGCATAAATGTTGGCACCTCAACAGAGAGATGACATCAATGCTTAGTTGAGCCTCCTTTTCAAATCTAACAGCCTCTCAACACTGTCCTCCTATAGCCTGTGATGAGTGTCTGGATTCTGGATGGAGGTATTTCTGACCATTCTTCATACAAAATCTCTCCAGTTCAGTTCATTTTGATGGACAGCCTGCTTCAAATCATCCCATAGATTTTCCATGATATTCAAGTCAGTGGACTGTGACGGCCATTCCAGAACATTGTACTTCTCCCTCTGCATGAATGCCTTTGTAGATTTCAAACTGTGTTTTGGGTCATTGTCTTGTTGAAATATCCAACCCCTGCATGACTTCAACTTTGTGACTGATGCTTGAACATTATCCTGAAGAATTTGTTGATATTGGGTTGAATTCATCTGACCCTCGACTTTAACAAGGGCCCCAGTCACTGAACTAACCACACAGCCCCACAGCATTATGGGACCTCCACCAAATCTGACAGTTGGTAGCAGGTGTTTTTCTTGGAATGCGGTGTTCTTCTTCCACCATGCAAAGTGTTTTTTGTTCTGACCAAATAACTCAATTTGTGTCTCATCAGTCCAAAGCACTTTGTTCCAAAATGAACCTGGCTTGTCTAAATGAGCATTGGCATACAACAAGCGACTCTGTTTGTGGTGTGAGTGCAGAAAGGGCTTCTTTCTCATCACCCTGCCATTCAGATGTTCTTTGTGTAAATTGCACTGAATTGTAGAACGATGTACAGATACACCATCTGCAGCGAGATGTTCTCGCAGGTCTTTGGAGGTGATCTGTGGGTTGTCTGTAACCATTCTCACAATCCTGCTCATAAAGGAAGTAATTTTCCTTGTCAATACAAATTTGTGGTAAATTGCTTAGCAGGACAGCGTTACCATCCCTTCAAAGATTTTTTCTGTCGATATGCGTATGCTCCGTGTAGATGAACATCTATGTCATATGTGTTTTCGGTTGTTGTAGTGTGGACGGAGATAATTTTGTCAACTGTGTGATGATGCTAGTGTGGATGAATTTCATTTTCGTTTATTGTTTCATTTTTCATGAAATCAGAATAGGCGCACACACACACACACACACACACACACACACACTAGGGACAATTTGGGATCGCCAATGCACCTAACCTGCATGTCTTTGGACTGTGGGATGAAACCCACGCAGACACAACGCGAACATGCAAACTCCACGCAGGGAGGACCCGGGAAGCGAACCCAGGTCTTCTAACTGCAAGGCAGCAGCGCTACCACTGCACCACCATGCCGCCCGGTGCAGTAAACCTTTCTGTTTTATCTCTGCAGACCAGACACGGGAAAGTCTGCCGGACTCCGACAACGTCACTTTCGGTTCACACTTCTGGTTCCAGGCCACCCAATGAAGTCACTTCTGCTGACCTGCTTTAAAAGGCAAACAACCTCCACTTGTATTCAGTTGTGTGGTTGGACTCCACCTGCACACTGCAGCCTCACTCAGGTATACGGGTGGCGGCCCCAAACCTCTTTTTGGTGTCAGGGCCTCTTCATTTTACAATACATATTACCAGGTTTCAATTTACTGACAAGTACTGAAATATGGGAAACTTTGTTTAATCTATCAGTTTGACATCTAATGATAATCTGATTATTAATAAGAAGTTAGGGTTTTGTACGGCGTGATTTACCTCGAGGAGACTGGACACTGGCATCGTTATGGACTGAACTGCTCCACAGTACAGGTAAGTCATCATCAGCTGTAACATGGAAACAAGACTTTACTTAGCATTAACACTTAGAAAGAAAATGAGAAAAAAGAGCATATATACAGCGTGATAAACTAGCAGTGATCTTATATGTACAAGTATCTTTAATAAAATTTCACACAGTAGGACGACGTACTGTATAAGCATGGCAATGTGAATTTCCCCTTGGGATTAATAAAGTATCTATCTATCTATTATATAGTGCCTTTCATTATCTATCTATCTATCTATCTGTTATATAGTGACTTTCATATCTATCTATCTATCTATCTATCTATCTATCTATCTATCTATCTGTTATATAGTGACTTTCATTATCTATCTATCTATCTATCTGTTATATAGTGACTTTCATATCTATCTATCGATCTCTCTCTCTATCTATCTATCTATCTATTATATAGTGCCTTTCATATCTATCTATCTATTATATAGTGCCTTATCTATCTATCTATCTATCTATCTATCTATATAGTGTCTTTCCTATCTATCTATCAATTCATATGTGTGAATAAAAACAGAAGAGATGTTTTTCCACTACCAATTTTTTTAAACTGTTTGTTTGGTGATTATGAATTCAAGGACACTACCAGTCCAAGGATTGGAGTCAACCAGAAATTTCAATGATTTTGACAGAAACTGAGACCTTTTTAATCAAGATACCATTAAAATGTTTGAAAAATATAGCCAGGACTTTACTAGTGCGCATAATGACCATTACTGCTTGAAATTACTTATTTTTTAATTTATTATTCACATATGACTGCAAAACTCCATTAATAGCAGCAACAACACATTTTCAAACAAATGATGGAGAGCTCAAAGTGTTTTCTAAGATGAGGAAAGATAAAAATAAAATTAGGAAACACTTATTAACAAAGAATAAAGCACGGTCCAATGGCTGGGAGGACAGAAAAAAACAAAAACAAAAAAAACAAAATCTGCAGGGGTACCGAGGCCAGGAGACCACCCAGCCCCTACTAGACACTCTACCTGCCATCAATGATCTCAATCAGTCCTCACAGTCTTCAGCAATTCCTTCAGTGCCGTTATGGTCGACTCCCTTTAGCTTATTCTTAAGTGCTCAGGTTTACACGCTAATTATTATTACAGAAACCTTTCGACTTGCATTAGCACAGCTGAAACCTGTAATTCGCTTCACTTGTGTTGCAAGGTCCTGGCATTCCTAAAGTTCGGTTCTGGGTTCAAAAATGGCCAAAATAAAGGAGATTTCTCAAGAAACTCGTCAGTCTAACAGAATAGCAGGTGTCATCAGTGCTACTGGGAAAGGTGCTATATAAATAAAATGTATTATTATTAATTAATTCTATTAGAAATGTTTCTCTAATAACCCATTAGCATGTAAACAGGACTCTTTAGGGATAAGTTAAGGGAGTTGACCATTACGACACTGAAGAGATTGCTGCTGAAAATGGGGCTTTGCAGTCATATGTGAATAATAAATTATAAAGTATTAACAGCAATTATAAACAATACTAATGCCTTGACTATCTCTCTATTATAACAAAAAAATCTTGCGAGGGAGACGAGACGTGATCTTCTCAGAAGACAATTTGATGTCCCGCGAGAGACAACATTTAAAACAAGTTCACAGACACGCTTCATGTGCTCACAGCTCTTAAAGCAACGACAAGAGACAAGCAGAACACGCAGCTCGCCAGCAGCAACACGCCAGCAGATGATCCAACCGCTTCTCCTTATTGTGCGTTCAGCCCTCCTCCTTCACAACGCGAGCAGCAGAGACGCGAAGTGGCAAAAGGAAAGCTGCTGTACTGGCTTTGAAATGATCAACGCGCAGAGCGACAGACAGAACACGCAGCTCCCCTGCAGCAGCAAGACAGCAGGTGATCCAACCGCTTCTCCTTAGCGTGCGTTCAGCCCTCCCTCGTCACAACGCGAGCAGCGTTATACGTCCTGTGAGAAAGAGATTTAACCACACCACGGGCAGTATAGTTTTTACTGCAGTTTTAAAGTAAAAGTGAAAATAATGCATATGTAACAATTCCCATGAAGATAACACTCTCTTTAAATTTAAATTGTATATTCGTTAAACCAAACCCGGGGGTGGGCGAGCAAAGTGAGCAGGGGGCGGAGCTCCCTAGTACTTTTAAATCAATTTAATGGCACCATGATAAAAAAATGTATCAATCGTATCAATTTCTATCACAAAAATCTAAATTTAGGTCACCCCAAACTTTTAACCAGTACTGTATACAAAACCAAATTTGAAGAATCATGAAGTATGGGCCAAATGTTGGCAATGGCGGCCTGTGCTCCTCCACCCCTCCTATTAAAGAATCCAATGCCAGGGAAACTATGAGGCAGGACACATGGCAACCATGAGGTATGTTGTTGAGATCTGACGAGTGTTAGATTCACTCACTTGGGGTGCCAACAAGGTCAGTACCCCCGAGACACAGGCAGGCGCGGTTGCTCACGTCTTCTCCCTTCCATTATTTAGACCCCAAGACCACCGCGCAGAAGGAAACGGATGCGTTTATCACCAGCATTCTGAAAGCCCTGCTTCTTCTGCTCTGTGCTCCATGTAAGCACGCATCGAACCAGAAGATGGTGTTCATTAACTCGCTCACGTCTGGGAGTGAAAAGAGCTCCTCTGTAGAAGAGCTAAGAGCTGTGATAAATGCTGCTTTTTTCTTTCTGTTAGCAATGCAGAATATTCTTATTAAATGGAGTTATACCATAAAGGCACCCCAGCCCTGTGTTTGTGTTCTGATGCCCCACTACGCAATGTAAATCATGGAATGACACCATGAAAGATACTCTTTGACTACTTGAAAGATTGAACATTGAAAGATGCCGAGAAATGAGTTCACGCTTTTGCTTTCAGTCGACTAGATTAACGTAACGCACTCCTCTCAGGACCACCCAAAAAAGACATCAATCGATTACGACGAGTGCAGAATGGAGCTGCTAGAATCCTAACTAGGAAAAGAAAATCCGAACACATCACACCAGTCTTAGCGTCACTACACTGGTTACCTGTGTCATTCAGGATTGACTTTAAAATACTGCTTATGGTTTATAAAGCCTTAAATAATCTCACTCCATCTTATATTTCAGAAGGCCTCTCATCTTACACTTGAAATCGTAACCTTAGATCTTCAGATGAGGGTCTCCTTAGAATTCCAAGAGCTAAATTTAAAAGAAGTGGTGAGGCGGGTGGCCTTCTGCTGTTATGCACCTAAAATCTGGAATAGCCTGCCAACAGGAATTCACCAGTCTAGTACAGAAGAGCACTTTAAGAAACTGTTGAAAACACGTTACTGTAACATGGCCTTCTCATTACTTCATTTTAGTTTAATCCTGATGCTCTACATATTCAATTAATTATCATTATTATTCATGGTGGCTCCAAAATACTACTTTCTCTTCTGTTCTTTTTCTGGTTTTCTGTGGTGGCGTCCTGCACCAGCCCCACCAGATCAAAGCACCGTGATGTCCCTCCATTGATGGAATAAAGGCCAGAAGTCCACGTGACCGCCATCATCAAGTCCTTCCTTAAGAACCCTGAATACGATGAGGACTGACTGAGGTCATCGATGAGAGGCAGACTGCCTAGAGGGTGCTGGGTGGTCTCGTGGCCTCTGAACCCCTGCAGATTTTATTTTTTCTCTCCAGCGTCCTCCCTGGCCATCGGACCTTACATTTATTCGATGTTCATTAGTGTTCTCTTACTTTGTCTTTTTTTTCTCTTTCTTCATCATGTAAAGCACTTTGAGCTCCACTATTTGTATGAAAATGTACAATAGAAATAAATGTTGTTGTTGTAGTTCAATGAGCAAATGTCGACTTCCATCAGAATAAAAGATATTTTAACATTTTTAAATGCACAAAATGTTTCTTTCCTGTAAATTGATTTAGAGTGACAGATACACAAATGCAATTATATTTTTATGTACTTCCTTAAACACGCGACAATGGTTACCAATGTAGTTACCTGAAATGTCTTGTATGAAGTTTCACTGATTTGGATGCACCGTCCAGCCTGATTCTCATCAGTTTCGCTGTAGTTTATCAGGGATTTGAACCTTAAACAGTAACAACAAGACACTACGTGGTTAGTGTGTATTGCTACTGCCCCGGGCTCGTTGATTGTTACAGTTCTACGTAAGCGTTACCAGTTTCTAGAAACCGGATCTTCAGTTCACTTTCTAGGAAAATTACAAAATGGAAAGACTACTTAAAGCTGGTTAATGACATTTCATCTCATTTTCAACTGAAATTCCCATTTAGAATATCCATATATATCTCCATCCATCCGTCCATTATCCAACCCGCTATATCCTAACTACAGGGTCATGGGGTTCTGCTGGAGCCAATCCCAGCCAACACAGGGCGCAAGGCAGGAAACAAACACCGGGCAGGGTGCCAGCCCACCGCAGGGCACACACACACATACCCACACACCAAGGGCAATTTAGAATTGCCAAAGCACCTAACCTGCATGTCTTTGGACTGTGGGAGGAAACCGGAGCACCCGGAGTATGTATGTATGTGTATATATATATATATATATATATATATATATATATATATATATATATTTTTTTTTAAGATGCTAAATGATGATAATAAAAAAAAAATTCTGATAGAACTCAAAAAATTAAAGTAGATGCTTTGCAGAGGAGTGCTTACCTGTTAGAAGCTGTGATCAGAAGCACTTTGTGCCCATAGAAAGGTTTTCCTTCTATTATGAAGGTAATGTCTGACATTTCTGGGTTGTTCAGAAAATGGGGATCTAGATTAAAGAGAAAAATATCTAAGAAAACACAGACTTCCATTTTGAGTCAAACTGACAGGCAAATATAAGCTGAGTTCTGATGAGTCATTGAAGTACGTCTACAGAAATAACCCTGCACAGCTACCGTCTGACAGATGTTCTTAAACAGAAAATAACACATAAAAAGGCTTCAATCTCAATCTGTCTCCATAGTACCAAACTCTAATTTGAGTAGGCTGAAAATGATTATGGGATAGATAGATAGATAGATAGATAGATAGATAGATAGATAGATAGATAGATAGATAGATAGATAGATAGATAGATAGATAGATAGGAAAGGCACTATATAATAGATAGATAGATAGATAGATAGATAGGAAAAATGAAAGGCACTATATAATAGATAGATAGATAGATAGATAGGAAAGGCACTATATAATAGATAGATAGATAGATAGATAGATAGATAGATAGATAGATAGATAGATAGATAGATAGATAGATAGATAGGAAAGGCACTATATAATAGATAGATAGATAGATAGATATGAAAGGCACTATATAATAGATAGATAGATAGAAATGAAAGGCACTATATAATAGATAGATAGATAGATAGATAGATAGATAGATAGATAGATAGATAGATAGATAGAAAATGAAAGGCACTATATGATAGATAGATAGATAGATAGATAGATAGATAGATAGATAGATAGATAGCACTATATAGATAGGAAAGGCACTATATAATAGATAGATAGATAGAAATGAAAGGCACTATATAATAGATAGATAGATAGATAGATAGATAGATAGATAGATAGATAGATAGATAGATAGATAGATAGATAGATAGATAGAAAATGAAAGGCACTATATGAAAGATAGATAGATAGATAGATAGATAGATAGATAGATAGATAGATAGATAGATAGATAGATAGGAGTGAAAGGCACTATATGATGATAGATAGATAGATAGATAGATAGATAGATAGATAGATAGTTAGATAGATAGATGACAGATGGATATTAAAGGCACTATATGATTTGTCTTCTTTCTCTCCCACTTTACTACCTCCAGGAGGTCCAGAGTGTGTCCCATAACTCAGCCTGCCCTTTTAATTAGCCTGTTGATTTGATGAGCCTCTCCTGAAGTGATGTTACCAGCCCAGCACACCACAGCATTAACCATACTGCCCATCATAGTGTTGTAAAAGACGTGAAGGGTGTAATTTCCCACATACGGGAATACAGTCTGCTAAGGAAGAAGAGCCTGCTTGCCCTTTCTTCATTAGTTCCTCTGCGTTATGAGACTAGTGCAACCTGTCATTAATGTGAATCCCCCAGGTACTTGTAGGGGTGGACCACCTCTACATCCACTCCCTGAATTGTGACCGGACAGAGAGGCTCTTTGGTGAGGCAAAGTCAATAAGTCGTTCCTTGTTTTTTGATGTTAAGATGTTCTCTTTGCACCAAGTTCTCCCCTTTACTCCTCTCCTTTTTGTCTCGTCCCCCTTATCAATACATCCTCATAAGTGCAGAATCACCTGAGAATTTCTGCAAGTAACAAGACCTGCTCTCATATGAATAGTCTGAGGTGTACAGAGTGAAGAGCAAGGCAGACAGCCTGTTCCTTTTGGTGCTCCTGTGTTACTCACATCCATATCAGAAACACAGTCTTGGTTTTAGTATTTAATACTGCTACAAATCTGAATTAAAGTTTTGTTTTACTATTACAAAAATGCTAATTTAGAACACAACTCACTTAATGCAGCATGGTGTATTTAAGAAATAAGGCAACTGCCCAGACTTTATATTTTGATAATATGAAAAAGCATAAATACAGTACCTAGCTGGGCTGGAAGTGTCTTCTTGATTTCAGGAATTGTGGGTAGAGGACTATTGCCATAACAATGGCAAAAGATGGAGGCCAACTGCTTGTTAATTTCATCATTCTGCTTAAATACAAACAAGGAAAAAATGATTATTGATTATAGCTATAATAAAGACATTTAAAAATCTTTATAACTGGTTAGGCACAGGATGAGCCACTCGGTATGGCAAATAAATTTCTGTTGATATTAAGTGTCTTGTACCCCCATTGTCTTGCTCAAAAAGTTATCTTAACTCTTTGAGGGCTGAATATTTTTTCCAAAAAACTCTGTTTTCTGAAAAGCACACAATGCATTGGTTTCACACATAAATCAACACGAAACGTCTGTCGCTACGTGCTGTGGCTGCTGTTGGCGCCTGTTCGGCATCTCTGGCAGCAGTGACTGCACAGGGGCAACTCGATGGCCAGCAGGAATGCATGGCAGGTCGACTACCTCTCTGTTTTTGCACAGCAGGTGGGCTACGGTGGCAGTCACAGTGTGACACAATATGGTTTGTATTTCTTGTCATTATAATTTGTGGTCCTTCTAGGCGAATGCTGCTGTAAGCATATCAGCTAAACGAACATGTCCAACACCACGACCAGCTGGGAGCCAACAGGCTGATGCTGGTACCTCACTTTTGTTTTCAATATTCATCTCCTGATCAAACTCGGAGTCTGAAAAGTCAGAGTGCGATTCGGTAATAATACGTAACACGTCCATGGAGTATTTTGCTTCGCATATTCACTTTGGTCTCGCCAGATGTTGATGCCATTTCAGAGGATGTTTGCTCTTCACTACTCATGAGGTCAAATCAACAAAGCTTCGTAACTTTCCTTTAAGCAAAGAGAGCCAAACTAAGAAGTAAGGGCGAATTTTGTTGCAGTTTACAGCCGATTACCGTCCTTTACCCCTGAATTTCGACAAAAGTCAACATCAGACCTGAAAGAGTTAATAGATAGAATCCACCATACTTACACTGCTAATAATTTTCAACACTTTCATAATGTGGGTGGCATGGTGGCACAGTGGTAGCGCTGCTGCCTCACTGTAAAGAGATCAGGGTTTGCACTCCGGGTTCTGCCAGCGTGGAGTTTGCATGTTCTCCCTGTGTCTGCGTGGGTTTCCTCCCATAGTCCAAAGACATGAGGGTTAGGTGGACTGGCAATACTAAAGTGTGTGTGTTCACCCTATGATGGACTGGCACCCTGTCCAGGGTTTGTTCTTGTCTTGTGCCCTATGCTAGCTGGGTTAGACTCCAGCAGATCTCTGCGACACTGTTCAGGAATAAACGGGTTTAGAAAATGACTGACTGACCGACCGACCGACTTTAATGGAGGTTGTTGTTTTAAAATATTTTCTTTTTTTTGCATAACTATACAGTGGTGTGAAAAACTATTTGCCCCCTTCCTGATTTCTTATTCTTTTGCATGTTTGTCACACAAAATGTTTCTGATCATCAAACACATTTAACCATTAGTCAAATATAACACAAGTAAACACAAAATGCAGTTTTTAAATGATGGTTTTATTATTTAGGGAGAAAAAATCCAAACCTACATGGCCCTGTGTGAAAAGTAATTGCCCCTTGTTCAAAAATCACCTAACTGTGGTGTATCACACCTGAGTTCAATTTCCGTAGCCCCCCAGGCCTGATTACTGCCACACCTGTTTCAATCAAGAAATCACTTCAATAGGAGCTGCCTGACACAGAGAAGTAGACCAAAAGCACCTGAAAAGCTAGACATCATGCCAAGATCCAAAGAAATTCAGGAACAAATGAAAACAGAAGTCATTGAGATCTATCAGTCTGGTAAAGGTTATAAAGCCATTTCTAAAGCTTTGGGACTCCAGCGAACCACAGTGAGAGCCATTATCCACAAATGGCAAAAACATGGAACAGTGGTGAACCTTCCCAGGAGTGGCCGGCCGACCAAAATTACCCCAAGAGCACAGAGACGACTCATCCGAGAGGTCACAAAAGACCCCAGGACAACGTCTAAAGAACTGCAGGCCTCACTTGCCTCAATTAGGGTCAGTGTTCACGACTCCACCATAAGAAAGAGACTGGGCAAAACGGCCTGCATGGCAGATTTCCAAGACGCAAACCACTGTTAAGAAAAAGAACATTAGGGCTCGTCTCAATTTTGCTAAGAAACATCTCAATGATTGCCAAGACTTTTGGGAAAATACCTTGTGGACTGAAGAGACAAAAGTTGAACTTTTTGGAAGGCAAATGTCCCGTTACATCTGGCGTAAAAGGAACACAGCATTTCAGAAAAGAACATCATACCAACAGTAAAATATGGTGGTGGTAGTGTGATGGTCTGGGGTTGTTTTGCTGCTTCAGGACCTGGAAGGCTTGCTGTGATAAATGGAACCATGAATTCTACTGTCTACCAAAAATCCTGAAGGAGAATGTCCGCCATCTGTTCGTCAACTCAAGCTGAAGCGATCTTGGGTGCTGCAACAGGACAATGACCCAAAACACACCAGCAAATCCACCTCTGAATGGCTGAAGAAAAACAAAATGAAGACTTTGGAGTGGCCTAGTCAAAGTCCTGACCTGAATCCAATTGAGATGCTATGGCATGACCTTAAATAGGTGGTTCATGCTAGAAAACCCTCAAATAAAGCTGAATTACAACAATTCTGCAAAGATGAGTGGGCCAAAATTCCTCCAGAGCTGTAAAAGACTCATTGCAAGTTATCGCAAACGCTTGATTGCAGTTATTGCTGCTAAGGGTGGCCCAACCAGTTATTAGGTTCAGGGGGCAATTACTTTTTTACACAGGGCCATGTAGGTTTGGATTTTTTTATTCTCCCTAAATAATAAAAACCATCATTTAAAAACTGCATTTTGTTTTTACTTGTGTTATATTTGACTAATGGTTAAATGTGTTTGATGATCAGAAACATTTTGTGTGACAAACATGCAAAAGAATAAGAAATCAGGAAGGGGGCAAATAGTTTTTCACACCACTGCATGTACTGCTTAATTATTTGCATCATCACGGTATTACCTTGTTAAGCTTTATCTGTTGAATAAATATTTATTTGTGAAGTGACACATTTGCTTTTGAAAAAAAAAAAAAAACAATATCAGAGAATTCAACATTAATATCTAAAATCTCAAGGAGGACTTTAACACGAGCAACAACTCCCTATAATTTTAAAGGGTAACAGTCACAATTTTCTATATTTAATTAATGAAAAGTATTCTTTTCAAATAACACGTCTGAAGAAGTCGCGGTGATAAACAATGCAGATGAAACTGGCAAAAAAAAAAAAACAAACAGACTAGTGACATCATTGATCCTCTGACTCCACCCCCTTCAAATTAAACTCAATCAAAACTGGCACAGCTGCCCAGTTCTAATGTCAATCAGAGTGTGTCAGTGTGAAATGCAACTTACAGACAAAGCAGATAAAAGTGCTCATCCTCTACCTTTATCTTATTATTTCATACATTTGCACTCATGAATGGAACAGAAGAAGGTGAACACAGAGTTACTGCATAACAATCACTCACACATTGCCTCACATGTGCATCATTAGGCTCTCCTAAGACATGTGGTACCACCTCAGGACAAGACGAGGTTCTGCCACCAACAGTCTTGTCCCCATTCTACCGCACAGTGATGAGAAACCTGTCCCCTGAGGGCAATGGAGCCAGAGAAGCCACGTCCCCTCCATCATCTGGCTGATATAAAAGGGAGACGTCCCCAGAAGCTGGCATCTCATTTGGACCTGACAGGCGAACTGTCAGGAATGGCTGCAGACTGAAGCTGAGCTGTCTGCATGTGCCGTCGCCCACCTGTTACGTTCTTGTCAGTTTTGGTTTGAAATTAAACAGGGTGGGCCTGATTGGCACACAAATATTTTAGAACTCGTCTTGCCTTCTCATTGCCCCCCCAACATATTTTTGGGCATAGTGAATTTGGTGAATACAATGGAAAACAAGTTTCCACACTATAAGGACATACAGTGGTGTGAAAAACTATTTGCCCCCTTCCTGATTTCTTCTTCTTTTGCATGTTTGTCACACAAAATGTTTCTGATCATTAAACACATTTAACCATTAGTCAAATATAACACAAGTAAACACAAAATGCAGTTTTTAAATGATGATTTTTATTATTTAGGGAGGAAAAAAAATCCAAACCTACATGGCCCTGTGTGAAAAAGTAATTGCCCCCTGAACCTAATAACTGGTTGGGCCACCCTTAGCAGCAATAACTGCAATCAAGCGTTTGCGATAACTTGCAATGAGTCTTTTACAGCTCTGGAGGAATTTTGCCCACTCATCTTTGCAGAATTGTTGTAATTCAGCTTTATTTGAGGGTTTTCTAGCATGAACCGCCTTTTTAAGGTCATGCCATAGCATCTCAATTGGATTCAGGTCAGGACTTTGACTAGGCCACTCCAAAGTCTTCATTTTGTTTTTCTTCAGCCATTCAGAGGTGGATTTGCTGGTGTGTTTTGGGTCATTGTCCTGTTGCAGCACCCAAGATCGCTTCAGCTTGAGTTGACGAACAGATGGCCGGACATTCTCCTTCAGGATTTTTGGTAGACAGTAGAATTCATGGTTCCATCTATCACAGCAAGCCTTCCAGGTCCTGAAGCAGCAAAACAACCCCAGACCATCACACTACCACCTCCATATTTTACTGTTGGTATGATGTTCTTTTCTGAAATGCTGTGTTCCTTTTACGCCAGATGTAACGGGACATTTGCCTTCCAAAAGTTCAACTTTTGTCTCATCAGTCCACAAGGTATTTTCCCAAAAGTCTTGGCAATCATTGAGATGTTTCTTAGCAAAATTGAGACGAGCCCCAATGTTCTTTTTTCTTAACAGTGGTTTGCATCTTGGAAATCTGCCATGCAGGCCGTTTTTGCCCAGTCTCTTTCTTATGGTGGAGTCGTGAACACTGACCTTAATTGAGGCAAGTGAGGCCTGCAGTTCTTTAGACGTTGTCCTGGGGTCTTTGTGACCTCTCGGATGAGTCGTCTCTGCGCTCTTGGGGTAATTTTGGTCGGCCGGCCACTCCTGGGAAGGTTCACCACTGTTCCATGTTTTTGCCATTTGTGGATAATGGCTCTCACTGTGGTTCGCTGGAGTCCCAAAGCTTTAGAAATGGCTTTATAACCTTTACCAGACTGATAGATCTCAATTACTTCTGTTCTCATTTGTTCCTGAATTTCTTTGGATCTTGGCATGATGTCTAGCTTTTGAGGTGCTTTTGGTCTACTTCTCTGTGTCAGGCAGCTCCTATTGAAGTGATTTCTTGATTGAAACAGGTGTGGCAGTAATCAGGCCTGGGGTGGCTATGGAAATTGAACTCAGGTGTGATACACCACAGTTAGGTGATTTTTTAACAAGGGGCAATTACTTTTCACACAGGGCCATGTAGGTTTGGATTTTTTTTCTCCCTAAATAATAAAAACCATCATTTAAAAACTGCATTTTGTGTTTACTTGTGTTATATTTGACTAATGGTTAAATGTGTTTGATGATCAGAAACATTTTGTGTGACAAACATGCAAAAGAATAAGAAATCAGGAAGGGGGCAAATAGTTTTTCACACCACTGCATAACATATCTTTTAATGGAGCAAATGGAGACAAAGGGCAATACGTTCAGGTTTTAGCAGTATTCTTTAAACACTAATAACTAAGAACATTTTATGAAACTGTAAAACTGCGAAACAGCAAACCTTGCTACTTCTCATTATGTTGAACATGAGGGGAAGGCCTTCAGTGATCAGCTCTTCACAGTAATCTTCTTCCTTTATGGTGTCAAACTCGCGCAGAAGACTGAGTGTAACAGAGGTCTGTGACTGCTGATGGGACGTCCTCAGTGACTCGATCCACACGTGCAGCTTCCAGGGCACCCCTAGAGTTGGAAAACTGACTATCAAAACGGCAGCTCTGACAACAGGAAGGAAGGTTTATCCTTCAGTAGCTAAAATGATCTTGCAAAAGCGGACTCAAATTTAAATGGTTTGGGAAAGCACATATGCCATAAATGTACAGGCACAATTTGCAGCTTTCTGTTTTAATTATATTTTCTGTAGTATTAGGGTGGTGTACCGTGTTAGCCATTATGAATGTAGAGAAAAGCCAAGCAAAATGACCCCTTTTATCGGCTAACTAAAAAGATTACAATATGCAAACTTTTGAGGCAATTCAGGCCCCTTCTTCAGGGGAGATGTAATTATCTTATATAATCTAATGTTTACATCTCGCCTGAAGAAGGGGCCTGAATTGCCTCAAAAGTTTGCATATTGTAATCTTTTTAGTTAGCCGATAAAAGGGGTCATTTTGCTTGGCTTTTCTCTAAAATTATACTTTCCAAATACTAAAGTTGCATTACAATAAAATACACTTTTTGATCAGCTGGACATGTTGTAAACACAGTGGAACCTTGGACTGCGAGTGTTTTGCAAGACGAGTTAATAAGTTTTAACTTGATAAACGAGCGAGGTCTTGCAATCCCAGTAGTACGTATACGGTTTGTCCGCCGAGCGTCACGTGATCACAACTGAGCCGAAGGTTCTTCTCTCTCTCTCTCGCTGCGGGATTGTGGGTCATCGTCTCCCATTCTCGGTCTCAGTCGGCGTGCCTCACTCATATAGGCAACGTCCGTACGAGCGTATACTGTTCACTACAGCACTGTGACCAGGAGTGTGTGTTGTAACGTGCGAGTCCATGTCTTGCACCCCAAAGCACGAGGCTGAGTCTCAGTTCTGTCGCAACACCAGCTTTTGTTCAGCTTGAAACAGGAACAGCGCGGTTGGTTATTGTAGCGGGATCTGCCGCTCTCCGATACACAGACACAGCAGTCATGGGTCTTGGCCGGCTTAGTGGCCAAGTAATACTGTGCCCTGTGCATTTATCATGTTCCTTGCATCACCCATCAATGGCAGGTGCTTATAGCATGTCCACAATCTTTTCGGATTCGCTTTTACGGCGAACTGCTACAGCGCTGGGAGCCTGCGGTTGCTTCGGGACGCTCTGCCACGTGTTGTCCCGTTGGGTGGAATCCCAAAAGAGTTTAGAAACCTTACAGTGCGTAAAGAATTTTTAAAATTGTGTGTCTAAGTGCAGTGTCACTTCAGGTAAAAGCAACTGTCATTGGAGAGGCTCCTTGTTAACGTCGCAAAAAAAGAAGAAGATTCCAGTGAGCCAACAGATAGCGGGGATTGATTCCGTTAGTCAGAGTGAAAGGCGTTAAACACAATAAACCTCCTCCTCATCCTCCTCTCTCGTCTCCCTCGCACCGGCCACGACTCTTTTCAAAGGTAAAGTGCAGTTTCATTTGTTTTATGTATTTTTACTTTATAATCATTTCTGTATGAATAGGTTTGGGTTGTGTAACGAATCATCTGAGTTTCCATTATTTCTTATGGGGAAATTCGCTTTGATATACGAGTGCTTTGGATTGCGAGAACGTTTCCCGGAACGAACTACGCTCGCAGTCCAAGGTTCCACTGTATCGCTTTGACTTTCTACAAATTCAAATGACAATCAGTCTGATAATCTGTCTGCCTAATCCAGCACCGGGGAACAAAAATGTTCATCAAAATCTCACTAAATGGCTCTCACCCAAAACAAGGAAGAATTTATTATATCAAAAGAATTGGACATTAAACGGTAATATTAATGAATGATGCTCTACAAGACGATCTCAATAAACAGAAACAACAACAACAACATTTATTTACACTGTGTGCACAATTATTAGGCAAGTGAGTATTTTGACCATATCATCATTTTTAAAGCGTATATTCCAACTCCAAGCTGTATTAACTTGAATGCTTATTGGATTTAAGCACGTCAGGTGATGTGTATTTGTGTAATGAGGGAGGGTGTGGCCTAAGGAGATCAACACCCTATATCAAGGTGTGCAGAATTATTAGGCAGCTAGTTTTCCTCAGGCAAAATGGGCCAAAAAAGAGATTTAACTGACTCTGAAAAGTCAAAAATTGTAAAAAGTCTTTCAGAGGGATGCAGCACTTTTGGAATTGCTAAGATATTGGTGTGTGATCACAGAACCATCAAACATTTTGTTGCAAATAGTCAACAGGGTCGCAAGAAACGTGTTGAGAACAAAAGACGCAAATTAGCTGCCAAAGATTTGAGAAGAATCAAACGTGAAGCTACCAGGAACCCATTATCCTCCAGTACTTTCATATTCCAGAGCTGCAACCTACCTGGAGTGCCCAGAAGTACAAGGTGTTCAGTGCTCAAAGACATGGCCAAGGTAAGGAGGGCTGAAACCCAACCACCACTGAACAAGAAACATGTTGAAACGTCAAAACTGGGCCAAGAAACATCTGAAGACAGATTTTTTTCAAAGGTTTTATGGACCGATGAGATGAGAGTGACTCTTGATGGACCAGATGGATGGACCTGTGGATCAGTAATGGCACAGAGCTCCACTCCAACGTGGAGGTGGGGTACTGGTATGAGCTGGTATTTTTAAAGATGAGCTAGTTGGACCTTTTGCATTGAAGATGAACTCAAAATCAACTCCCAAACCTACTGCCAGTTTTTCGAAGACACTTTCTTCAAACAGTGATACAGGAAAAAGACCATGATTTTTATGCAGGCCAATGCTCCATCACTTGCATCGAAGTTCTCCACTGCGTGGCCAGCCAGTAAAGGCCTTAAAGATGAAGGAATAATGACATGGCCCCCCTTCCTCATCTGACCTAAACCCTATCGAGAACTTGTGGGCACTTCTTAAACGCTAGATTTACGGGGGAGAAAAACAATACATCTCTCTGAAGAGTGTCTGGGAGGCTGTAGTCACTGCTCCACAAAAAGCTGATCGTCAACAGATCAAGAAACTGACAGACTCCATGAATGGAAAGGCTTAGGACTGTTATTGGAAAGAAGGGTGGCTATATTGGTCATTGATTGATTGATTTTTTTTGAAATGTCAAATGTTTTTTGAGGTGTTTGTTTATTATTCTCACTATAACAGATGAAAAGAAACAAGTGAGATGGGAAAATTTTCATTTTTCCTTTAGTTGCATAATAAATCTGCACACTAATAGTTGCCTAATAATTGTGCGCACATATGTATTCCCCTGATGATGTTCACACTCACATTTCCGTTGTGAAACATTCAGGTTTCAGGTTTATTAACATTTTGGATTGACTGATAGCACTGTGTTTGTTCCATATTAAAATTAATCCTCAAAAATACAATTTGCCTAATAATTGTGCACACAGTGTATATAGCACATTTTCATACAAACAGTAGCTCAAAGTGCTTTACATAATAAAAGAACAGAAAAATAAAAGACACAATAAGAAAAACAAAATAAATCAACATTAATTAACATCGAATAAGAGTAAGGTCGAATGGCCAGGGGGGATAGAAAAAAACAAAAAAACTCCAGACGGCTGGAGAAAAAATAAAAATAAATAAATAAATAAACGTTCCCTACCTAAAGCTCGAAGCTCCATAGTGACGTCTAGATAGCCATGTTCTGCGCTGTAGTAAGTGGCTTCTTGCAGGGCCTTCATGCGGGCTTTGCACAGCTTCAGCTGGCCTTCACTGGGGCTAACAGGCCGGCAGACCAGCAGCTCGGCTTCCACCCCTTCAGCCAGAATTTCCTCCAGGGATAAAACATCTCCTTTTAACTGCTGAGGCTGGCTTAACAGTTTCCTCAGCACATTCCTGTAGGTAGGTAAGCAGTATTTTGGAGGAAGAAAAGATACACACCGGGCACTTTATACATTAACAGTGCTGTTTGTTATCATTATGATTAATATCTATCCATTATCCAACCCGCTATATCCTAACTACAGGGTCACGGGGGTCTGCTGGAGCCAATCCCAGCCAGCACAGGGCGCAAGGCAGGAAACAAACCCCGGGGAGGGTGCCGGCCCACTGCAGGGCACACACACACACACCGAGCACACACTAGTAGGGACAATTTAGGATCGCCAATGCACCTAACCTGCATGTCTTTGGACTGTGGGAGGAAACCCAACACAGACACGGGGAGAACATGCAGACTTCACGCAGGGAGGTCCAGGAAGGGAACCCAGATGGGTCTCCTAATTGTGAGGCGGCAGCGCTACCCACTGCACCACTGTGCCACCCCTCTTACAATAACCAGCTATTACCAATTTTAAAAAAAAGTCTTTTTTACATGTACTTCAATTAAAGTGCAGTCCTTTACCTGCATCAATTAGCTCTGCAGACCCGTATATGCTTCCCAGTAAAGTCATCCATTACACCCGTTTACCTGTGTCCATGGGCTGCGGCGTGACTAAAACAGTTCATTTCTTCATAAAGAGACGATGTTAGGCCACTGCCATCATGCATTTTCAGCAAAGGGTCAGCCCCTCGAGATAGGAGAAGATTCACCACTTCATAGTTACCTGCGAGGAACAGATATATGAACCTTAAATGTTTAAATTCTAAAGCTTTCAACAAAAAATTAGATATAACCTTGTATGAAAGTAATTGCAATCAAGAGCGGGCAACAGTTGTATAGAGGGTAGAAACTTGGGTGAGGTCTTTCTTTTGACATAACATCGCTAGATCTTAGAAAAACAGACAGGCACAAAATGTTCAATGTTCAGAGTAGTCTTGTGACTGAGGAGGAGAGTGGGCATCCCAGCCGGATCGGAGGATGATTCATTACCTGGATGGGAGGCCAATGCGATGACGCAAGCAAATTGTCCAGCAGGGTGAGGAAATAAATTTGTACCTGGCCGGTATGATTTAATGGACAAACCGAGCATCGGGAGTTGTTCCATCCCCCATACAACAGGTGGCAATGGCCCTCGTATGGTAGCCCAGTCAGGACACCTGCAGGGGTGCTTGGGACTTGAAGTCCCTGGGTATCAACAGAGGGCAATGTCAGGGGAGGACCATCCTACTTTTTCTGTGGCCCTTTTTCTATTTGTTGAGGACAAAGTGTGACACCAGAAGCATTCCTAGATTCAATCTAAAAGGAGTCCGCTGCCTCACATCAGGGAGTCACAGTCAGGGGGGCAGCGGGCAACACTCAGAGGAGGTAGAAAAGTGGAAGAATTGTATATTTTGTGTATTATTGTCTTGTCATTGGAAGGAGGATTGTGAAGAGGTGCTGTTGAAAGAAAAAATATCTTTTATATTATTCTAAATTGTGTGTTACTAGTGGGCTTCGCCCCCTGCTCGCTTCGCTCTCCAACCCCCCGGCCATCCACGTCTCTGCTGCACTCATAGGTGGATTTCACTGTCTCCAAACATCAAATCTTTAATTCTCACGGATACACCTCTTCATTGAGAAGAAACACCACTTTTCCATGATGGCAACACGAATTAGACGATCTACAAGTCTTAAAGTTTAAAAAGCTAAACAATATCTACGTACTTCTATCATATCACCTATGTCCGTATATTCAATCTCTTTTCACTTTTACCTTTTCATCGATATCTCATTCAATTTTGATTCCATGTTTGGAATTACATCGAGACAACGCAATGTATAACTGCCCGTGAGTGAATATCGTTTCTTTCTCTCTACATGAACTGTCTCTGACAATAGCATTCACACAAATGTGAAACGATTGGATTGTGTGCGTGGATATGTAGGCATAAAGTCTTGTCTTGAGGGGCTTGAAATTTTCTCTCGCTGGATTTCACTTTCACCAAACCTCCTTATGAGAAGGATTTAGGAGTCATAGTGGACTCTAAGCTATCAACTTCCAAACAGTGTTCAGAAGCCATTAAGAAGGCTAACAGAATGTCAGGTTATATAGCGCCTTGATGTGTGGAGTGCAAGTCACAGGAGGTTCTGCTCAACCTTTATAATGCACTGGTGAGGCCTCATCTGGAGTACTGAGTGTGGTTTTGGTCTCCAGGCTACAAAAAGGACATAGCAGCACTAGAAAAGGTCCAGAGAAGAGCGACTAGGCTGATTGAGGGCTACAGGGGTTGAATTATGAGGGAAAATTAAAAGAGCTGAGGCTTTACAGTTTAAGCAAAAGAAGATTAAGAGGTGACCTGATTGAAGTGTTTAAAATTATGAAGGGAATTAGTCCAGTGGATCGAGACTTGTATTTTAAAATGAGCTCATCAAGAACACGGGGACACAGTTGGAAACTTGTTAAGGGTAAATTTCGCACAAACATTAGGAAGTTTTTCTTTACACAAAGAACGATAGACACTTGGAATAAGCGACCAAGTAGTGTGGTAGACAGTAAGACGTTAGGGACTTTCAAAACTCGACTTGATGTTTTCTTGGAGGAAATAAGTGGATAGGACTGGCGAGCTTTGTTAGGCTGAATGGCCTGTTCTCGTCTAGATTGTTCTAATGTTCTAGTGTTCAAACAACACATTTTTTAATTCTCGCAGATACGCCTCGTCATTGAGAAGAAACACCACTTTTCCATGATGGCAACACGAATTAGACGATCTACAAGTCTCCGACTTAAAGTTTAAATCCGAACAATATATTCGATCTCTTTTCGCTGTTCTGTTATTTCAGTGAGTAATAATTTCCGTTTGTTTGTGCTAATGCGGCCTTTATTATCATTACTTTCCAATTTTAGTACTTTCATTATCTCTAATCTGCTCTTGCATGTGCATCACACCAACGTTTTTAAACTTCTTTACGACGTTCTACTTTGTCATCTACTCTTTGTCTTTTATTTCCGGTCCTGGTCCATGTTTAAAGCTCTTGGCACAAAGTCTCGTCTCGCGGGACGTGAAAGTATCTCTCTGAAAAATGTCACATCTCGTCCCAGGCTAAAAAGTCACATCTCGTCCCAGGATTGTTTTTTATATAATAGAGAGAAATTAGTGTCTTGGGTTTGGGACTCAATGGCATCCCCTTTTGGTCACACCATGCAACATTTCCCATCCATCAAACAGTGAATCTAGTGACTTCCTACATTGAATACAATATTCTCCTCCTCCCAAAAACTGACCAACTCCACTGGTGGGTGTTAACAGACTACATTTTTGAAATATTAGAAAATAAATGTTTTTTTTTTAATTGACATCTATGCCTAACTATTTCTTTAACACTTTGTAAAGCACTTTGAGCTACATCCTGCGTATGAAAATGTGCTACAGAAATAAATGCTGTTGTCTTCAATGATTCAGGACTCAAGTCACTCCAGCCATTCCTGTTTCCTGCTTTTTCTTTTATCTCCAGTCGAGGTCTGTGTGTTTAGAACATGTGGAATTTCTATCACTTCTCTCCTCCTCCATCGCCCACTGTATACCTCTGCAGTTTACATATTCCCTAAATCCAAACATGTATCCTCTCTCTGTAGCTTGCTGCACAAAACTTCCTATCTCTTTCCATGGTCTGATGATCTTCTTTCCCATACAGCAGTGTGCTGGAATTCTATATTCAGAAGTGTAAAAAATTCATCCAAAAACTTCATTTACTAGTACGTCCAGTTTGACATTACACATAAATTGTATATCATGCCTCGCAAGCACCACTTAAATGGCTTGGCTCCAGACTCTCTTTGTCATCACTGTCCCTTAAATGCCCCTGACACCTTCTTCCACATGTTCTGGCAGTGTCCCCAGTTGCTTCTCTCTGGTTCTAATCTCTTTCTGCGCATGTTTCTTATTACCGAAGGTTCTTTCTTTTTTGAATTTCTCCACGCTCTCCCTCTCTGTACTGTAGCAGAGGGTCATCTCTCCAGCTACAACTGCTGCAAAACTACCGCTGGCCTCCTGTTAGAGATCACCCGACTCTGTCACTTCATCTCACTGGAGGGCATCCTTCTTTAACCTCAGTGCTTCTTGAACTTTCCGCCTCGCGGGTCAACAACTCACCCAGCTGTACAACTCAGAGATGGCATAGTGCAGCTCAGTTCACCAGGAGCTGGGTGGGGTTGCCCCATCATGTAGTTCACTAGCTCTTATCATTGTGCTTCAGTCTATTCTATCGGGTGGCTGACTGCAGGACTGCTGTCCCTCTTTGTTTTATTCTCTCCTTTTATTTAAAATTCACCATTTCTCAAGGCTTTCAGGATGGGCAACGGGGAGGTTTGGGGTATTTTTGGTGCTTTTTTTTTTTCTGTCAAACAAAAACGTCTCCACATTTCTCTGTTGTGTACTGTATCTATTGAATATGCTTAAAAGAAAAATGACTTCATTTATATATATTGTGATGGATGGCCGGCAGCTCAGCCTGGCCAGGACGCCCCTGCCTCCCCCAAAACGCATGATGGCAGCTACCCTGGAGTGTAGCGGAGCCCCGAATTACCGTAGGGCATCCTGGGACTTGCAGTTCAGTTTCTCAGCCCTGTTGGGTGCAGTGGGTGCTGCCAGGGGGAGCTGTCAAAGGACCTGGGGAGTCACCCTTTCCTTATAGCCTAGGAGTATGATGGACGGAAGCCCCAAAGTACTTCCGGGCTGAAGAAAAGGTCAGTTCTTCATTAGACCCGAAAGTGCCAGCCAGTCACGTGGTCAGAAGGACAGAAGCATGTCCGGGTCAAGGACTATTTAAAGGACTGATGGGATACCAGCAAGAGAACCAGAGTTGGGAAGTAGAGGACTGAGCTTGCTGGGAGGTGTGGAGGAGAGAATTGTGATTTACTTGTGTTTATTATCAGTGTACTTGCTGGCCTGTTTATTGTGGCGGAGGTGCTTTGAGCACTATTTATTTAAAAGAAGAAATGAACTCTTTGAGGGCTGAATATTTTTTAAATCAATGTAAAACGTCTGCTGCTGTGTGTGACTGTCTGGGGAGGTTGGCTTGATGGACAGCTGGGATGCACAGTGGGCTTGCTGCCGGGCTGTCTTTACGTGGAAGGTGGGTGGTGGTGGCAGTCGCAGTGAGATTCAGCCTGTCATTGTAAGCAGAGGTTCTCCCAGGTGAACGTTGCTGAAGGCTCATCAGTAGGGCCCACGATTTACCGCGGCAAGAAATCGTAAATTACGCAGCATGTTTTTTTATATTCGGCGTGGCAAATGCAGTAGCAGAACTCCATAAGTCTAATTCGTAACCCAAGCAAAATAAATGCAATTTTTCTTATTCTTAATCCTTAATAATAATCAATCATAATTCGTAATACTAATCAAATAGGTTTATCAAAGCGTTCACATCCGCACATTTTAATCCACAGATTTGCTTTAGGCAAACGATGCTGAAACATACAGTA
Source organism: Polypterus senegalus (assembly GCF_016835505.1). NCBI lineage: Eukaryota > Metazoa > Chordata > Cladistia > Polypteriformes > Polypteridae > Polypterus > Polypterus senegalus. The sequence continues at coordinate 314,547,077 of NC_053154.1, forward strand.
CAGGCCAAACGTTTGGAGACACCTCCTCATTCACTGTGTTTTCTTTATTTTCATGACTGAAGGGATCAAAACTATGAATGAACACATGTGGAGTTATGTACTTAACAAAAAAAGGTGAAATAACTGAAAACATGTTTTATATTCTAGTTTCTTCAAAATAGCCACCCTTTGCTCTGATTACTGCTTTGCACACTCTTGGCATTCTCTCGATGAGCTGGTGGTGGATTTTAGGAGGCCCAGACCCCTCATGGACCCTGTGATCATCAGAGGTGACTGTGTGCAGAGGGTGCAGACCTATAAATATCTGGAGTGCAGCTGGATGACAAATTGGACTGGACTGCCAATACTGATGCTCTATGTAAGAAAGCTCAGAGCAGACTATACTTTCTGAGAAGGTTGGCATCCTTCAACATCTGCAGTAAGATGCTGCAGATGTTCTACCAGACGGTTGTGGCGAGTGCCCTCTTCTACATGGTGGTGTGCTGGGGTGGCAGCATAAAGATGAAAGACGCCTCACACTTGGACAAACTTGTTAAGAAGGCAGGCTCTATTGTAGGAGTAAAGTTGGACAGTTTAACATCTGTGGCAGAGCGACGGACACTAAGCAAACTCCTGTCAATCATGAAGAATCCACTGCATCCACTGAACAGGATCATCTCCAGGCAGAGGAGTAGCTTCAGTGACAGACTTTTGTCACCGTCCTGTTCCACTGACAGACTGAGGAGATCGTTCCTCCCCCACACTATGAGACTCTTCAATTCCACCCGGGGGAGTAAATGCGAACATTAATTTTATTTTAATTTTTTTCATTTTTATTACTATTTAATTTAATATTGTTTCTTTGTATCAGTATACTGCTTCTGGATTATGTGAATTTCCCCTTGGGATTAATAAAGTATCTATCTATCTATCTAACAGGTAGTCACCTGAAATGGTTTTCACTTCACAGGTGTGCCTTATCAGGGTGATTTAGTGGAATTTCTTGCTTTATCAATGGGGTTGGGACCAGCAGTTGTGTTGTGCAGAAGTCAGGTTAGTTGGACGATCATTTATTTTTCAACAGGACAACGACCCCAAACACACCTCCAGGCTGTGTAAGGGCTATTTGACCAAGAAGGAGAGTGATGGAGCGCTGTAAATGGTCATGAAAATAAAGAAAACACATTGAATGAGGAGGTGTGTCCAAACTTTTGGCCTGTATTATATGTATGTATATATATATATATATATATATATGCATAGACTTACAAGAATCAAAGTTGGTTATCAAATGAGAACGCCATCAACAGACACGTGGACATAAATCCAGCATATGCAAACTTAAGAAGAACTTATTCATAATAAACGAGACTTTACACCCAATACCCAAACCAGGCACTCGGCCACCGAAACCCTCTCAACGTAATTTTTTTTTTTTTTTTTATATATTGCCTTTGATTCTTGTAAGTCTAAGTATTATCCTCTGATGAAGACCGTTGGCAGGGGTTGAAAGCTCAGGAATAAAAACCTACTTTTGATACGTGATTCATTTTCTCCCTTGTGGATCTCCAGCTGCAAATATATATATATATATATATCTATATATCTATATATATATCTATATATCTATATATCTATATATATATATATATATATATATATATATATATACTGTATACAGGTATATAATTTTTAATGTAGGTAGATCATTTCCACCTGGTCATTTTAAAAGTAGCTTGCAAGCCGAAAAGTGTGGGCACCCCTGACCTAGGATATGAGAATGACTGGACATTGCAGAGTTAAAGCCCTAACAAGCCATTAAATTATTGCCAAGAATTGCATTCTAATTAAGCAACTAAGAACAAAAACCTGCAGGCACTGCGGCCCTCCAGGACTGTGATTTAGGACCCCTGTTTTACTGGGTTGTTTGGTTCCTCAAATCATTGCTTTTGGCCTGTACTGTATATAGGCATAATATTATTCTCAACAAACTATCGAATAATGTTTCTAAAGTTATTGTTTACGTATTGTTGAAGAAAACGGCACTGTAAGCTCGTAGGTTTTCTTGTGACAGAGAATATCGCAGTGGTGACAACACTGATCCATATTTTGAGAACGAATGTTCCACATCAACAGAGGAGATCGGCAACGCAATGTAAACTTTAGCAAGAGCTGCTAAGCGAGGCAGTCTGTCCTCTAAGGCACGCCAAAAAGCAGTGATATCAGCTGGAATTGCTTCACGAGATGCTACAGTGTGTCCAGATAAGCTTGCCATTCATCTGCTGCAGCCATCATTGTTGGCACTGATGGTGCATGATCAGCAAAATTCTTTGATAAGAGTGGTAGCTGCCGTGGATCAAATATTCTTACAGATCTGAATAAGTCTATTGCCGGCTGTTTGGTTCACCCAAAATATTCTTCAAGTTTAGCAGCAGCATTGTGCTTTGTATCTTCACAGCTGCTGGTTGCAATTGGAAATCCGAACGATTTCAGGCAAGGCAGTAAGTCAGACACTTTGTTGTAGACATCGACAGCCATGAATGACTGTGCCTTAAAAGAAGTCAGAGTGTTTATAATTGGCTGGCAGTGAACAGATACAAATTCAAGTTCAGCTGCCAACTCGTTAGGTTTATCAGTACTTTGCAGCAACACCGGCAGCTTCTTTAACTGGACTGTAGCTCCACTGTGTTCAATTTCAGTAGCAACGAACGAGATATTAATGAGATGATGCGATAGGCTAAAGAAAGAACTTAAAGAAGTAATCAAAACTAATCAAACTAATATCAATACGCCTCAAATGGTGAGATTTCATTCAGAGTTGGTATTTTCTGCGGCAGTGAGGTTAATTCTGCGGCGTGGCGTTTTACCGCTGCAAAACCCTAAATTCTGCGGTGTGGAGTTTAATTCTGCGGGCCACGGTAAATCGTGGGCCCTATTCATCAGGTACATGAATGTGTTCAGCACCACGATGAGCTGGGGACCAATCAGCTGATGCTGGTACCCCTTTTCATTATCCATCTCCAGATCACTTGCATCAAAATCAGAGTCTGATTCAGTGATAATCTCAAAACCTCGTCCACCAAGTATTTTGCTTTGGTTGATGCCAGTTTAGAGGCTGTTTGATCTTTGCTACTCTTCTCACGTGCTGGGAATTGACGTCAAAGCAATGAAGCGAACTTTCCTTCTAACAAACCGAGTGCAACGAAAATGTAATGGCGAGTTTTGTCAAAGAGTTACAGCTGATAGATAGATAGATAGATAGATAGATAGATAGATAGATAGATAGATAGATAGATAGATAGATAGATAGATAGATAGATAGATAGATAGATAGAAAAGGCACTATATTATAGATAGATAGATAGATAGATAGATAGATAGATAGATAGATAGATAGATAGATAGATAGATAGATAGATAGATAGATAGATACTTTATTAATCCCAAGGGGAAATTCACAAGAGTCACACCATTTAACAAAGTCTTTGATTAACTTTCTGTACTCCTCCTCCTGCCCACTTCTGATGCAGCCCACAATAGCAGTGTCGTCAGCGAACTTTTGCACGTAGCAGGACTCCGAGTCATATTGGAAGTCTGATGTATATAGACTGAACAGGACCGGAGAAAGTCCAGTCCCCTGCGGCGCCCCTGTGCTGCTGAACACAATGTCAGACCTGCAGTTCCCGAGACGCACATACTGAGGTCTGTCTGTAAGATAGTCCACGATCCATGCCACCAGGTGTGAATCTATTCCCATCTCAGTCAGCTTGTCCCTAAGGAGCAGAGGTTGGATGGTGTTGAAGGCGCTAGAGAAGTCCAAAAACATAATTCTTACAGCACCACTGCCTCTGTCCAGGTGGGAGAGGGATCAGAGTAGCATATAGATGATGGCATCCTCCGCTCCCACCTTCTCCTGGTATACGAACTGCAGAGGGTCGAGGGCGTGACGGACCTGCGGCCTCAGGTGGTGAAGCAGCAGCCGCTCCATGGTCTTCATCAGATGTGACGTCAGAGCAACAGGCCGGAAGTCATTCAGCTCACTAGGACGTGATACCTTTGGGACAGGAGTGATACAAGATGTTTTCCAAAGCCTTGGGACTCTCCCCTGTCCCAGGCTCAGGTTGAAGATGCGCTGTAGAGGACTCCCCTGTTCCAACGCACAGGCCTTCAGCAGTCGTGGCGATACTCCATCTGGACCCGCTGCTTTGCTGGCACGAAGTCTTCTCAGCTCTCTGCTCACCTGGGCTGCTGTAATTGTGGGTGGGGATGTCTCACCTATGCTGGTATCAGCAGAAGGATGGATGGAGAATGAAGAATGAAGTACTCCGAGGTGAGAGTGGGTTACTGTGATCAAACCTATTAAAGAAGTTGTTCATTTGGTTTGCTCTCTCCACGTCTGTCTCGATGGCGGCACCCCGCTTCGAGCTGCAGCCAGTGATAATCTTCATCCCATCCCACACTTCCTTCATGCTGTTGTTCTGCAATTTATGCTCCAGCTTTCTCCTGTACTGCTCTTTCGCCGCCCTGAGCTGGACTCGGAGTTCCTTCTGCACACTCTTGAGCTCATGCTGATCACCACCTTTAACAGTTCTTTTCTTCTGGTTCAAAAGGCCTTTGATGTCACTTGTAACCCATGGCTTGTTGTTAGCATAGCAGCGTACTGTTCTTACTGGAACTACAATGATTACCGTCCTCTACCCCTGAATTGTGACAAAAGTCGACATCCGCCCTAAAAGAGTTAATACAACTTCTCGGTTCTTTTAAAACGTGTGGTCAGTGTCTGCGTGTTGGGTTACGCACTGGTATAGCGCCATCTAGTGTTACAATATGAAAAAAAGGTTGAAGAAGCATGCTCACCTGCTGCAGATGCCAGCTGCAAAGGAGTCTCTGCATATCTCTCCTCCCCATTGCTAATGGCTGATCCCTCCACATTGGCACCAGCATCTAAAAGGAGCTGAGTTCAAAAAAGACAAAGATGAAATGCAGTAAATGAAATGTATCTTAATCAGCGTGATGTAGGTCTTTATCAATACAATTTTTTCAAGGGCAGACATTAGCAAGATTTAAAGATTCATGGGTCAAACTCCAATCTCAACAGAACAGCCATCAAGATAAAAACATCCTTATAATATAGTTCAGTAATGCAGATTCTTGTACATTATTTAATTGCAATATATGATGAAAGAAGCTTGTATTAATGGTGCACTAGCATTAAGACAACATGAAATTTAAGCAAATAAAATGTTAAGAGTTCATTGTAAACATTCTGAAAATAAATGATGGGGGCAAAAATTTGTTACAATTATTGTACAATTTAAACTTGTTCAGACTTTAACAGGAGGCTGTGCTTGGACCTTACCCAGACCTTCAAAATTCTCAAAGGCTTTGATAAGCTGATCTAGAAGAATTCTTTTGATTAAATAGGGAATCATTTATTTGAGGACACTGATGGAAATTAGGGGGAAGTACATTGAACACTAGCACTTCTTCACTCAAAGAGTTGAGGGGATCTGAAACAAACTACTGAGTCATGTAGGTGAAGCAAAAACCGAAGAATCTGGATAAGATATTGAGATGGCTTGGCTACTAACTAAACAAGTGGCCTTGATGGACTCAATGGTCTCCTCTTGCACTGAGCTTGTATGGCGAATTTCTCGTATCTAGAACAAAACTTCCCCATTGAAAATAATGGAAATCCAGTTGATCCGTTCCGCACCCCCAAAAATATCAACATAAAAATCAATTTTCCTAACAAATAACACTGATAAATAAGTGAGGATACACTTTGTCTGCTGAGCGTCACGTGATCATAACTGAGCTGATGGTTCTCTCTCGTGCGTGTCTCCCTCTCCTTATCTCTCTTGCTCGCTCGTCTCTCTCTCTCTCCTTATCTCTCTTGCTCTCTCTCTCTCTCTCTCTCTCTCCTTATCTCGCTCTCTCTCTCTCTCCCCTTATCTCCCTTGCTCGTGGCACCTCCCTCTCTCTCTCTCTCTCTCCTTATCTCTCTCTCTCTCTCTCTCTCTCTCCTTATCTCGCTCGTTCGCGCGCCTCTCTCTCTCTCCTCTTGAGGGTAGAGAAAAGCCAAGTAAAATGACCCCTTTTATGGGCTAACTAAAAAGATTACAATATGCAAGCTTTCGAGGCAACTCAGGCGCCTTCTTCAGGCAAGATGTAATCAAAGCTTGCATATTGTAATCTTTTAAGTTAGGCCATAAAAGGTGTCATTTTGCTTGGCTTTTCTCTACATTCATAATGGCTAACACGGTACAACACCCTAGTACTCCTCTTGAGGGCAATTGTCTCCTATTCTCCGTCTGCATGTCCGCAATATTTTTGGATACGCTTAAACGGCGAACTGCTACAGCGAAACAATAAAATCACAAGCGCACAAACGCGTAGATCCTCACGCTACGGGAGAACAAGAAACACTGAGTGAGCTGACGGGCTGGCAGCGTCAGCTTGGGTGATTCCCTGAGTCGAGGCGGATTGGGAAACGCGTCACGCATAACCACAGCCTGGCTCGTTGCTCGTTACGTGAGCCAATGCTCGTACGTATTTAGATCCCAATTTTTCGCTCATACTTTCCTCTTATCTTGAATTTCTCGTATACAGAGGTGATTGTATCTCGAGGTTCCACTGTAACTGGATTTGAAACTCAGAAGCACAATTTTCATATCATTAATTAAAAGAGAACAATATTACCACTAATAATAAGGTTAAAGTGTTGTTGGCCTCACGTTTCGATCTTTTCCGCACTACAGGACTTAGTCTTACCTGAATCACAGAAATGTGCCCATGTAGAACTGCAAATGTCAAAGCCACCCAGTGACGACAATCTGGATGAACAGATGGGTATTTCTGTGAAAAACCTGGAACCTGATAAAAAAAATATACTCAATTAAAAACAGATAAGAAGTGATTAAACATTGCCTTCTAAAGCTAACCTGAACTATCTATTACATTTACTCTGTTAAATTTAATAAGTGCTAAAATATTTCTAAGTTCTTGCTTAGTTGTTACTTGCAATGCACATTTTAGAAATTAAATTATTAGTTAATATAGGTAATACCGCATTGTATCAGCTGCTAACATATAAAACAGGTCAACTGATAACTGTGTATTCAGAAACATGTTCTATTATTCAAAGAACATTGGGAAAATAACAATTAAATGACTTTGCAATATTGATGTTCCTGCTGGTAGCACTGTAGCAAATGAATCCTTTAAGACATAGCACTCAAGTTCATAATACAATTTATCCTAACATATATTAAGGACTAAAATAACAGATGCTCACTGCAATATCAAGGTTCGCTCCAGCGTCAATCAACATCTGTACCAAGGCTTCATCTCCTGCTGAGCAGGCGTACATCAGAGGAGTCATACCCTATAAAGAGAGGAAAACAAGAAGCAACACCACAAGAGTCAGAGACCGGAGAACTGCAACAAAAAGAGTAAAGCACTTACGTGTATATCTGATGCTAACAGACGTTTCTGATAACAATTCAGCTCTAAAACCCGCAAAAGTAGTGCACCAAGTCTGAACCTTTACCACAAATAATTTGTATAAAATGTGTTGGTAAAATATGCACATCCAAAGGTAAAAAATAATAAGAATAAGTATACAGTAATCCCTCCTCGATTGCGAGGGTTGCGTTCCAGACCCCCCCGCGATAGGTGAAAATCCGCGAAGTAGAAACCATATGTTTTGTATGGTTATTTTTATATATTTTAAGCCCTTATAAACTCTCCCACACTGTTAACATTATTAGAGCTCTCTAGACATGAAATAACACCCTTTAGTCAAAAGTTTAAACTGTGCTCCTTGACAAGACAGAGATGACAGTTCTTTCTCACAATTAAAAGAATCCAAACATATCTTCTCTTCAAAGGAGAGAGAGAGAGAAAAGCAAACAATCAAAAAATCAATACGTGCTTTTGGGCTTTTAAGTATGCAAAGAACCGCGATAAAGCGGCATTTTTTAGAGTAGCGTCCGTATCCTCTGTGCAAACAGCCCCTCTGCTCACACCCCCTCCGTCAGGCAGAGAGAGTGAGAGACACAGAGCGAACAAAGCAAACAATCAAGCACCGTGCAGGAAGCATATCGTATATCATTGAGGAGTTTTAGTTAATATGTAATACGTGCTCTGATTGGGTAGCTTCTAAGCCATCCGCCAATAGCGTCCCTTGTATGAAATCAACTGGGCAAACAAACTGAGGAAGCATGTAGCATAGGTTAAAAGACCCATTGTCCGCAGAAATCCACGAAACATTGCTCCAACAATGATGGATGGATTAAAAGGAAGAAGTCTACGTGACCATCATCATCATCAAGCCCTTCCGTGAGAACCCTAAATCTGTTTCATTTATGTTAGGTAGAATGCCCAGAGGGGACTGGGCGGTCTCATGGTCTGGAATCCCTACAGATTTTATTTTTTCTCCAGCCGTCTGGAGTTTTTTTGTTTTTTCTGTGCCCCCTGGCCATTGAACCTTACTCTTATTCGATGTTAATGTTGATTTATTTTGTTTTATAATTGTGTCTTTCATTTTTCTATTCTTTAATATGTAAAGCACTTTGAGCTACTGTTTGTATGAAAATGTGCTATAGAAATAAATGTTGTTGTTGTTGTTGTTGTTGAACCAGCGAAAAATCCGTGATATATATTTAGATATGCTTACATTTAAAATCCGCAAAAGTCGAAGCTCGATATAGCGAGGGATTACTGTATCTAACTTGTGAGCAGTAGGAGGCACCACTGAGCTCCCCAGACACACAAGACCCAACACAACTTCAGGTTCAATAAAACAGATTTTTAATCCAACTACAATAAATATAGCCAAAACCGATTCCAAAACCGATGCAATCTCTCGCCTCCTTCCGTCCACTAAGTGAGTTCTGACCTTTGCCTTCCGACTTTGACTGCTCAAAGTATGGCAGCGGGCTCCTTTTAAGCTGGACCCAGGACTACTTCTGGTGGCACGTTGTGGCTTGCTGGAAGAACTTCCGGGTCATACAGAAACCAGGGAGGTCCTCCTCCAGCCAGCACCCTCTATTGTCACCCATGGACCCCTACAACCTTACAGGTGTGCAAAGTGGGACTAACTTGTGAGGAACATTGCCACCTATTAATTTGGGGAATGAATGGCTCCTGGCTTCCAGCTCTCACCAGTTCATTCTTCCTTCCAGCATCCCAGCCATGATGGAAATTATTAGGCATCCCCACTGGGTAGTATCCACAATCTGGCCATCCTTCCATTATGGCTTCCCAGCCAGACGAGAAATCCTCCTTGATTCTGGCGGGGATGCCTGTCCGTTCTCCTGAGCGCTTACAATCTATCTAAATATTCAGTGTATTTATTTTGCCATGCTTTTCAGGAAATGTATACAATGTGGTTTAAGCATTAACATATTTGTTTTATAGAACTGTTCAATGTTCTTTACAGGTGTTTCATTCTTAAGATATGTTTTAAACTCCAGATGTTTTCTTCGTTGACTTGAGATTATGAAGAGCAGAATTTCCCAGCCCAAACAAATGAAAAAGGAAAAAAACAGAAAAGTCGTTTTTCTTCCACTGGATAGCGGCAACAACTTTAGGCAGTGTGCAGTACAGGGTGAGGCAGAAAGGACGGACGTTTTTTTACAAAATCACAAAATTGTTGATTTTTTTTTTTTTTTTACAAAGAAATTTATTGAAAGATTTGAGTTCATACTGAAAAAGTATTGTGACAATTTGTAGGGATGGAAATGCAGGTTTAAATGCAAAATACGCCTTACCGAACGATTACTGAGGCCAAGTTCAGAAGAATGCTTCCGAGCAGATCGACTTGGACTGCGCAGCACATTTTCAGGGGTACGTGCCGTTCGTGTAGCCCCCGGCGGTCTTTTGTTCATTAGTGTACCTCGTGTACGAAGTGCTTTAACCCAACGTAGGATAGTGTTATGAGCGGGAACAGCTTTATTTCTGTGGATATTGAAATGGCAACGAAATTCACGCTGAACTGCGGTAATAGATTGGTTGTTCTTGACAAAACAGTCGTACGCAAAAACGCCATGGCTCCAATGCTTCAACTAAAAAGAAAATAAAAAAATGCTAAGACTTTGTGAACCTAACGCCACCTACCGCACACCTGTCACTCCACCTTGTGGCGAGTTCTAGCCATTTCAAAGACGTCTGTCCTTTCTGCCTCACCCTGTATAACATTGGTTATTTATTCAGAACCATTGGGTTGCTGTATGACTTTGGTTTTGTTTTTTAAAATTGCCTGTCACCCAACTGTGCTAATCCGTAAACACTTGCACTATGCTGTTAATAATAATTAATAATAATTATTATTTGCATTTATATAGCGCTTTTCTCACTACTCAAAGCGCTCAGCAATTGCAGGTTAAGGAAATTGCTCAGGGGCCCAACAGAGCAGAGTCCCTTTTAGAATTTACGGGATTCAAACCGGCAGCCTCCTGATTGCCAGTGCAGATCCCTAGCCTGAGAGCCACCACTCGTTACGTTATTTTGAATAAAATCTATCCTCTAAATAATGTGGATGAGTAGCCAGTGTAACAGTTACAAACATATACTTGACAAAATGTTTCCATGCATTCAGATTATTTCAACAGTTTCTACATTCACCATGCCACTATTTTTAATACAATTGTGGGCTGCATCAGGAGTGGGCGAGAGGAGGAGTACAGGAAGCTAATCAAAGACTTTGTTAAATGGTGCGACTCAAACCACTTACACCTGAACACCAGCAAGACCAAGGAGCTGGTGGTGGAGTTTAGGAGGCCCAGGCCCCTCATGGACCCTGTGATCATCAGAGGTGACTGTGCAGAGGGTGCAGACCTTTAAATATCTGGAGTGCAGCTGGATGATAAATTGGACTGGACTGCCAATACTGATGCTCTGTGTAAGAAAGGTCAGAGCAGACTATACTTTCTGAGAAGGTTGGTGTCCTTCAACATCTGCAATAAGATGCTGCAGATGTTCTACCAGACGGTTGTGGCGAGTGCCCTCTTCTACGTGGTGGTGTGCTGGGGAGGCAGCATAAAGATGAAAGACGCCTCACGCCGGGACAAACTTAAGAAGGCAGGCTCTATTGTAGGAGTAAAGTTGGACAGTTTAACTCTGTGGCAGAGCGACGGGCACTAAGTAAACTCCTGTCAATCATGAAGAATCCACTGCATCCTCTGAACAGTGTCATCTCCTGACAGAGGAGTAACTTCAGTGACAGACTGCTGTCACCGTCCTGCTCCACTGACAGACTAAGGAGATCGTTCCTCCGCCACACTATGCGACTCTTCAATTCTAACCGGGGGAGTAAATGCTAACATTACTCAAAGTTATTGTCTGCTTTTACATGCATTTTTATTACTCTTTAATTTAATATTGTTTCTTTTTATCAGTATACTGCTGCTGGAGTATGTGAATTTCCCCTTGGGATTAATAAAATATCTATCTATCTATCTATCTATCTATCTATCTATCTATCTATCTAAGAACCACACATCTAAAAACACTAGCTGGTAAAGTTGAGTGACTATATTATAATTGCTGCAAATGAACCTTTTAAAGCTAATGTACTGTACGTGCTTACTGTACACTACCTGGTCATCCATTGTGTTAACTCCATCTGTACCCAGCAATTCAATGGCCTGGTTTATGAGGTCAGTCCTTCCACAGTTAAGCATTCGAAAGCCCAGATCCTGCTGGAACTTGTCACTTGCTGCTTTAGCGTCGAGTCTCCTGAAGGAACTGAAACAGCACTCAGACCTAGACAAGTAAGAAAGACACAGGTTAACATATAAGGCACGGGTGTCAAACTCCAGTCCTGGAGGGCCGTAGTGGCTGCAGGTTTTCATTCTAACCATCTTCTTCATTAGTGACCATTTTTGGCTGTTAATTAACGTCTTTTTCTTTAGTTTTAATTCACTTGACTCAGGCCCCTTAGTTGTCTCTTTTTACTTAATTAGCCGCCAAACAATAATGAGACACAAAAAACGAGCCGCCACATGACCAGCCTACCTGTGCCCATCACACGATAGCTGAAAATAAAGAAAGGTCAGGGTCTCAGTCAGGCTGATCTCTCAGGTCACCCAAACATTTTGACGGTGCTCTTAGAAAAAACAGAAAAATCAACAATTTTGGAAATGTCTGCTGTGGGAGAATGAGAGCAGCAACAAGCCGTGGAATTAAATAACGGGTTTAACTCTTTCAGGGCTGATGTTGACTTTTGTCGAAATTCAGGGGTAAAGGACGGTAATCGGCTGTAAACTGTAACAAAATTCACCCTTACTTTTTAGTTCGACTCTCTTTGCTTAAAGGAAAGTTACGAAGCTTTGTTGATTTGACCTCATGAGTAGTGAAGAGCAAACATCCTCTGAAATGGCATCAACATCTGGCGAGACCAAAGCGAATATGCGAAGCAAAATACTCCATGGACGTGTTACGTATTATTACCGAATCGCACTCTGACTTTTCAGACTCCGAGTTTGATGCAAGTGATCAGGAGATGAATATTGAAAACAAAAGTGAGGTACCAGCATCAGCCTGTTGGTTCCCAGCTGGTCGTGGTGTTGGACATGTTCGTTTAGCTGATATGCTTACAGCAGCATTCGCCTAGAAGGACCACAAATTATAATGACAAGAAATACAAACCATATTGTGACTGCCACCGTAGCCCACCTGCTGTGCAAAAACAGAGAGGTAGTCGACCTGCCATGCATTCCTGCTGGCCATCGAGTTGCCCCTGTGCAGTCACTGCTGCCAGAGATGCCGAACAGGCGCCAACAGCAGCCACAGCACGTAGCGACAGACGTTTCATGTTGATTTATGTGTGAAACCAATGCATTGTGTGCTTTTCAGAAAACGGAGTTTTTTGGAAAAAATATTCAGCCCTCAAAGAGTTAATTAACAGCAAGAACTGGCTTCTCATTAAGAAACTGGTTGGAGTGAAATTGATTGGAGTTTGACGTTTCAGTTTAGCTCGTCATCTTTTGGCTCGTTTCACATCTCATTTCTGTTTGCCTGCCATTTAATGAAGAAACGAATCAATTCAGAGGACTGAACCCTTAAAAACGGGGCTATTAAAATGAAGGGAAAAGGAGTTAATTAGCACTGAAAACTGGTCACTGATTAGGAAAAGGGTTAAAATGAAAACCTGCAGCCACTGCGGCCCACCAGGCTCAGAGTTCACCACCCCTGATATAAGGCATTAGGTATGAATTGTAAAATAACAATCAGAGTATTCTCCTCAACAATAAACAGCTACCGTGTATACTCGAGTATAAGTCGGGTCTTGAAAAATGAAAAATCGATCATAAAATCAGACCCCGACTTATACGCCCGTTCAAAAATGCGACATCTTCTTGCTTCCTCCAATCTCGCATCAGTTTCTCAGACGCATCGAATTTTGTTGCAGCAGCGCAGTTACCAATTTCTTTCGCCACTTCAACGACTTTTAATTTCAAACCAGCTTCATATTTTCTTCTGATTGAACGCTCCATCATAGATAAGGGATGCTCTTACGATAAAGGTGTATAAGGGTTTGAGATACAAAAAACACAAATCAGTGCAAATGTCACTTTGGAATAGTTCAGGTATTACTGTGTGGTCACGTAGGCACTAGAGAGAGAGAGCGAGAGCAGACGCTGAAACAGCACATTGCTGCACCCACATAGAAAAAAAGGCCGTGTGCTCGGTGGTGACTCTCTCAGGTGGCCGTTAGCATATCGTAATCTCTTGGACCAATAGCATGAGTTTTCCACATTCGACTTATACGACCGATATTATAAAATACCAGAAATTATACAGTAAAATCAAGTCACGACTTATCCGCGAGAGAACTTATTCACAAGTATATACGGTAATTCTTAACTATTCAGCATTGGCAGACTTAAGAAAATGGACAAATATGTTTAGGCAGACAAGAGGGTAACAAGTGATATTTATCTTTATGGAGTCAGATACTTGATGACAATTAGGTATTTTTGACAGAACAAAGAAACAGTTAACAAAGGAAGAGAAAGAGTAAAAACTGTGCAATCTAAAGTGAATGAATAAAATATTATGTTTAAAGATGATACTTCTTAGCACTGATGATTTTTTGACATTCTTTAGATAGATAGATAGATAGATAGATAGATAGATAGATAGATAGATAGATAGATAGATAGATAGATAGATAGATAGATAGATTATTAATCCCAAGGGGAAATTCACATAATTCAGCAGCAGTATACTGATACAAAGAAACAACATTAAATTAAATAGTAATAAAAATGAAAAGAA